>NC_092373.1:94594727-94914283 GCF_030028105.1 Mobula birostris
GCAAATCCTGAGGCTCCTGTACCCACCTGCGTAATGACAGTGTCGAGAAGAGAGCATGTCCTGTTTGGTGGGTGTCCGCCATAATGGATGCTGTTCCTGTGACGTTTCATGTAGATATGTTCAATGGTGGGGAAGACTTTAACCGTGATGGACTGAGCCGTATTCATTACTGTTTGTAGGATTTTCCATTTAGGAGCCTTGGTATCTCCATACGAAATTATGATGCAGCCAGTCAGTATACTCTCCATCACACATCTATGGAAGTTTGTAAGAGTTTAAGATGTCTTGCTAAATCTTTGCAAATTCCTAAAGAAGTAGAAGCAGTGCCATGTTTTCTGTATAATTGAATTTAAGTGCTGGGCCCAGGACAGATAGTCCAAAATAATAACACCGAGGAATTTAAAGTTGTTGACCCCTCTCTACCTCTGAGGACTGAGTCATGGACCTCTGGTTTCCTCCTCCTGAAGTCAATAATCTGCTCCTTGGTCTTGCTGACATTGAATAAGATGTTGCTGTGGTACCACTCAGCCAGATTTTCAATCCCCCTCCTATATGCTGATTCGTCACCACCTTTGATTTGACTAGTGTTGTCAGCAAACTTGAGTATGACATTGGAGCTGTGCTTAGCCACACAGTCATAGAGTAAGTGAGTAGAACAGGGGGGCTAAGCACACTGTTCTCATCCTGTGCTGATGGTGGAGGAGATGTATTTGTCAATCCAAAATGACCTTGGCCTGCAAATGAGGTACTACAGGTTATATGCTGATGGTAATTGGGTAGGGTTTTCTTCAAACAAGCCTGGTTGAAGTCCTTGACTATGATTCAAATTGTGTCAGGATGGACTGTTTCGCTTGGTGACGATGACATGTCTCAAGCGTGTGTTGGTATGTTGGCCACTGGTGGGATGTTAAGCTGTTTTTTTTTTAGCAGTCTTTCTTATCTTTACGAGACTGAGTTGCTAGCTCGACGCTCAACCCAGCACAGATGGAAAGCGTGCAAGGGAGCTGGCTGGATTCGAACTCTGGAGCCTTCGCTCCGCATTCCAGTGCTGATGCCACTACGCCACCAGCTGGCTACTGGTGGGATGTAAACTGCGGTAAATAGAACAGATATGTAGACCAATTGTGGAAAGGTGCAGAAACAACAGGGTTGTCGTAGTATTTACTGGAACTTCCTTAACACTTGAAACTTAGATGGGGCAGGATTTCTTCTGTGCATCCAACAGTATGTGAAGAGTCCAACTAGAGGGGAGGGCATACTGGCTGTGGTTTTGGGAAATCAGCCCGGCCAGGTGACAGATCTGATGGTGGATGAACACTTTGGTAATAGTGACCTCAACTCTGTTTTCAGAGTGTGAGGGGATATAATGGGATTTTGTAGCAATGTACTAAATTGGGAGGACAAAACCCTTAGGAAGAAAAAGGAAGCATACATACGGTTTAGGAAACTAAAATCAAACCGGGCCCTTGTGGAATATGAAGATAGCAGGAAAGTGCTCAAACAAGTAATTAAGAAGGGCAAAAGAGGCCATGAAATATCCTTGGCAAGCGGGATGAAGGAGAATCCCAAAAGATATTACACTCGTATTAATAAAAGATAACTGGAGGGTGGGTAGGTCAAAGTTCAAAGTACATTTAATATCAAAGTGCGTATGCAACCTGAGGTCCACTCAAGGATAAAGGAAGGAATTCGTGCTTGGAGTCAAAGGAAGTGGCTGAAGTACTAAATGTGTATTTTATATCAGTATTTACCAAAGAGAAGGGTTTGGAAGATATTAAAAACAGCAGGGCATGCTAATATGCTGGGACATTGATATTGAAGAGGTAGTGCTGGGTCTCCTGTAAATATTTAAGTGGATACGTCTGCAGGGCCTGATGGTATATCCCAGAATATTGAAAGAAGTAAATTGAGAGTGCTAGGGCTTTGACAAGGTTCTTTGTGTCCTCACTAGAAACAGGTAAGACCCTAGGGGATGGGAACATAGCAAATATTGTGAAAGAAATGGGGTAATCCAGGTAATCATAAGCTAGTGAGCCTGGTGTCAGTGGTAAGGAAGCTGTGGATAGGATACTTAGAATAGGATTTATGTGCATTCGCAAAGACCTGGCCTCCTTATGAATTGTCAACATGGTTTTGTGCGGGGCAGGTCATATCTTACAAATTTGATTGAGCTCTTTGAGGAAATGACAAAGGTGCTTGATGAGGGTAAGGCAGTGGGCATTATCTGCATGGACTTTAAGGCATTTGATAAAGCTCCTTGATAGTTGATTCAGAAGATAAAGATCATGGGATCCAGCGTGAATTGCAAGTTTGCTTTCAGAACTAGCCTTCCCATAGAAGTCAAGCAAGTGGAGGGTAGAAGGCTGTTATTCTGGCTGGGGTACATGGCCAGTGGTATTCTGCAAGAATGCTTGCCGAGGCTCTTGCTTGTGACTTGAATGAAAATGTAGTTGGGTGGAATAGCAAGTTTGCTGATGACACCAAGATTTGTGAAGTCATGGACAATAAAGGACTATTGAAGAATACAGTGGGATAGACATCCATTACAGCTATGGGCAAAGAAGTGCAGATAGAGTTGAGTGGTATTGTAGCAACAAACCTTGCACTCAACGTTAGTAAAACGAAAGAGCTGATTGTAGGCTTCATAAAGGGTAGAATGAAGGAACACAGACCAATCTTCATAGAGGGATCTGAAGTGGAGAGAGTGAACAATTTCCAAGTTCCTGGGTGTCAGTATCTCTGAGGACCTAACCTGCCAGAACATATTGATGCAGCTAAAAAGAAGGCAAGACGTGTATATTTCATTAGGAGGTTGACGAGATTTGGTTTGCCATCAAAACACTTAAACTTCTACAGGTTTACCATGGAGAGCGTTCTGACTGGCTGCATCACTGTCTGGTATGAGTGGTTACTGCTTAAGATTGCAGAGAGTTGTAAAATTAGTCAGCTCCAACATGGGTACTAGTCTCAAGTGTCCGAGACATCTTCAAGCAGCGGGGCCTTAGGAAGGTGGCATTCATCATTGAGGGCCCACACCACCCAGGAAATGCCCTTGTTGTTACTGTCAGGAAGGAGGTACAGGAGTCTGAAGGCATACATTCAGTGATTCAGGAACAGTTTCTTCTCCTCTGCCATTCAATTTCTAAATGAACATTGGGCTTAATGTTTTTAAACTTTTTTTTCCTTTTTTTGTGCACTGCTTAATTTAACTATTATCAAATTTCATGATGTGCTGATGATATTAAACTGGATTCTGAATAATCAGGGCAAGTGTGAGAGGTTGCATGTTGAGAAGTCAAATACAAGGAGAAAGTATACGGTTATTAGTAAACCATTTAATAGCATTGTAGTGCAAAGCAATCTTAGGATGCAAGTCTCGTTCACTGCAAGTGGCTGTATAAGTGGGTAAGATGGTAAAGAAGACAGATGGCATGCTTACCTTCACTGGGTAGGACCACACTTGGAGTATCGTTCTGTTTGCCCCATTTTAGAGAGGATGTGGATATTGTAGAAAGGCTGCAGAAGAGGTTTTCCAAGATGCTGCCTGGATTAGAGGGTTTAAACTCTACGGAAAGGCTGGACAGACTTAGGGCATACCTAGAGTGTTGGAGACTGAGGAGAGATCTGATAGAGATTTTTAAAATTGAGAGGCATAGATAGGGTAGACATTGATTTTTTTTCCCCCTAGGGTAGCAATGTCCAACTCCAGATTATGTGCTTTTAAGGTTGGGAGGGGGAGCTTAGTCAATCGTGAAGGCAATTTTTTTAAATTATGGACAGAGTATTAGGTGTCTGAAATAGGTTGCTGTGGGCAGTTGTGGAAGCAGGCAGGTTGGTTGAGCTTGTGTCTTTTGGATAGACACATGAATATGAATGGAATGGAGGGATATAGATGATGTATACAGCGGTGCTAGGAGGTTTGTGAACCCTGTAGAATTTTCTCTATTTCTGCATAAATAGGACCTAAAATGTGATCAGATCTTCACACAAGTCCTAAAACTAGATAAAGAGAACCCAATTAAATAAATAACACAAAAACATTATACTTCATTTATTTATTGAGAAAAATGATCCAATATTACATGTATTTGTTGGAAAGAGTGTGAACCTTTGCTTTCAGTAACTGGTGAGACCACCTTGTACAGCAATGACTTCAACCAAACGTTTCTGGTAACTGATGAGTCCTGCACATTGAATCAGAGGAATTTTAGACCATTCTTTCTTACAAAACTGCTTCAACTCTGATATGTTAGTGAGCTTCCTTGCAGGAATGCTTGCTTCAGGTCCTTCCACAACATTTCTATAGCATTAAGGTCAGGACTTTGACTCGGCCATTCGAAAACACACATTTTCTTCTTTTTAAGTCATACTGTTGTTGATTTACTCTTGTCTTTTGGATCATTTCCTTTTTGCGTTATTTAACCTATTAAGCTTCAGGTGACGGACTGCTGTCCTGACGTTCTCCTGTAAAATGTCTTGATACAATTTTGAATTCATTGTTCCCTCAACGACTGGAAGCTGCCCAGGCCCTGAGGCAGCAAAGCAGCCCCAAACCATAATGCTCCTTCTACCATGCCTCACAGTTGGGATGAGGATTTGGTGTGGTGTGCAGTGTCTTTTTCCCTCCAAACATAGTGATGTGTATTTCTGCCAAAAAAAAATCAACCTTTATCTCATCTGTCCACAGCATATTGTCCCAGAAGCATCATGGTACATCCAGGTGGTCTTTTGCAAACTTGACGTGCAGCAATGATATTTTTGCAGATCAGTGGTTTCCTCGGTGGTGTGTTTCCATGAACACCATGTGTATTGTTCAGTGTATTTCTTACAGTAGACACAAGAACAGAGTTCTTAGCAAGTTCTAGAGATTTCTGCAGGTCTTTTTCTGTTGCTCTTGGATTCTTTTTCACCTCCTTCAGCATTGCACATTGTGCTCAGTGTGATCTTTTCAGGACACCCACTCCTAGGGACAGTAGCAACAGTACTGAGTTTCTTCCATTTATAGACCATTTTTCTCACTGTGGACTGATGAATACGTGGGTCTTTAAAAATGCTTTGGTTGCCTTTTCCAGCTTCATGTATCTCTAAAAGTTGTTTTGGTTGAAGCATGGTGCACACAAATTGATCTTTCTTAAGAAGAGCAGGCGCCGTCAGTAACCTAACTTTGTATCTTTTTTTTAAGAGGGCAGGGCACCTCTACAACCCACACCTCCAATCTCATCTCATTGATTGGAACATGTTACTCCAAATAGCTTTTATAGAAGGCATTACCCCAGAGGTTCACATACTTTTCTCAATTAATACTTATAATATTTCAATGAACAAGTGTTGTTTATTTAATTGGTTTACTATCTAGCTTTAGGACTTGCATGAAGATCTGATCACATTTTAGGTCATATTTGTGCAGAAATAGACAATTCTACTGTGTTCACAAACTTTCTAGCACCACTGTATGTGGAAAACATTCATTATGGGAGTCTATCAGCGGTGTCAACAGAGCTCAACAAAGAAGAGGTGTTTCTCGTAGGTTGGCAGCGATTTTTTAAAAAGAGAGCTTTGCAGAC
Organism: Mobula birostris; assembly: GCF_030028105.1. Classification (NCBI taxonomy): domain Eukaryota; kingdom Metazoa; phylum Chordata; class Chondrichthyes; order Myliobatiformes; family Myliobatidae; genus Mobula; species Mobula birostris. The sequence goes on from NC_092373.1 coordinate 94,600,292, forward strand.
CTTTGCTGATTGTATGGGGTCTATCAGCGGCGTCAAGAGCTCTACAAACTAAATAAAGGTACAGAAGGGATAAACAGAGTGGCCATTGTCAGGAGTAGGCCAGTGGCGAGAGTAGAAATGACAGGCTTTGGCTCAAAATTGGCTTCATCTCAGAAGAGGTGTCGGCTCTATTTAAAGCATCTGTTAAGGTTTCCTTTTTATCTTTTGTTCCTCTTTTACTGTACCATTTAAATGGCTGTGGTATGTTCTTTGTGCCGGATGTTGCAGAACTGGGAGAGCCAGAGTCTCCCAGGGATCTACATCTGTGTGAAGTGCATCCAGCTGCAGTTCCTTGAAGACCGTGTTAGGAATCTGGAGCAGTAACTGGAGGACCTTTGGCTTGTACGGGAGAATGAAGAGATAGTTGATCAAAGTTATAGGGAAGTAGTCACCCCGAAGTTGTAGGAGACAAGTAGCTGGGTGGACTGTCAGGAGAAATGGAAATAGGCAGATAGAGCAAACACCCCTGTGGCATTCCCCTCAAAAGAAAATATACTGCTTTGGATACCTTTTTGGAGGATGACCTCCCGGGAGAATGCCTTGGTGCCCATGTTATAGGCACTGAGCATGGGTCCGTGAGGCTGAAGGGAAAGAGGGAAGAGAGCGGTGGTGATAGGGGGACTCAATAGTGAGGGGAACAGACAGGAGGTTCTGGCTACGTGAACGGGGCACCTAGATGGTATGTTGTCTCCTAGGTGCCAGGGTCACAGATGTCTCAGGTTGTTGGAGAGGGGGGCGGAATCAGCCAGATATCTTGGTACATATTGGTGCCAATGACATAGGAAGGAAAAGCAATGAGGTTCTGAAAAGAGAGTTTAGAGAGCTAGGTGGAAAGTTGAGAAGCAGGACCTCCCGAGTATTCATTTCTGGATTGCTGCCTGTGCCACATGCCAGTGAGGGTAGAAACAGGATGATTTGACAGATAAATGCATGGCTGAGAAGCAGGTGCAGGGGTCAGGGCTTCAAGTTGGGATCTCTTCTGGGGAAGGTATGACCTGTTCAAAAGTGATAGGTTGTACCTGAACCCAAGGGGGATCATTATTCTCGTGGACAGCCTTGTTAGAGCTGTTGGGGAGGGTTTAAACTAATTTCGCAGGGGTGTGGAAATCGGAGTGAAGGGACTCAGGCTCCAACTTTCAAATCCCTTACTCACTCTTCCTTCAGTTAGTCCTGACGAAGGGTCTCGGCTTGAAACGTCGACTGCACCTCTTCTTAGAGATACTGCCTGGCCTGCTGCGTTCACCAGCAACTTTTATCTGTGTTGCTTGAATTTCCAGCATCTGCAGAATTCCTGTTGTTCTCAGGATAAGACAGATGGTTTAAAAAAAAAAGTAAAGATATCGTGCAGTCAGACTGTCAGGAAGGGCAGGCAGGTGATGGGACTTAGTTGCAGCCAACAGGTTGAGTATCAAAACATTAAGGATGCGGAATCAGAAAGGATAGCAAATACGGTACTCAGTGTGTTGTATCTAAATACATGTAGTATAAGAAATAAGGTGGTTGATCTTGTTGCACTATTACAGGTTGCCAGATATGATGTTGTGGCTATCACTGAATCATGGCTGAAGGAAATTGTAGTTGGGAGCTCAATGTCCAAGGTTACATGTTATATCGGAGGGATAGGAAGGTAGGCAGAGGGGATGGTGTGGCTCTGCTGGTAAGGAATGGCATCAAATCAGCAGAAAGATGTGACGTAGAATCAAAAGATGTTGAATCCTTGTGGGTTGAATTAAGAAACTGCAAGAGTAAAAGGACGTTGATGGCAGTTATATGCAGGCCTCCCAACAGTGACTGGGAGGTGGACCACAGATTATAACAGGAAATAGAAAAGGTGAGTTAAAAGGGCAATTTTACAGAAGTCATGGGAGATTTTAACATGCAGGTCAATTGGGAAAATCAAGTTTGTAATGGATCTTAAGACTGACTTTGTTGAATGCCTAAGAGTTGGTTTTTTTAGAGCAGTTTGTCTTTTGAGCCTACTAGCTATACTGGATTGGGGGTTATGTAATGAACTGGAGGTGACGAGGGAGCTTAAGGTAAAAGAACCCTTAGGAACCAGTGATCGCAATATGATTCAGTTCAACTTGAAATTTGATGGGGAGAAAGTAAAGTCTGATGTAGCAGTATATCAGTGGAGTAAGGGAAATTACAGTGGTACGAGAGGAGTTGACTGAAGTAAATTCGAAGGAGCTGCTGGCAGGGATATCAGCAGAGCAGCAATGGCGTGCATTTCAGTGAAAAATGAGGAAGGTGCATGACATGTATTCCAATAATGAAGAAAGACTCAAATGGGAATATAGTACAACTGTGGCTGACAAAGGAAGTCAAAGCACTGTAAAAGCAAAAGAAAGGGCTTACAGCAAAGCAAAAATTAGTGGGAAGATAGAGGTTTGGGAAATTTTTAAAAACCTACAGAGCAACAAAAAAAAGCAGTAGAAGGGAAAAGATGAAATATGAAAGCAAGCTAGCAAATAATATCAAAGTAGATAGTAAAAAAAATAAGAGATGAGTGGATATAGGAAAATGAGGCAGGAAAAATAATAATGGGGGACAAGGAGATGGCAGATGAACTAAATGAGTATATTGCATCAGTCTTCACTGTGGAAAACACTAGCAGTGTGCCAGGTTTTGTAGTACGTGAAGAAAGAGAAGTGGGTGCAGTTACTATTACAAGAGAGAAGGTACTCAAAAAGCTGTAAGACCTAAAGATACATAAGTCACCCGGACCAGATGAACTTCACCCTAGGGTTCTGAAAGGGGTAACATTAGAGATTGTGGTGGCGTTAGAAATGATCTTTCAAAAATCGTAGTGCCAGAGGACTGGAAAATTGCAAAGGTCACTCCAGTCTTTAAGAAAGGAGGAAGGCAGCAGAAAGGAAATTATAGACCAGTTTCCCTGACCTCAGTGGTTGGGAAGATGTTGGAGTCAATTGTCAAGGATGAGGTGATGGAGTACTTGATGACACAGGACAAGATAGGACAAAGTCAGCATGGTTTCCTTCAGGGAAAATCCTGCCTGACGAACCTGTTAGAATTTGAGGAGATTACAAGTAGGATGCAGTGGATGTTGTATAATTGGACTTTCAGTAGGCCTTTGACAAGGTGCCACACACAAGGCTGCTTACCAAGTTAAGAGCCCATATTATTACAGGAAAGTTACTAACGTGGTTAGAGCATTGGCTAATTGGTAGAAGGCAGTGAGTGAGAATAAAAGGATCCTTTTCTGGTTGGCTGCCAGTGACTAGAGTTGTTCTGCAGGTCGGTGTTGGGACCACTTCTTTTTATGCAGTATATCAATGATTTAGATGATGGAATAGATGGCTTTGTGGCCAAGTTTGCAGATGATACAAAGGTTGGTAGGGGGGCAGGCAGTGTTGAGGAAACAGGTAGGCTGCAGAAGGAGTTTGAGAGATTAGGACAATGGGCAAGAAAGTGGCAAATGAAATACAATGTTGGAAAATGCATGATCATGCACTTTGGTAGTAGAAATAAATGTGCAGACTATTTTCTAAGTGGGGAGAAAAACCTGAGATGCATAGGGACTTGGAAGTCCTCGTGCAGAACACCTTAAAGGTTAACTTGCAGGTTTAGTCAGTGGTGAGGAAGGTAAATGCCACTTTAGCATTCCTTTCAAGAGGTCTAGAATACAAAAGCAAGGAGGTGATACTGAGGCTTTATAAGGCACTGGTGAGGCCTCACCTTGAGTATTATGAACAGTTATGGGCCCCTCATCTTAGAAAAGTTGTACTGGCATTGGAGAGGGTCCAGGGGAGGTTCACAAGGATGATTCCAGGAATGAAAGGGTAATCATACGAGGAGCGTTTGGCTCTGGGTCTATATTCGCTGGGATTCAGAAGGTTGAGAGGGGATCTCATTGAAACCTTTCGAATGTTGAAAGGCCTAGACAGAGTAGATGTGGAAAGGATGTTTCCCATGGTGGGAGAGTGTAGGACAAGAGGGTACAGCCTCGGGATAGAGGGCCGCACTTTCAAAAAGGGTGGTGAATTTGTGTAATTTGTTGCCACATGCACCTGTGGAGGCCAAGTCATTGGGTGTATTTAAGGCAGAGATTGATAGTTTTTTTTGTGTGTGCCTGCACGCGTGCGACTCTGTGCGTGCGCGTCTGTGCCTGTGTGTCCGTGCGTGCGTCTGTGATGATGTCTTTTTCATGGCTTTTTACAAGGTGTGGAGCGAGAGAGAGAGATTGTGTGGCGCGCTGCTCCTCACACAGACATTTTCGCAGTATTTTCCCTTTATTTTACGAGGTCGAGTTGTGATCGTGACACTCAACCCGGCACGGATGGAAAGCGTACTTGGGGGCGGACCCGACTAGTTTCGAACCCGGGAACCTCCGCTCCCAGGTCCAGTGCTGATGTCGTTGCGCCACCAGCCGGCCCGATTGATAGGTTCTTGATTGAACATGGCATCAAAGGTTACGGGGAGAAGGCCGGGAACTGGGGTTGAGGAGGAGAAGGAAAAAGGGTCAGCCATGATTCTGCTCCTATGTCTCGTGGTCTTATGGTCTTATCAATTAGTACAACATCATGAGTTGAATGGCCTGTCCAGTGCTATGCTGTACTCTATGATAAGAAGATTACTGTTGTTGTCAAAACTGAAGAAGGGTCTCTATGATCCAAGATTGAGTAAACTGAGATTTCCTTTGCAGAAGAGAAAATGCGGGAATGGTTTAACTGGGGTGTACAAATTTAAGAACTTGGAGTATTTGGAAAGGACCAATTTCCTTTTGGAGAGGGAACAAAGTTCATGGGCATAATATTTAAAATAATTGCCAGAAATATTAGAAGGGAAGCGAAGGTTCATTTTCACCCAGAAGGGAGTGGGGTTTTGAACTTTCTGCCTGAAATGAAGGCAGAAGTCTTCATAATATCTCAACAGGTACTCTATACATTTGAGTCATGACCTGCAGTACTGAAAAGGTGGGAGAGGCCCTTTTTCTTAAAAAAAACAGTACAGCTACAACTGGGAATATTTCTGAATCTTGTACAATGTACAGGCTATTGCAGGTGGATCAGGCTTTGTGCACTTAGGGAGTTGGCTCCTTTGCTGGATTTCATGCAGCATGTATGAGGGAGAGGTGAGATGTGTTCTCCAGCCAATGGAGGGCACCTCCAGGTGAGGTGCTCTGTACAAAAAATGGATGTGGTCAGAGTATTCTGCATGGTTACTGATGACGATTATGAAAGTTCAGGGAGGTACTGAACTAAGCAGCAACCCATAACTACTTAAAGGAGAAGGAAGAAAGAAATTGTCACTTGGAACAAATATCATTGAAGATGTTTGGTAAAAACCTAAATACAGGTTTTTTGTATCCCTATTACAATAAATGATAGGACCTTGGAGTGTTGTAAAACTGACGCGTTTCTCTGAAAGTGGAGTCACAGGTAGACAGTAATAAAGGAAACTTTGGCACCATGGCCATCAAAGGGCATTGTATATAGAAACTGGGAGGTTATGTTGCAGTTGTACAAGTTACTGGTGATACTTGGAGTATTGTGCTCACTTTTGGTCACCTTGTTATAGGAAATGTTATTAAGTTGGAAAGAGTGTAGATACAAACTTAAAAGGATGTTGCCAGAACTGTAGGGACTGAGTTATAGGGAAAGGTTGGGCGACTAAACGTTGGTCTTGTGTGGGGTATAAAATTACAATGGGCCATGATGGGAGGATTCATTCTTCCCATTGTTAGTGGGGGGGGGGGGGGGATTAAAAATTTAATGGGAACCTGAGGGGTAACTTTTTTATTTACATAGAGGGCAAAGTGTATATGAAATGAGTTGCCTTAGAAAGTGGTTGAGGTCGGCGGTATAACAACTTTTAAATGACAGGCAAGTATATGGATAGGAAAGGTTTAGAAGAATTTGGGCAAACTCAGGCAAAAGGTCTAGCTTGGATTGGCATTTTTATTGCATACAACAAATGGGCCAAAAGCCTTTTCCCTTGCTGTATGACTATAAACTTTCCAAGTTTCAGATTACATAGTTTTAGTAAAGCTAAATCTGAAATACTTTGGAGTGAATATTAATTATGTGATTAAACCCCAAATTATGTTGCAAATGAAACTCCTGCCTTATTTGAAAGTACTTGTCTTTATTTCAGAGAAAATTGAAAGAACTGTCCAAATTGAGGCTTCTACTGTAGAGATTGAAGAGCGTGGAGTAAAGCTGCGTCTGACGGTGGTTGACACACCAGGATATGGAGATGCCATAAATAGTCAGGACTGGTAAGCTATTGGTAAATTACAATAATAAAATTTAGTTGGAATGGGTTTGCACCCCAGTTTCAACAAATATTGCTGGTTTAAGTTTTAAATTGTAGTGTTTCTTTTTAATATAGCTGTGTTACATGTCATGATTTTGCAGGACCATCAGCTATTCTGAAAATGGTACATCTTGAATGATCTCATCTTTAATTGCATCCTTGTATTTATCACATCTGCCTGTTCAGATATGGCCCGTTTAAATGACAAGTGAAATGTAATGATAGAGTCCTTTAATACATTGGATTTTAATTTTCTACAGCCTATTGATGCAGCAGATCCAATATGTTGGAAGAAATATCAGAAGACAGCTATAGTTATTTAAACCTAGTAGAAAATGTCTCTGTCTTAATTTCATTAATGCAGAATATACTGTTAACCAGTTATTTAAAGTATACAGTATCACTCAAATTGGATTGAGGGAGAAGGCTTCTGATTTCTTCTTTTCCACCCCCCCCCGCCCCCCGGAAGCAGCAGTTGCACATTGTATGCTGTGTCCCTGTTTTGTTTTATCTGTGCCCTGTCTCCAGCTGACTGCAGTGTCATGCTGATATAACAGAAGAGATGAATCGATTGGACTGAAGAGTCTTAGACCGATAATGTACAACTGCTCTTGCAGAGGTTATCACACCAAAATTTTAAGGAAGTGGACAGAATGTGGTTAGAAATTTAGTTAGAACACATTTTACTGTTTTATTTTTTTCGGTGTTCTATACATCTTGTAACTTTCGTGTATATTAGTGTATTTTATTTTGTCTAAATTCTGTACTCGTTGGCATGTTTGCCTTCCTTCCTGGGTAGCTAGGTTTTGGTTGCACTGGCAATTGAAGACACTGCAGTGATCAAGGGTTATGTCTGTTAATAATTTGAGGATTCCGGGTGTAGAAATTATTTGACACCACCTCTGCTCTCTGCTTGGCACATTGCTCTTAAGAAATAGTGTGATACTCTACAAATTTACTAGCTGTCTGTTGCATTTGGGCTAAGATTTTACATGTGTACCAGACTGGTATGTTGATTGATTTTTCTCTTTCTCAGCTTTAAGACAATTATTTCTTATGTCGATGAGCAGTTTGAACGCTATCTACATGATGAAAGTGGATTGAACAGACGTCATATTGTTGATAACCGGGTCCACTGCTGCTTTTATTTCATCTCACCTTTTGGCCATGGGTAAGCTTAATTATAGATTTAGGACAGTTTCTGAAGTACTGAAGAGAAATGAATTGTGGCATTGTGAATAATTAAAGCTATTGTTTGGGGGGAACGTCAACTCAGACTCAGACCATGAGAGGCCTGCGTCAGGCATTTTCATGCCTTACAAGGCGCAGATTGGAAGTCTGTGTGGGGTGCCACTCCTCGCACAGACTAGAGCAATGTGTGATTAAGTGCCTTGCTCAAGGGCACAAACATGCTGCCACAGCTGAGACTCGAACTAGCGACCTTGAGATAACTAGACAAACGCCGTAACCACTTGGCCAGGGGGAACCTAAACTATAAAACTGGATATTTGAAAGTGCTGTGATCTCAAGTGGACAAAACGAAGACAAAGCTGTGGAGTTCACTGGACAAAGTGAAGGTCTGCCTTTTAGAAGTAACTTTGCCGCACATTGCTACAGTGCATTTGTTAGGCAGTTATGTGGACAGGATGGTTCACAGGTTTTCATCTAATGCTTTAAGATTGTGCAGATATAGAGCGAATGTGTGGCCATTAAATAGTCAAAGTAAATTGGTCAGTTAGTACAGGAATCTCCATAATGTATCTAACTGGTGTTCCGTTTGAATGCAGATGAGAAATATGTTCCTCTGGGGAATGTAGTCAGGCTAAATAATAACATACAGATAACCTGGCTGTGTAAGGTGGAGATGGGATGATAACAGGAGTCAGGACTGTTCTATAATGTTAAGTAGGGGGAGGGACATTTCTGTGGTTATGGAAATTGTGTTGTGCTCCTGTTCTCCTCAAAGCCTTTGGTAGTTTTAACGATGCCTGCAGCAAATTCTGAAGGGGAATGTAAACAGAAGTTGAGATTGAGTAGAGATTTCCTCCAGTGATCTAAGAAGAAATTATAAGTCCTCTAGATAAATAGAATTTACAGAACTAGGAAAGTTGTTAAAACCATAACCTTGGAATTTACAAACTTGTACTTGCTGGCAGTTGGAACCAGTAATAGAATAGTTGTAGAGATGATTTTGCAGATGAAGAGAGGGTGCGGGGAGGGGTCTCAAATTTCCAAGATATTTGGACTGCTTCGGGGGGCGCTGTTTGAGCTGTACAGGCTGCACCTCAACAAATATCTTATCTTTTTTTGCTGGAGGACAATTAAACTCATTTGGCATGGGGATAATGCTGGGTGGAGAAAATAATATCCAAAATGGATGCAATGTGGCATGCCACTAAAATGTTAAATTGAATCTCCCCAGGAGGCAAAGAGGTTTGAAAATTTCGCATCTGTGTATTTAAAACTCATGATAAATAAGATTGGTGAATTTCTAGCATAAATAGCCACAAAGGATAATGATGTGATGGTAAGAGACCTGACTCAAAATGGTACAATTGGATTTGAAATGCAAAAGAAAGCCAGGGATTGCAGCAGCATTGATTAAGAAAAAATATGCACTGGTGGAGATGGAGGATATGTTTGATCAAGAACAGAATCAATATGACCAGAGTCAATAAGGATGACATCAGGGTCCAATTTATTATCACTGATATATATGACTAATTGTGGCACAATTGCAAAGACATTAAATTACTATAAATTACAAAATAAAAGTGCAAAAAAGAAGAATAATAAGGTAATGTTCATGGACCATTCAAAAATCTGATGATGGAGGGAAGAAGCTATTTCTGAATTGTTGAATGTGGGTCTGCAGGCTCCTGTAATGGTATTAAGGAGAAGAGGGCATGTCCTGGATGGTGAGGGTCCTCAAAGGTGCATACTGCTGCCTTGCAGTGTCCTCTGATGGGGAGGCTTGTGCCCATGAAGGAGCAGACTGAGTCTACAACCCTCTGCAGTCTCTTCAGGCTGTGATGCACCCAGTCAGGGTGCTCTCCCTGTATATCTGTAGAAATTTCCTCGTGTCTTTATTGGCATGTTGAATATCCTCAAACTCCTAATGACATAGTTGCTCGCATGCATTCTTAATGATTTCATTAATGTGTTAGACTCAGGGCAGAACCTCAGATGCTGACACCCAGGATATTGAAGGTGTTCACCCTTACCATCGCCGATGCCTTAGTGAGGATTGATGCGCATTTTTCCAACTTCCCTTCCTGAAGTCCACAACAATTCCTTGATCTTAATGATGAGTACAGAGTTGTTCTGACACAGCTCAACTAGCTAATCTCTCACTCCTGTATGCTGCCTCGTCACCATCTGAGGTTTTTGCTACAACTGTGGGGTCATCTGTGAATTTGTAGATGGCGCTTGAGCTGTACTTAGCCACACAGTCATGAGTAGTGCAGTGGGTTGAGCACACATCCTTGAGGTGCACCTCTGTTGATGTCAGTGAGAAGATGTTATTTATCACTGACCTGTATTGACTGTGGTCTCCTGATGAGAAAGTCAAGGATACAGTTGCGGAGGAGGTACAGAGCCTCAATGAGGGGATGATGGAGCTGTAATTGATAGACAGCAGCCTAGTGTTTTTGGTGCTCCAAAACCTAGTGGAGAGCCAGTTAGATTGGATATGCTGTAAACCTGTTGGGGCGGTAGGCCTTGCTCAGGCAGAAGTTAACTCCAGCCATAACCAACCTCACTTCATTACAATAGATGAGTACCATAGATCAATAGTTATTCAGGCAGTTCACCCTCCAGTTCTTGATGTATATATTTTTTATAAGTTACCAGCTGCTGGGAAGGATAGAAAGAAATAAGTATGCAGAAAACAGGAATGATAGGGGAATGATTTGAACCATTATAATGTCGGATAGAATACCATCTACCTTATATTATGTCTATAAGTTAGTTGATGTTCTAGCCTGCATTAAAATGGTTGAAATCATTTCCCCTATTCTGTCAGAATAGAGAATGCAGGGAATTTTTTTTAATTGTACAAGACTTATCAGCGTGTTTACAGTGTAATAAGTACTTGGCACTGGGGAATTAGGAAGACAACGGAGTAAGTGACAGTGGGGCATTTAGTGTTATAGACTGTTTTTTAAAATTATTTTTCAAAGATATCTAGAGTGTTTTAAAAAGTGTAATTGCAGTATGCAAATTGAGTTGAAAGTAGGTTTGCCTGGAATAAACAGAAATCTGAGATTGGCAGGCCAAATTGTGGGTGGCCTTTTTGAGTCATACAGCAATAAAAATGCCCTTCAGCCCATGTTCTTGCCTACCATGCAGTCATGTACTGTTCCAGATTTCAACCACCCTCTGATTAGAATGTTCTTCCTTAAATCCACTGTAAATGTCCCCTTACTATAAAATTAAGTCCTTTATCTTTTATTTATCTCTGCTGTAGGGGGAAAAGTTTACCCTAAAGATAAGTTCTCTCCCTATCTACTACAGCCCTCATAATCCCTCATTCTTCTCCATTGTAAAGTAAATAAACCCTGCCTGTTCTGTGTCCCTCATAACTGAAATGCTTCATCCTGGTGAATCTTCTCTGTGCCCTATCGAATGCAATCATAGCTTTGGTGTGGTATCTAGCTGTACAGAGTGGATTGTTCAGTTATAATCTAGCTGTAATCCCACTAGTAGGAAAAGTAGGGTTGTCAAAGCTGGTGGTAACAAAGAGCAGGATGAAGCAAAAAAGAGAAATGAGGGCAAGGAGTGGTGAGAACCAACATAGGAAAATAAGTTTTTAAGGCATATAAATAAAAGATAGCATGAAGAGGTGTGTTGGTCCCAAAGAAATGATATAACACAGAGGCAGAGGACATGACAGGTATTAGGCTTGTACTTGTCTATACCAAGGAAGATGATAGAAAAATTGTATTAAAAAGAAATCACTGACATACTCTCTGCTTAAAATTGATAGAGACACTAGAAGAACTGGTAGAGCTTAGGATAAATTAAATAAACAGGACTAGATGAGAGCACCTTCTGTTGAAGGTCTGGAAGACAGCAAAACAAAACAAGGATAATCCCAGAAACTCTTGGTTAGTCAATTCAATCTCTCAGTTTGGAACCTGCTGGAATCTATTATCAGAGACAAAATAACTCATTTATCTAAGTCTGAATTTTACAAGGAATATTAATGCAAATTGTTTTTAACTAATTTTGTATTTCAATAATGATAGGAATGAAAAACAATTTGATAAAGTATAATATCAGTAAATTTGAAACCATGGAATGAAAGAGATGGTGGTCTCATGGAAAACAAACATTGGGTATAATGAGGGTGCAGCGAAAGAAAACCTGATATAATTGTGCACAAGTGTTAGCAGCTGGGTGGAAGGTTGATAAGGTCACCCTGAGCCCTATAAATAGTCACATAAACACAACCTTGTTTTTGTACTTTGACAAAATAGTGCTTGCTTTGGCTGTAAGTAGAATACTGTATTCAGTTCTGGGCACTGTGCCACATGAACACTGAGAAGATCCTAAAAGAATTACTACCAGAATGGAACAGAGGATCTGGGACTACACTTGCATGAATAGTGAAATTGGTATTGTTCTCCAATCAGGGAATATTGATCATTTAATAGTGTTTAAAATCATGAAGTAGGTAGATTGAGTGGAGAATAATGAAAAACTTTCTAATACATGCTGAAAGCTGCAGCGATGAAGTGATTGGCAAAAGAGCTGCCATGTTGAGGGAATCTTTTATAAAAGCAAGTGTTAACCATTTGGAATTCATTGCCTTGAATGGTGGTGATAACAGATTTTGTCAGGATTTTGTAAAGATAACTGAAAAAACATTTTGGGCTGGGGCAAGAAGAAGGGAGGTGGGATAGAGGACATTGCTCTCAGATGAGAGGGTATAACCGCCTGAAAGACCTCGTATGTGATCAGTCCAACTTGCTAAGCTAAAATTATTTTTCTGTTTCTATTTCTCCACTTCTTTTCTCTCTTGTTCATTTCAATAAACAAGACAAAAATAATTCAGACTAAGTCACAGTGCTTATAAATATCCTTATGAGTAATTATGTTGTCTGTTTCATTTTATTCTAATTTTTAGATTGAAGCCTCTAGATGTGGAGTTCATGAAAGCTATACACAATAAAGTAAATGTTGTTCCTGTCATCGCCAAGGCAGACACCCTTACACTGAAGGAAAGAGAGAGACTCAAAAGAAGGGTAAGCATAGTAATCAGTGTGTAATGTTCTCTAAGAAATTAGAGGATCGTATTTTGAAGCTTTGTATTTCAAGTGAAAACTTGAGCTATGGCACATAGTGACTCACAGTGGTTTGCTTTCCCCACTAATTGCTGCTCCACGTACCTCATTCTCTCATTTGTAACTTTCCTTAGACACTATAGAGCTCAGTCATAAGATATGACTGAATCTCAGATGGACTGATCTTGCAGTTTTTCCTTCACGTGTAGCTTCTTATGGGTCAGTCCAGAGAATGGGGGAGGTGGGTTAATTGGGTCAGCCTAGAGAATGGGGAGGGGGGGTTGAATTAGGAACTTTATATTTTAAAAACAAGTTAGTTCTGGAGTAAATGTAATGAAGGTTGAACAGTTTTCCATTCATTCCATAGATTAATTCCAGTAGGGAGCTTGTTGAAGTGCAATATTGCATTGAGTTTGGAAGTTAAATAGCCTGCATGCCAGCAGGTATTGTATACAGAATGGAGACTAATTTTTGAGGGCAGCCAAACTGGGAAGATTCTCCACAGTCCCTTTCGGGTAAGAGTCAAAGAAACTGTTCAGAAAGGCATGGTGTTCTGGTTCAAAAAGGCCCTGAACTTCAGCTATCCTGATGGCAGCATCCATCCCATTCCAGGTGGATGCGAAGCTTGTACTCAATGGATTATACACTGTGGTCAGCAATCTTAAAAAGGGATACCCTGAGGTCCTCCATCATTGCCGGTGATGAGAACCAGGCCAACTTTGAGTGTATTAAAACACTACCAACGTGTCTTGTGTCCCGACAGGAATCCAAATGCCTTTGACCATCACTACACAAGCATCAAAGATTCCTACGAAGCCACCAGCCTTCTCTCCCCAACACCCTGCCAGCATTTAGGTAAATACAATCACAAGGCTGCTTTTCATCTAACCTGTAGACAGAAGCTGAAACCCGAGAATCCAGTACAGTGCTGGCATGAGGAGCTCTGATTTTCTTTGTTACTGTTGACTCTCTACATTGGTCTATGTTCAAAGACTCAGCAGCCATCTTAAATGAGTATGTCACCACTGTTGTGGTCTTAATTAGCAAGAGTGTTCAGGACTGTATACTGAAGAGGACAATTTGGATTTTCCCAAACCAGAAACCATGGATGAATCAGGAGATCCACTTCCCACTGAGGTCTAGGATTGGTGTTCAAATCAGGTGGCCCTGACCTATACAAGAAATTGTGTTTCAACCTCTGTAAAGTTATCAGGGATGCAAAGTGATGATACCAGTCCAAAATCAAGTTCTAGACCAGCTGTCAATTGTGGCAGGGCTTTGAAAGTCAGGTGACATTACCAACAACAGCGCATCCCTTTCCAATGAGCTTAACACATTCTTTGCGTGATATGAGCGCAAGTGGATTGGAATGTCACCACCCACCCTATCACATTCCAATGTACCCAAGCTCAGTCACCATTGTAATACTAGGATCAATCTTCTGGAAAGCTTACTTGCAGAAAGAAACTGGCTCGGGTGGCGTTCCTGTTGTGTCCTTGGTTATTGTGCAGATCAGTAGGAAGGGTATTTGCAGACTTTTTAAACTTTTCTCTGCATCAGTCTAAGGATCCCACCTGCTTTAAGAAGACCGTTATCTCATCCGAAGGGAAAGTGAGATAAGCATGTTTTAATGATTACCATCATAAAGTCCTTTGAGTGACTGGTCATGACACACAACAACTCTAGCTGCCTGGGCAACCTTGACCCTCTACAATTCTTCTACTGCCAAAACACGTTTGCAGTGGACACCATCTCCTTAGCTCTATAATCTGGAGCATCTGGACTGTAAAGGCAGTCATATTAATTTACTGTTTATTGGCTACAGCTCTGCTGTCTATGTGATAATACAAAGCAAACACACCTTTGAACTCCTAGACCTGGGACTTGAACTTTCCTTTGCACCTGGATCCTTAACTACCTGACCAACAGACCACAAGCAGCAAGAATGAACAGCGATACCTCTGCCATGATTATTTGCAAGACTGATGCCCCACAAAACTGCAACTTCAGCACCCTACTCTACTTTTTATACACTAACTTCATGGCCAGATCCTTATTCCATCTACAAGTTTGCAGGCGATACTACCGTAGTGGGCTGTATTGTCAAATAATAAGTATAAGAACGAGATACAGAGCCTAGTGACTGAGTGTCGTGACAAAAGTATTTCCCTCAATGTCAGCAAAACAAAGAGCTGTTCATTGATTTCAGGAAAAGGGTGATGCATATGCTCCTGCTTACATCAATGGTGTTGAGGTTGGGAGCTTCAAGTTCCTCAGAGTGAATATCACTTAAAACGTGTCCTGGTCCAACCATGTAGATACCACAGCCAAGGAAGTCCACCAGCACCCCTACGTTTTCAGGAGACTAGAGGAGTTTGGCATGTCCTTTTTGACGGTCGATTTTTATCAATGCACCATAGAAAGCATCCAATTTCGATGCACCATGGCTTGATATGGCAACTGCTCTTCACATGTCAGCAAGAAACTCCAAAGAATTGTGGACACAGCTCAACACATCATGGAATTCAGCCTTCGCTCCCCTCCCCGCTGTCCAAACTTCTCGCCACCTTGGTAAACCAGCCAATGTATTCAAAGACCATACCTAAATCCTCAGTGTTCTCTCTTCTCCCCTCTCCTATTGGACAGAAGATGCAAAAGCCTGAAAGTACACACCAACAGGCTCAAGGACGTCTTCCTTCCTGCTGTCATAAGACTGTTGAGAGGTCCCCTTGTACAATAAGATGGATTCTTGACTTCACAATCTACCTTGTCGTGGCCTTGTAGCTTATTGTCCGTATGCACTACACTTTCTATAACTGTAACACTATTCAGCATTCGGTTATTGTTTTACCTTCTGCTATCTCAATGCACTGTTGTAATGAATTGATCTCTAGGAACAGTATGCAAGTCTTTCACTGTACATGTGACAGTAATAAACCAATTTATCAGTTTAATGCTGCTCCCAGAATTGTTCCCAGAGCAGCTGAGCATTGAAGATCCATGAGCCTCAATATTTATGGATTCCAAATGTAGCCCCCCCCCCCCCCCCCCCCCCGGGCATGCCTCAGGGTCGCTCAACTCGCTGTTGTCTAGGGAAACAGCCCTTGGCCCTGCCAAACTGGGTAATTAGTTTGTGTAGATGCTGTGTGATGTACCCCACCCTGCCCAAATAACAGACAATACACCAGATACAATTAAATGAATTACAGTTTATAGATATTACTAGAACTATATAATTAATAGAGATAAAATATAAAAGGAAAATAAAAGGCACCACACTTGTTAAAGTTCAATCTCTTCGTGCACAAACAGTTGGAGCTCTAGTAACGATCCTCTCTTAACCATTCAATCCCCTCTGACCACTTCGACCTGCCGCCTGGGACCAACCACGGTGGTCGACCAGACGCTCCACACGAGTCTGTCTCCGTCTTTTCTCCTTGCCAAAGACCCTGGACCTCGGACTCCTGCTCGGGGTCTGACCCCGTTAGCCAGCTGGGCACCTTGTCCATCCTCTCTCTGTCATCGTGCCTTCTCCCCGAAAACCCGCGCTTCACAATAGCTTACAGACACACTAGAAAGAATAACATGGGCACCCATTGGTTCATTCGCTCTTTTATCAATAATATAACCCAAACAAGCTGCTAGCGAGAGAACTTTCTCAGCATTTAACATAACAAAGCCATTAAGAAGCCAATTTAATTAGCCTACGCAGTAACATAAAAGAAGAAACCCCTTACACAAACTTGAGAAAACCCATGACCCTCATCCCAGGGAGGTACAAACTGATCCTCCTCATTGACTTGGATGCACTTCTTTGGAAAGACATGCTTAGCAAAGGAGCTAGAAAAGATCACTACAGTAGAGTTATTGTCTTGGTGAATGACTTTATTATAATCAGCATCTGCTTTTTTGCCAAAGGGCCTAGTACAAATTCTCGTGGCAGCACCCTCAGTCCAAGCACTGGTGACTGTTAGACTTCTGTCATTATCAGAGTGAACAATCAAATAGAAGTCTGTCATCTGCATCATGACTGGAGTTGATGCCTGCTGAGCTGACCATCACTTTGCTCTGTTACTTACCTGGCCCCAACAGAATAGCCAATATTCATGTCAAAATGTCTTTGAGGCATATCAGGAAAAACCAAACTTCGTTAGTCCTGACGAAGGGTCTCGGCCCGAAACATCAACTGTACCTCTTCCTAGGGATGCTGCCTGGCCTGCTGCGTTCACCAGCAACTTTGATGTGTGTTGCTGGAAAACCTTTTTAAATTATTTTTAAATGTTTGCAATAAAGTTCTACCACTATGTGCTATTCTGCACAAGATGGCTTCTCTGCTTTCATAGTTTTGATTACCATGCCACAACTGCTTTGTTCTACATCTGCCACAAGAAAACCCTTTTTAATTGTTTGAAATTGTCTTTAAACCTGTCATTGAGCACCTTTTGATATTGAATATTAAAGAAAATATACTGTAGTAACTATATACCATTGCATATTACATTCATTTTGATTCACCTTAACCCATTCACTGTTCTCCATAAACTAGCTTATCCAAAAGACTGCTGCTCGGAGCTAATTCTGCACCTGTTTTTACTCATCCATTATCCACTTGGATGCTCGTGCAATCTGAGAATTCTCCTTGGATCTTCACTAAACTTTAATTTTTTTAACATACTCTCATTGCTTTGATACTCATTTCCAATCTGCCTTTGAACCATCTTCATGTATTTTTGTAAATTTTGCTATTGCTATGATAAGGGCCTTACTTGCCTTTGTATTATTTCAGAGCATTATGGATAAGATCTGGCTGTGGTATATTGTTCTGATAGTTGGACTGACTTAGAACAAAGATTCTAAAGTTAAATAATTGATCTCAACGATTGAAGTGAACAAAATTGGACTGAATTGTAATGAAATGGTACAGTTCTTGGAGACTAACTCTAACTTTTTTAGATTATGAGAACACTCAGTCCTCTTTTATTATCATTTAGAAATGCATACATGCATTAAGAAATGATACAATGTTTCTCCGGAGTGATATCACAGAAAACAAGACAGATCAAAGACTTAACACTGACAAAACCGCATAATTATAACATATAGACCATAAGACAAAGGAGCAGAAGTAGGCCCTTTGGCCCATCGAGTCTGCTCTGCCATTTTATCATGAGCTGATCCATTCTCCTATTTAGTCCCACTCCCCTGCCTTCTCACCATAACCTTTGATTCCCTGGCTACTCAGATACCTATCAATCTCTGCCTTAAATACACTCAATGACTTGGCCTCCACTGCTGCCCGTGGCAACAAATTCCATAGATTCACCATCCTCTGACTAAAAAAATTTCTTCGCATTTCTGTTCTGAATGGGCGCCCTTCAATCCTTAAGTCATGCCCTCTCATACTAGACTCCCCCATCATGGGAAACAACTTTGCCACATCCACTCTGTCCATGCCTTTTAACATTCGAAATGTTTCTATGAGGTCTCCCCTCATTCTTCTAAACTCCAAGGAATACAGTCCAAGAGCGGACAAACGTTCCTCATATGTTAACCCTCTCATTCCTGGAATCATTCTAGTGAATCTTCTCTGTACCCTCTCCAATGTCAGCACATCCTTTCTTAAATAAGGAGACCAAAACTGCCCACAGTACTCCAAGTGAGGTCTCACCAGCGCCTTATAGAGCCTCAACATCACATCCCTGCTCCTATACTCTATTCCTCTAGAAATGAATGCCAACATTGCATTCGCCTTCTTCACTACTGACTCAACCTGGAGGTTAACTTTAAGGGTATCCTGTAGGAGGACTCCCAAGTCCCGTTGCATCTCAGAACTTTGAATTCTTTCCCCATTTAAATAATAGTCTGCCCGTTTATTTTTTCTGCCAAAGTGCATAACCATACACTTTCCAACATTGTACTTCATTTGCCACCTCTCTGCCCATTCTTCCAATCTATCCAAGTCTCTCTGCAGACTCTCCGTTTCTTCAGCACTACCGGCCCCTCCACCTATCTTCGTATCGTCAGCAAACTTAGCCACAAAGCCATCTATTCCATAATCCAAATCGTTGATATACAATGTAAAAAGAAGCAGCCCCAACATGGACCCCTGTGGAACACCACTGGTAACCGGCAGCCAACCAGAATAGGATCCCTTTATTCCCACTCGCAGTTTCCTGCCAATCAGCCAACGCTCTATCCACGTATGTAACTTTCCTGTAATTCCATGGGCTCTTATCTTGTTAAGTAGCCTCAAGTGTGGCACCTTGTCAAAGGCCTTCTGAAAATCCAAATATATAACATCCACTGCATCTCCCTTGTCTAGCCTACTGGTAATTCCCTCAAAAAATTGTGATAGGATTGTCATGGATTTTCCTTTAAGGAATCCATGCTGAGTTCTGCCTATCTTGTCATATGCCTCTAGGTACTCTGTAACCTCATCCTTGACATTTGACTCCAACAACTTCCCAACCATTGATGTCAAGCTAACAGGTTACAGCAGTGCAAAGCAATACCATAATTTGATAAAGAACAGACCGTAGGCACAGTAAAAAATAATAGTCTGAAAATCCCGAGTGGTTCGATTCTCGAGTCCCCGATAGCAGGCGGCAAAAGGGAGAAACTCCCTGCCATAAACCTCCAGGCACCGTCAACTTGCCGATACCTTGGAAGCAGCCGACCCTGAGTCCATCTGTCCAAAAACTCCGAGCTTCCGAGCGCCTTCATCCTCTTCCCGGCCGCTGAAACACGCAAAGCCGAGGATTTCAAGGCCTTCAGATCCAGAGATTCCGATTACCACACAGTAGCAGCGGTAGCAAAGTAGACATTTCAGAAGTTTTCCAGATGTTCCACTGTGCTGTCACGTCTGTCTCCATCAAATCAGGATTGTGCACGATCCCCTACTTGACAAATAACAGATATTCATCACTGAAGTGGCCGCATGCACTGTCTTCGCACCGCCATCTTCTCCCCCCTCCCGGGAGATTTGAGGAGATATATATATCTTATTGATATGCTTGATTGATTCCTGGGATAAGGGACTTTTCTATCGAGCAAGAATTGGTAAAAAATTAGTCTCTACTCATTGGAGTTTTGATTATGACATGTAAGAGTCTCGAGAGATTAATATGGTCCAAGGATGTTTACTAGTGCTGGAAAGCATAGAATTAGAAAGGTGAGTATTTTTGAACTGAAGATAAGAAGTTTCTGTTTCACAGGATTGTAAATCTTTGGCATTTTCTACCTAAGGTTGTGGATGTTGAGGCATTAAATATGTTCACGACAGACTAGTAACAACTGATTTTTGGTGATGAAATCTAAAGCTATAGGGATCTGGTAAGAAAATGGAAAGGTTCAGCAAAACCACAGCCATGATCTTAGGGGGAGTAGGTTCAATGACTTTATATCATTGTACAAGTTATAAAACTTCTTATTTATATTTGTATAAAGCTGGGCGGCAGTGTTAGCTGTGAGGAGGATACTAAGAGGATGCAGGGTGACTTGGATAGGTTGGGTGAGTGGGCAAATTCATGGCAGATGCAATTTAATGTGGATAAATGTGAAGTTATCCACTTTGGTGGCAAAAATAGGAAAACAGATTATTATCTGAATGGTGGCCGATTAGGAAAAGGGGAGGTGCAACGAGACCTGGGTGTCATTCTACACCTGTCATTGAAAGTGGGCATGCAGGTACAGCAGGCGGTGAAAAAGGCGAATGGTATGCTGGCATTTATAGTGAGAGGATTCGAGTACAGGAGCAGGGAGGTACTACTGCAGTTGTACAAGGCCTTGGTGAGACCACACCTGGAGTATTGTGTGCAGTTTTGGTCCCCTAATCTGAGGAAAGACATCCTTGCCATAGAGGGAGTAGAAAGAAGGTTCACCAGATTGATTCCTGGGATGGCAGGACTTTCATTTGAAGAAAGACTGGATGAACTGGGCTTGTACTCGTTGGAATCTAGAAGATTGAGGGGGGATCTGATTGAAACGTATAAAATCCTAAAGGGATTGGACAGGCTAGATGCAGGAAGATTGTTCCTGATGTTGGGGAGGTCCAGAACGAGGGGCCACAGTTTGAGGATAGAGGGGAAGCCTTTTAGGACTGAGATTAGGAAAAACTTCTTCACACAGAGAGTGGTGAATCTGTGGAATTCTCTGCCACAGGAAACAGCTGAGGCCAGTTCATTGGCTATATTTAAGAGGGAGTTAGATATGGCCCTTGTGGCTACGGGGATCAGGGGGTATGGAGGGAAGGCTGGTGCAGGGTTCTGAGTTGGATGATCAGCCATGATCATAGTAAGTGGCAGTGCAGGCTCGAAGGGCTGAATGGCCTACTCCTGCACCTATTTTCTATGTTTCTATGTATGTTAAGTTGCTGGCAAACAACAGTTTACTAGGCCATTTCAGAGGACAGTTAAAATCAGGTACATCGGGTGAATCCATAAGCACAGGCCAGACCAGGTATGGACGGCATATTCCTATCTCTTAAGGAACTTGGAGAACTAGCTGGTTCTTCATATTTTTGCTAATACTGGTCTTTTTAGAATTCTGGATCCTTAAGTAGAATTTCAAACTTCCACAGCTGCTGTAGTGGGGTTTTGAAAGGCCGTAACTAAACTTTCTCAATGCTGTGTTCTTTGCAAGTGGTTCAGGATGTGTTTCGAGGGATATCTATAGTTGGAATACAGCTATAGATGTAATGCACTCAGTAGCCAATTTGTTAGGTACATCTGTACACCTTAATGCATATTACTGATCAGCCAATCATATGACAGCAACTCAATGAATTAAAGCTTGCAGACATGGTCAAGAGGTTCATTTATTGTTCAGACTGAACATCAGAATAAGGAAGAAATGTGGTCTAAATGACTTTGACTATGGAATGATTGTTGGTGCCAGAAAGGGTGGTTTGACCATCTCAGTAACTGCTGATTTCTTGGAATTTTCATGCACAACAATTGCTAGAGCTCAAAGTAAATTTTATTATCAAAATATGTCACCATATACAGCCCTGTGATGAATTTTCTTGCAGGCATACTCAATAAATCCCATATCCATAATACGATCAATGAAAGACTGCACCAACTGGACATGCAACCAGTGTGCAAAGAACAACAAACTGTGCAAATACAAAAATAAATAAATAATAGTTATAATAAAAAAGCAACAAATATTGAGAACATGAGATGAAGATTCCTGGAAAATGAGTTCATAGGTTGTGGGAACAGTCCAGTGATTGATGGGGCAAGTGAAGTTATCCCCTTTGGTTCAAGAGCCTGATGGTTGAGTTAGTAACTGTTCCTAAACCTGGTGGTGATGAGTCCTGAGGTTCCTGTACCACCTTGCTGGTGGCAACAGCAAGAGAACATGTCCTGCCTGGGTGCCTCCATCATCCATGATCCTTGATGATGGCTACTGCATTCTTGTGACAATTCTCTGTGTAGATGTGGTTGGGAAGGCTTTACCACTGCATGATCCACTGGGCCACATCCACTACTTTTTGTAAGGTTTTCCATTCGAGGGCATTGACGTTTCCATACCAGGCTGTGATTCAGCCAGCCAATATATTCTGCACCACACATCTATAGAAGTTTGCCAAAGCATTAGATGTCATGCCAAATCTTGGCAAACCCCTAAGGAAGTAGAGGCACTGGTGTCCTTCCTTCATTATTGCACTTGCATGCTGGGCCCAGGACAGGTACCCGAAATGACACTGAGGACTTTAAAGTTGCCTAATAGTGTGGTCACTGGGTGTATGTTGCCAAATAATTAACAGGCATTCATTTAAGTTTAATTTCATCCTCTCCTGCTTTAATTCTGATACATCATTTAATTATACCAGCATTGTTAAAATTTCAGAAAGATGCTGGGAATACTCAGGTCAGACAGCATCTATAGAGAGAGAAATTAATGTTTTGGTATGTAGACCTTGCACAAGACCGTTACATCGGATTTCCAGCATCTGCATTATTTTGTTTGATTTTCATGTAAAGGTACAGTGATAAAATTGTATAATAATACATCTCTGTTCTATAATTGTTTGTTTATTCAATTTTCTTGAATTTAACCACTGAAATGCATTTAGTATATTTTCATAATCTGCTTTCAATTGGACAAGGCACCGATTCAGCCAGTATCCTTTGAAATGGTAGCGCAGGCTCAAGCTAGATGGTCTACTTTTAAATTCTTCTTCTTGTTATTGATCCTCTCCACACATTGAGCGATGACCTTGATGTTTCTTCAGCAATCATCTGCGTTTTTACAAGGCCAAGTTGCTAGCTTTACGCACAACCCAGCATGGATGGAAAACATCCAAGAAGCCGGATGGATTCGAACCTGGGGCCATTGCCTTGAAGTCCACTACAGATACCAGCCGGCATTTTAAAATCTCATGAACTTTATAATCACAATCACAACTTGCAGTGTGATATATTTGTCATTGGATCTTCCCTACTTGCCCTAAATGTTGTGTTTGCTGTGGGAAAGTTTATTCTTGCTTTATAACTGTTCATGTTTTATTTATTTATTTATTTCAATCAAGTCTCCTGTTAACTTCTCCATGGGGCAACCTTAGTTCATTAATGGAAGTCCCTTATCCTGTGTATGCACCTAATAAACGGTTTCTACTCTTTCCAAGGTATTAATATTTCAAGTGTGGTACTCAGAAATTCACACAGCACTGTGACTGAGATCTAGCTAGTGTTCTGTAAAGACTTAACATTATTTTCTTGTTTTGAACTATTCTCTGGAGAAAAAAGATGAATAGGTGGAAATGCAAATGCTCTTAGTATTGAATTTTGCTCTTTTTTTTCTCCTCTAGATTTTTGGGTCCTCTGATCAGCAGCTTCCTTTGAGTATATGCAGCAGGGAAAATTTTAGCAACAAAACTTCAGGATAAAATTTGCTGATAATTTTATTGTTTTTGTAAAAGACTCATGTATAACTTCAGGTTACTTCTGCAATCACTTCTGGAGTTGGTGTTGAGAGATCAGATTTGAAATTTCCATTGAGTTATAAAACTTGAAACATTCTCAAATGTTTGCACAGTTCTTCTGGGACTATCTGGAGTGGTAGAATTTTTAAAATACTGAAGTCTTCAACTTCAAGTCTAGCTATTGATGCATTTAAGTGTGATGTAAAATGAGTGATGCCCTGTACTGGTTGCTAATAGATGTGATTTAGTAGTGCACATTGTGCAGATTTCAAAAATGGTAACACCAAATAAGAGCCCCACTATCCAGGTCCTGGTTCTGGCAAGATGGTGGCATGACTAGTCACAGCGGCTTCTACAGGGTCAACATGCAGTGCTACCATTCTACTTAAATGTATTTCCAATGTTAGCAAGCTTCTACTGTACATTAAGAACTTACAGGTCTACACTATCAGCGAGTTGCTCGCTGGCAGAGATAATGAAGGAGCTGTGCACCGTGCTGCTACCTGAGTCTATTGAGGCTCAGTCAAGCAGCGAGTGTCCGTCATAGTCGCTTTTCTTGTGATTGCAAGACCCCTTTGGGCACTGTTAATCTGGTACACTGCTAATTCGAATCACTAATTTATTTGATGAGAGCAGGGCCAGACAGCAGGGAACTCCCTGGCCTCGGCTGTAGCGAAGACTAGGCCTGAAGCTGTGGTATCACTTGTTTGCAGCCGACAGAGTGAGGAAACGAAGCCGTTGTGCTTCGCTGGGGGTGGCAGTGTTTCACTCAGCAGAAGGCAAGCACCTTTGTGATCGGCTGCAGATTTTTTTGGTGGCACTCAATGGACTTGAGCTTGCTTTTCAGCTGTTGGGGAGAGATGTCCGAGCTGTGTCAGTGCATTTGTGGTCAACTGAAGGTTTCAATTGGACTGAGCGGTCTGGACTACATACATAAATATTTGTCTGATTGTGTTTTTACTCATATTCTATATGTGCCTGTACAGGTTTCCCCGCCATCCGAAGGTAGAGCATTCCTATGAAACAGTTCGTAAGCCAGAATGTCGTAAAGCGAAGAAGCAGTTACCATTTATTTATATTGGAAAATGATTGTGAGCGTTCGCAGACCCAAAAATAACCTACCAGGTCATGCCAAATAACACACAAAACCTAAAATAACAGTAACATATAGTAATGCAGGAATGATATGATAAATACACAGCTTATATAAAGTAGAAATCCTTTTCCACAATCATTGCCTAAACTGTTCTCCGTAGCGAAAATCTCACGCAAGCGCCGTCAGCAAAAACACGGCACAAGCGCTCTCCAGTAGCCTTTAAGCTATGAAGCTGCCAAATCATACCAAATAACATGTAAAAATACACAGCCTATATAAAGTAGAAATAATGTACGTACAGTGTAGTATCACTTACCGGAATTGGGACAGCGTCGAGCACGCTGATGATGGTGAGTTAGGCTGAGTCGGAGGTTGGGGTGGTGCAGTGGCCCCCACCCTTCAGGCAGTGACCCGATACATTGCCGCGAAGCATGCAGGGGTCCAGCGGTAGCCGGGAGACACACAGCACATCTTTAAGAAAAAAGCTGAAATAAACAAGCTAATTAATTACGTGCCAGGCATTACCTAATTAAATAGCATGTTTATTTCGGCTTTTTTCTTAAAGATGTGCTGTGTGTCTCCCGGCTACCGCTGCATTCTCCACAAATCGGTATCTGTTCGTGGCCTGGGTGTTGGGGTGGTGGGACGCTGGGGTGTCATCTCATGGTCGTCTGTTTCCATTAGAGCAGGCAGCTCATCTTCTGTCTCTGCCTGCCTCAATGTTGAAGGTTGAGGTTCGTCGTCTGCTGTGGCTGATGTGGAAGGCTTGCTTGACTGCTGAGCCTCGTGCGTTTTTCTATCATACAGTTCTTTGTAAGCACTCAAACCATCCTGCAAATATCCCCTGTACCTACGTACCCTTTCAAAATTAAAGTCGTACTTTATCATTACTCATTCGGTTTTGATTGTTATCCTTTCCTCTTCCAATTGCATCAGCTCTTCTATCAGTTCTTGGTCATGGGATGCCAAAACCTCTTCAACATCATCTTTGTCAGCTTCCACAAGCCAAACTCACTTTGTCCTTACTTTGTTCACCACGATTGAAACGCTTAATTATGTCTAGTTTTACGTGAAGTGTAACACCCTTACGAGCTCTTTCAGGTTTTTCCAATACCTTAGAACTCATCTTGCAAACGGCTGCTCACAGGCACGTGTTTAAGCAATGCTGGCTAGAATGCCGTTCCAAATCCAGGGGAGAGCGGCTGCTCGGGGCGCGCGCAGCCTTTTATCACGCACTGATTTTTTTTCGCGCGCTGCTTTTTTCGTAACAGTGAAAACACCTCTTGTTAGTAAAAACGGTACTAATGTAGGTCTTTGGTAACAGTGAGGTTTCGTAAAGCGAACATTCAAAAAGCGGGAGACACCTGTATATGTGAGGACTAGTTGCAGTATCACCTAGCGGTCGTTGGGGCTAGTTGAGAGATGGTCTTGGTGAGCTGGGAAGTCTGAACTATATACATGCATATTCTGCGTTGTATTATACTGATATCCTCAAAGGTTTCAAAGCTACATTTAATGTCAGAGAAATGTATACAATATATATCCTGAAATGCTTTTTCTTCACAACCATCCACGAACACAGAGGAGTGCCCCCAAAGAATGAATGACAGTTAAATGTTAGAACCCTAAAGTACCCCCTAGTTCCCCTTCCTCCCGCGCGCAAGCGGCAGAAAGCAATGATCCCCCTCCCCCCACCAGCCAAAAAAAAGCATCAGCACCCACCACCAAGCACTAAAGCGTGAGCAAAACAACAGCAAAGACACAGACTTGCAGTATTCCAAAGACTACTTGTCCACCTGGTATTCGACATGTCACAGTGTCTGTCTCTCTCCCCCCCTCCCCGTTCCCCCCTCTTTCCCCCTTCCCATCTCCCCTCTTTCCCCCTTCCCATCTCCCCTCTTTCCCCCTCCCCATCCGCCCCTCTTTCCCCCTCCCCTTCCCCCCTCCCCTTCCCCCCTCCCCTTCCTCCCTCCCCTCCCCCCCCGAGATCTTCTAACTCCCATGGCACACCAATCTCTTGCCCGGGCACCACCTCCTATCTCTCTCCCTGCACTCCCCCCCCCCCCCCCCACTGTCTCCAGAGCCATGGAATCTCGGACTTCCTGAGGCGAGCTGAGCTCTTAGGCCAAGCCCCCTTGGCATGCCAAATAATGGCCCATCGTGAAACCCCAAGAGCAGCTCCCATTCCCGCAAAGAATCGTCGTCAATGTGTAACTCCAGGTCAGGGTCTTCAAAAGAACCCTGAAAGGGAAAAATAGAGATATTAAAGATGGAAATAGAGCTGTTTCCGAAGATACAAGCAAAGGAGTTGCTATTGACTCTCCTAAGCTGCTCCTCTATGGGCTTGTTGACTTGTATGTGCGAGGACGGGGCATCAAGCCAGTGTCACGGGGACTCTTATTCTGTGAATGTGTTGTGTGTGACTGTTGTTATGTATTTCAGTACCTTGACCCCATAGTAATGCTGACTCATCTGTCTGTGTTCCAGTATGGTTGAATAACAATTGAATTGAAGAGCAGTGAACTTTTAAACACAGATGAGCAATGTGATTTGCAGAAATTTATTCCACTTTTGCTCAATATTTTGATTGAAAGTTCTTTTGGCTTTGTATGCCTGTAATATTGTAGTTGTAGTGTTCGGTTATCACTGAGCTGTGTACTTGTATTCAGAAAGAAAGAGAGCAAGCTGCGGCTCAGCATTTGTCTTTAAAGAAATATTCAAAAATTATTGTTAACCATATTATGGAAAAACAAAAGTCAATATGGGTTTGTGAAAAGGAAATTGACAAATTTATTGTTCTTTAAAGTGAATGCTCTTGAAAAAAGTGAATCAGTACATGTTGTGCATTGAGATTTCCAAAAGGAATTTGATGTGAAACATCAAATTGTTATTGTGGAAATAAAAGCTCGTTGTGTAAGAAGTATCATTAGCATGGACAGAACACTGGCTGGCTAACAGGAAAGAGTAAGAAGGCATAATTGAATCTTTTCCTGTTGGGTAAGATGTAACTAATGTGTGCCAGAGGCGTTGATGAGGGGGCCTTATCTTTTTGATTTGTATGAATGTCTGATGGTGTGCTTGCTAAATTTATTAATGATGCAAAGATGGGTAAAAAGTTCTGAACAAACAGAAGTAGGGTACAGAGGGATATACTGTAGATAAGTGGGCAGAGATCTGAAAAATAAAGTAAGATATGAGATTGTCCATTTTGACAGGCAAAATAAAGAATCTTTATCTAAAGGAAAAATGCAGTGGTTTACAGAGTTCCATTTCCCATATTTAGTTTACAAACAATGAGTTCCCTAGAAAAATAACTTGGACTATCGAGTACCCATTTTAAAATGTGAATTAAAATTATAATATTCAATCATCTGGAAAAATCTGTTGGTCCAGCACTACCAAAGTCTTGAGGTAGCAAATTGTCGGAGTTGTGGGCAAATAGAACTCTGATGTGGAAGGGCCTGTGGGTACTAGAGGATGAATTTTGAAAAGCGACAGTTTGGGCATAAGTGTTAACATGAATGCTAATAGAATGTAATTGTTTATTGCTGTGAGGGTTATAAAAGTAGTGAGATTGCATGACATAAACTATTGGTCAGATTGCATTCGAGCAAGGTGAATTGCGTACAAGTCCCCTGATGTTGCAGCATCAGAAGCAGTTCAAAGAGCAATTGAGACTAATGTCTGCAATTGAGGAAAGGTTGGACATCTTGTACTCACTGGCTTAGGAAAGTGGGAAGGGACTTAATTGAAACAAATTCCTGAGGATGGAGATGAATTTTTTTGATTCATCTAAGACACAAAGTAACATTTTTGAGGGATGGTGAGTCACTGGAATTCCCTTCCAATAAGGATTGGAAGTGGTAGATAAATGAAGGATGTAAGGTTACCCAAAGGTTACAGGTGGAATGAGAGAGAGACTGGAGAGGCTGAGTATGCTTCTGTCACTAGAGTTTCTCTGAGCTATGTAATCATGCAGTTGTATATTGTAGCACAGAATCTCTGCATCTTTCATTTTCTGAGCCTCCACTGTTTTCCACTCTAATTATAAAAGCCAAATTAAAAATCTTTCAAATAATTGTGTCCCTCTTACCGTTTCCCGCAATCATTTATGAAGTTTTGTATTCCTTTCAAGGTGTACCAAAACATTTAACTTGCAATGAAATCTTGCAATAACTTGTACATAGTTACTCCCAAAAATAGCAATGAAGTAATGCCCAGGTAATCTACGTTGGCATTGGCAGGACAGATGATGGCCAGGACATCATGGATAACTTACCTAATCTTTGAATGAGTATCAAGGGACCCTTTCATTTGCTAAAGTTTCATCCAAAAGGCACTATGCCATTATGCCAATAATGCAGCATTCTTTTAATTTATGCTTTATGTATTTAAGTCTTTGGACTTGAATTTGACCTGGTGGGGGCGGGGGGGGGCGCAGTTGTGTGTGTGTGTGTCAGAATCAAGCCACATTTTGCACCTCTGCAGTTCTGGTTATAGATCCTGTATGGAGAGCAATACTGTTGTGCTTAGCTCAATTATTAAATCTGCGTGGACTGCAATAGTTTGGACTTTAACATGTACCTAATCACAGTTACCTGTACATATTATTGAGTAACGGTAGATGAGGCAGTAATTAACTGACTTTTTGTGTTACAGAAGATACCTTAGCCATTTTATGCCTTATTGGGTGGATGTCAGTTTTGCAATTAATTCTGCTTCAATCCACAGAAGAAACTGCTAAGTATGTTTTAAAGAAAGTTACGGTCTCTGGTCTGAACCGTGTGGGAACTGAAGTGGCTTACTGCTTGTATCTTGCCTCCCTTTGCCTCTGGTTTCTTTTGTAATTGAGGACTGCTACTTAAAGTATTAACATCAAAAGTTACTTGCAGTAGTGTTGCTAGAAACCAATTGTGGATTTGTTGCTGTTCTAATCACAGAGTTCATATTAATCGTAGGTTAATCTTGGTAACTTGTGGTAACTACTGATACATTCTACAAGATGGTTTGCAATTTGCCATGCTACATTGAACTTGATTTAACTTGATAATTTGTGGCTTCTGAAGAGTTGTACCTTAACTTTGTAGCTCTTTGTGATAATGTTATTAACAGCCACATTAATCATTGTAGACAAACGTTTAATTTAGATTACTTACAAAAGTCAGTGGTTTTAAAGAAAAGTAAATGAAGAATGAACAAAGCTGTGACAAAATGAGAAGAGAATAGAAATGTAAACAGTCTTTAGTTGGCTCAAGTGGCTGTTTTGTGCTGTAAATTCTCTGTAGTTTCAGGCCATTGAATTGACTGTTTAACTATTAATAGTTAGCCAATATCCTTCATTGGATAGACAGCAATATTTTTAAAATCTGCTTTTTTATTGTAAAATCAATTACAGATGACCTTTCAGGATCCTGTTTGAATTTAGTGGAGATAAAGCTCCTCTGTCTACTATCTGGTCAGTTTACTAATACCTTCCCCTGACATTTGCCCTCTAGCAGAGAGACTTTCATACATGACTTTAGTAAATCTGAACTTTTTGTTCCCAAACAGATCTATTCATACATTCAAAATTTGGTTGCTTGCATCCTATCTTGACTGTCCTGCTATGACCATTACTTGTATCCCTTTCTGGTCTATGCTATTGTCCAGACCCAACAAATTACATGTAAAATTTATTACAGTTTGCTTTGCAGCCTTTTAAGATTAGATTTTAAAGTTTAGCTTTGTCACATCCACATGGAAGTGACATTTCCAGTGTAATGACATTTGCATCCAACCAATGAGGATCGTGCTGGGCGGCCCACAAGTGTTGCCACTCCTCCGGCACTAATATAGTATGAAAGTAACTCAGAAGTTACTGTATGTCTTTAGAGTGTGGGAGGAAACTGGAGCACCTGGAGGAGACCCACGTGAGGAGAATGTACAAACTCCTTACAGGTAGCAACAAGAACTGAACCATGGTATTGCAGTTGGCTTTGTAAAGCATTGCGCTAACTGCTATGATGCCATACGATATCTTTGCAGAATTTTGTGGTCCTCAAATTCTGTCTTCCTGCACACTTCTGTTTTACATAGAATCATCCAGCATCTGCAGCAATGAGGAAAAGCCATTTGGCCCAGCCAATCTATGGTGTATCAAACTTTGTCTCCTCTCAAGTCCATCACCAGATTCTCCCTCTGTCTCTTTACCATGCTTTCTAAATAGCTATCAAATCACCACCATGATAAAGGAACTTTTTGGTACCACTCAACAAGGATTCTATCTATAACTTTGATTTTGATCATCTACACCAGAGCAATTTTCAGCAGCATGCAAATACGTATGTCTTTGGGGTAGAAAGAAAACCAGTGGCGAATAAACAATTCTCAGGCTCCCAGGTAGGTACAGGTATTGATTTTAATCAACATTGCAATGACAGACTCTGTCATATTCATCAGGGGTGATGCCTGGGCAAGTCTGGTCTAGTCTAGTGGTATTTATACTCTCATTGTCCGTCACTCCTGATCCTCATCCAATCAGTTAGTCCTCATCCAATCAGTTTTCCGCTGTCCCAATTTGGTTACAATTCAATTCCAGTTCTTAGTTGAAGCGAGACCTTTGTCTTTGTTAAAATTTTTTCCCTCTAGTTTTATTTCAATGGCAGGCAGTTCCAAAAGCCATTAGCAGGGCACAGTAGTTTTGTGCCGTCAGAGTGAATCCGATGTCCATTGTGATTCTCCAGTTACCCAAATAGCCAAAGCACACTGCTCCGCATTCACAGGGAATTCTGTAAACACCAGCCAACATGAGTCCCAGGTCATCTTTGGCCTGTATAAGCTGTGATTTGAGCTTCCCCACGGGTTTGTGGAAGGTATTAATCTGGTATCTCTTCAGGATCTTGGCAATCCTTCCAGAAACAGTGGATATATAGGGAAGACAAGTGGTAGTAATGGGTTCCTCATTGTTAGGTTTTGTGGCTTTTCCTTTGGCCCCTTTGGGTGGATCTGAGGAGAAACAAAAGTAGTCATGGGAAGAATGTGCAAATTCCACATAATCAAGATTGAATCTGGGTTGCTAGGGTTGTGAGGCAGCACTGTATCTAGCTGCCCTACTGCACCACTTGCAAATTATATCAGTTTATACCTTGCTACTCATTGGTGGAACCAAGTGGTAGAAATCTGCTGGGAATGTAACTGCAGAGCATTCAGCTCTTCAATTTAAAATTAATTTTTTTTTACTGTGTTTGCATGTCACATGTACATTATAGTTAAGCAAGTGTGCTGACTTAATGTTCTGAGAAAGAATATTGCTGTTCAACCTGATCTTCCTGTAGCATTCTGGAATTACAATTATGAATGCATAAAATTATTGGGCTTGCCAATGTCCACATCTTGAAAATCAATAATTCAATTTTCTATCTCCTCAACCTGTGAATTTGATTTTTAAGTAACAGCTTTACTTGTCTGATCTGATTTGTCAGATATCTTGTCTGAATTCACTGCATCCTCTTTATCATTTTTTTAAGATCCTTGATGAGATTGAGGAACACGGTATTAGGATTTACCACCTGCCTGATGCAGAATCTGATGAAGATGAAGATTTCAAGGAGCAAACTCGCGTTCTTAAGGTACTTAAACGCAAAAAATTTTTAACTTGTGGATGTTAATTCAAAAGTCTTGATTATTCTTCATTTGGTGGCTTTTGGAAACTTTTAGGTGATTGTGGTCCACTCAGATGTATATGCTCTTGATGCATAACTTGTTCTTCATTTATTCTGGTTTAATCCTGGGCTTCTGTCAGCAATTTAAGGCCAAATTGCATTATGCTGATGCCAGGTGGTGTTACTTCGCATTTGCACTGAAGTTAGGAGTTACACAAACACTGTCAGTTGAAACTCTGTAGCAAAGCAGTCTGCTTTTTTCCAAGAGTTAGCTATTTCAAAGGAAGTGAAAATGGTTAGTTTTCTTGAACTTTGATTTTTTTTTGACTAATTGAGTTTTGGTAATCAATTCTTTAGCAATTACTTTTGCTTTGCTTGAGACCTGTCATCTTCCATTTTTATTGGAAGTTTTTAGGTCAACCTTGAAGCTGGAGCTGAAATTGAGACTTGTACATCTGCTGTAGTAATTAAGACTGGTCTGTTTGATCTGTGTTTCATGAACCTTGATCAGAACTGATGAGCTGAAGATTAAATTTTAAGATGCAGAGGGGTTCAGGTGTGTAGTGGGATGGGGAACATGATGGAAGGCTGGGGATGTAATATGATGAAAGTATGGTGCAGGTAAAGAAAAGGTTGTAAGGAAAAGGGCCATGAGTCTTGTTGCAGAAAGAGGTGAAGAGCATGTAAGTGACATGGCATTAAGAATGGAACATTATTCAGGAAACAAGTTTTAGTCAGAAATCTTAACTGAGCCATGGGAAACAAACTATTGATTGTGGGAAAAAGAAAATGAGAAGGAAATCCTGCTAGAGAACTGAGAGGAACTTCAAGTTTAGCATTAGTAAATAGAATTTTTTTAAACTTCAGATGCTAGAAATGTGAAATATAAACAGAAAATTGTGTTAATAGCTGGTCAAGCAGCTTGTGTGAAAATTAACATTTCGAATTGAAGCCTTGCATCTGAGTAGCAAAACAAGTTAGTTTTAGGTTGCAAAGAAGATGGGGTGAGGGATGAATAGAACAATGGAATTGTCTGTGAGAGGATGGGCCTTCCAG
Source organism: Mobula birostris (assembly GCF_030028105.1). NCBI lineage: Eukaryota > Metazoa > Chordata > Chondrichthyes > Myliobatiformes > Myliobatidae > Mobula > Mobula birostris. Next base: position 94,633,619 of record NC_092373.1, read on the forward strand.
AAACTATTGAATTCTACAACTTTATGTAATTTTCTCTTTGGTTAAGAAGTGGTCATCCATCTATGATAATAGGTCATTTTTTTCAGTCCCATAGCTTTTGTTTGCAGTACATTACGTCTGTTTGTGTTATCACCTTGTAACTGATCCCATTAATTCTGTTGACATGAGGACCTGGTCTCACCTTATCACATATGTGGGCAAGGATTAGTTAATCTTGTGTGAAAGCAGAGAAGATAGTCACATATTAGATGCCATGTGATTATTTGCTCTCTGTATGTTTAGTCTTTAAGTAACTAATAACATAGGCTTGCGACTATTATCCTCTGCAAAAGGTGTTTGAGATTATATTTGATCTTCAGGGTTTTTTCACTGCAAGTTACAGTGTATTTTTAATATAATGTGTCTGTTTCTCAGATTTTTAATTGATCTTTTCTGTTTCTTGAAGCCATGGAAAGGTTTATTTTTATTCTAACTGAATTAGCCACAACAGCTGCGCTAATGTTGGACTGATATGTTCTCTCTTGTAAACTTAGACCAGCATCCCTTTTGCTGTTGTTGGATCAAATCAGTTGATTGAGGCAAAAGGTAAAAAGGTCCGAGGACGTTTGTATCCATGGGGAGTGGTGGAAGTGGAGAACCCAGAGCACAACGACTTTCTGAAGCTGAGAACAATGTTAATGTAGGTGTCCTGTTTGCATACGTCAAAAAAAGTTAATCCTGAAATCCCAAGTTAGATATTAAGAAAACAGGCAGCTATGAAGTGCCATGTTTTTAAATGTGTTCAAATGTTTCATCTGAGTTCTTTGAGAATTGTTTCTTTGGTGGATTTTAATGCTAGTGGATTTGCAAACATGCTTCTATGTTAGAATTTAACATTTGTAAGAGTTGAGTATTTTTACCTGTTTTTTTTTCTCCACAGCTTTGATAGTCAAATATGCCTGCCCATTGTCATAGATCATAAAGAGTCATGAACTAATTAAATTGCATACAAGTCCACATGTTTCTTTTAACAGGCAAATGTACATTCCCAAATGCAAGTATTGTAGAAATGAAAACCTAGATGTTTTTATTCCTTTTTTTTCCCCTTAACCACAGCATCTGATGCCAGTGACCACCTGTCTTGGCTAAAGTGAACTATTTGAGCATTGCTCATAGAATCATGCAGCACAGAAATAGGTCCTGTCAAATTCATGCCAACCATCAAAGACCCATTACACTAATCCATCTTAATCCTCTCATAATAATTATTATTTATAGAACACTTTTCATATGCATGATTGTCACACTTGGGTTTTGGTGAGTAGTGTCCCCTTATGAAGGTGTGGACTTTTAAAAACTCAGACCACAGGTTGCAATAAAAATGGAAAACTTTTACAAAAAGTACAAAAATATTTATATTGGAAAAATGGCAAATTAGGAAAAACGACAAAAGAGAAAAATGGAGATATATACCATCAGACTTTTAGGAGTATAGTTCCAAAACTTCAGTCTGGAAGTAATACACCTTCCCACACGCTTCTTCTCTCTTCACTTGCCAAAAGAGAACTGTAATCGGCAATCTTCTCATGCTAGGAGAAAAGGGATAGTCCATTCTTTGGAATGTGGGGAACTTGTTACCATAAGGCTGAACAATTACACAAAACTAAAATACAGGAATTCACATCCTCCTTCACAATCACAAATATACTCACAATAAGATCACAATGACATTGCGCAACAAAATTAAGCAACGAATAACCATTTTCAGAAGCTGGTACTCTTCCCCATACCCCAGAATTAACACTTCCACTGAGCCCACCCTGACCATGTGCAGCATGACCTCAGCACCGTCAGACAGGACAATGAGGATTTCAAGGCTACTGGCGGTGGGGGGGGGGGGGAGGGGGTGGTGGCGCAAAATTACATGTGGCAGACCTGCTCTGTCACAATGATGTCGTTCAAAGTGCTTTACAAATGGATAAAGTACAAATATGAAAATAAAAGACAAAGATAGTAGTTAATAGCAGAGTTAAATAGGTTTTGAGTTGGCATTTAAAGTGTCAACTGAGTCTGCATCCCTTATAGTTTTAGGTATTGAATTCCACAGTTTAGGACTATAGTTCAAAAAAAAAGCTGACCTGCCAATTATCTTTTGAGGAAGGTTGTTCCCATTAAATTTCAGATTCTATCATTCACTTGCACAGTGCAACAGTCTACAGTGACCAGTTAGTGTATCAACCCACATGACGCTGGGAAGTAGGAAGAAACTAGAGTGCCGAGAGGAAATCCACATAATCACAAGGAAAACGTGCAACCTCTATGTAGACAACTCCTGAGGTCAGGATCAGATCTATAACTGTGGGGTAGCACCTTTCTAGTTGCACCACTGTGCAGCTTTGTCTTGGAATTGACCTGAATGCTTTTCAAGTCTGTGCTTCAAAACAATGGCAGGTGCATTTACTTTGTGTAACTGCTACTTCTGCCAGGGCTGTCAAAGCATTATCGTGGAATTGTGGTGTGCACTTGTTGAGTGTCAGCAACCACTTGCAACTATTCAGTTGGAGCTGTGGTGCAATAATTTTCTGTTTGAGTTCACTATGGCTAAGTTCTAATGCCATTCTGTTTATCACATGGGATTTAGCAGATAAATATTTATAATATGGATTCTGAGAATTTCACAAAATATTGTACTGATTTTCCCATTTGTCCTTGAACTGTTTAGAACACACATGCAGGACCTTCAGGAGGTGACCCAGGATCTTCACTATGAAAACTTCCGCTCTGAACGTCTCAAGCAGGGTGGCAGGTTGTCTTCACATGGTTACATTCTCCCTCTGTCTCCTTCGTACGTATCTGTCCTCTATCTTCTTGACCATCTCACCCTCAGAAAACATTTTTACAGAATTATCTGGTATACCACAACTTGCACTCAATGTGTGAAAGGAGGGAATGCAGATGTTCCTGGGACACCCCTTCACTCAACCTATTCCTGATGGTGTCCAGATTCATTCAGATGGAGTCGGGTTTAGGTAAAAGTTATGAATGTAATCTTTACCATGGGTTCATTGCTTTTGTATGGATCAGTCCAGAATGAGCCAAATTTATCTGATCAGCAACCTGGAACTTGTCTTGCGGTTAGGTTAAGGTAAATTGGGTTTGTCGGGAGTTGCTTGTGCAGCATGGCTTGAAGGACCGGAAAGGTCTACTCATGCTGTACTACTAAATAAATGAATAATATATTACAAATAAATAAATAGTGTGAGAAAAGAGCAACATAGTGAGGTAGTATTCGTAGATTCAGGGGCCATTCAGAAATCTGGCTTAAGGGATGAAGCTGTTGTAGATAGTAAGCTTCCAGTGGAATTTTTAGTTCGGATATATGGTCATCAGTTTGAAGTGTTAACTGCTACTTTCTGTATTGTTACTGCCAGACTTGCTGAGTGTTTCTGGAATTTTCTATTTTTGTTGCTAGCTTACTAACACCCTGTCTTTACACTAGTGGAGAATTAAATATAGCTTCAAGTAGTGGAGCAGAAAAATACGAATATACAATTAGCTGTAAATCTGCTTCAGCAGGAAAAAAATCGCAGTAGATTTCCTTTAAAATATAAGTGAGTGTATACCTTTGAAGCCATTTCTGGTGAAGTGGAACTCTGTTTTGATGCTGTTTATGCGCATAGCTCATCTTATAAAAGATTGTAACTTGAATAGAGGACCATTGAGCTCCCTCTCATAACAGTATTAAAGCTTAAATAAGCTGAATAAGAGTTTATTTGTCATATACACCGGGAAAGCATTAGATCCTCCTTCAATATAGAAGCTTGTTAATAGGAATGCATGGATTTGAAATCCAATAAAACAAATTTTGTAGAAGTAATTTCCTGGATGATTCTGGGTTTTGTGCAGTGAGAGACACACATTGGGGCAAAGTTGTGGTATCCAGCAACAAATTGGTGAAAACTTGGAGTTGGGAATGGCCTTTTTTCTTTTGCTCTGCTTCCTGCTATCCTTAAAATCTCTTCAGTGCTGTGGTGGAATTGGGAACCTCTGGGGCACACTACTATAGAAATCCAACCAATGCTGTGCTTAATGAATTGGATTTTGTATTGCAAAGTTGAATTAAGTTGTCATGAATATTTCAAAAACTGCATGTCAGTTTAGTATGATGTTTTAATGTTTATCCCTTCCCCATCTTGAGCAGCACGGTTCCAGAAGTGAAGGTATATGGATTAATTAAGCTGTGAGATCTCCATGCTGATTTGGTAGGAGTAATTTTGAAATTCCATTGAATTCCAAGTACGTTCAAACTTGCATTTAAAAGTGTGCACCTTCGGCTGATACGGAACACATTTGTATTATGTTGTATCCAGGGACGGGAAAAGGTGGCGATACAATAAGTGTAACTACAGTGCAACTGAGCGCTTGCAATATGCTGCTAGCAATTGACATATGTTGGAGATAGATGTCAAAGAACTAGGAGACCTTAGGGTGTGTGGCCACAGATCTTGAGCAGCAGGATCAATCATTAAGGAGGGTAAAGGCATACTTTATTAGCTGAGCCTTAGAAAGGAACAGGTTATGCTAGAGCAAAGTAAAGATTCAAAGTACATTTATTATCAAAGCATTTATACAGAATGCAACTTTGATGTGTCTTTCAGGCAGCCACGAAACAAAGAAACACCATGGAAGCACCTAATGCCCTGAGTATTGTGTACAGTTTTGGGCTCCTCATCTTAGAAGAGATGTGCTGGCATTGGAGAGGGTCCAGAGGAGGTTCACAAGGATGATTCCAGGAATGAAAGGGTTATCATACGAGGAGCATTTGATGGCTCTGAGTCTGTACTTTAGAAGGATGAGGGGGGATCTCATTGAAACCTTTCGAATGTTGAAAGGCCTAGACAGACTAGATGTGGAAAGGATGTCCCCCATGGTGGGAGAGTCTAGGACAAGAAGGCACAGCCTCAGGATAGAGGGGCATCCATTCAAAACAGATGCGGAGAAATTCCTTTAGCCAGAGGGTGGTGAATTTGTGGAATTTGTTGCCAAGTGCAGCTGTGGAGGCCAGGTTGTTGGGTGTATTTAAGGCAGAGATTGACAGGTTATTGATTGGACATGGCATCAAAGGTTACGGGGAGAATGCCGGGAAATGGGGTCAAGGAGGAGTAAAAAAAAAAAAGGATCAGCCACGATTGAATGCTGGAGTAGACTCAATGGGCCAAATGGCCTAATTCTGCTCCTATGTCTTATGGTCTTAGGATTGCTACCAGTGCCACATGCAAGTGAGGCCAGAAATTAAGGAAGATTATGCAGTTTAACAGGTGGCTAAGGGGTTGGTGCAGGAGTTTGCACCTGAACTGGAAGGGGACTAATATCCTAGTGGGAAGGTTTTCTAGTGCTGCGCGATGGGGTCTAAACTAATGTTGCAGGGGGCTTGGAACCAGAGGATCAGAACAGTTGGTGGAGAGGTTGTGGAGACAGGTGTTGTTAAGACCTCAGACAAAGTTAGGAGTCAAAAGTTTGAGCATGGTGCATCTTAATGTCCTGAGCTGCATATATTTCAATGCAAGACATGTTGCAGGAAAGGCAGATGGGCTCAAGGTGTGAATCAATACCTGGAATTATGATGTTGTAGCTGTTAGTGAGACTTGATTGCAGGAGGGACAGGGCAGGCAGCTCAGTGTTCTGGAGTTTCATTGCTTTAGATGTGACAGCGAGGGGGGCTGTTAAAAGAGGAGGGGTGGCGTCTCTAGACAGGAAAAATATCACAGCAGTGCTCAGTTAGGACAGACTGGAGCACTTGTCTAGTGAGGTATTATGGTTGGAACTGAGAAATAAAGGTATGACCACTTCAGTGGGGCTATATTACAGACCATCCAACAGTCCGAAGGATTTAGAGGAACAAATTTTTAAAGACATCAGACTGTTGCAAGAAACATAAAATTGTTATAATAGGTGATTTTAACTTTCCACATTGAGTGGGACTCCCATACTGTAAAGAGATTAGATGGGATAAAGTTTGTCAGATGTGTCCAGGAAAATTTCCTTCATCAGTACGTAAAAGTTCCAACGAAAGAGTATGAGATACTTGTTCTGTCATTTGGGAATGAGACAGGGCAGGTAACAGAAATATGTGCAGGGGAACACTGCATTGAGTGATTACAATACCATAAGTTTTAAAGTAAATATGCAAAAAGTTTGGTCTGGTCAATGGGCTGAGATTCTAAATTGGAGAAAGGCCAATTTTAATGGTATCAGAAAGGATCTGGCAAGTGTGAATTGGGACAGGCTGTTTTCCGGCAAAAGTGTACTTGGTAAGTAGGAGGCCATCAGAAGTGATATTTTGAGGGGAGATCTTAAATGAATTTTTTGCAGCTGTATTAATGCAAGAGACGGACACAGTCTATAGAAGTGGGGCAAAGTAGCATCAACTTCGTGGACCCTATACGGATTAGAGGAGGAAATGTTTGCTGTACTGAGGCAAATTAGGGTGGATAAATCCCCAGGGTCTGACAAGGTACTTCCTTGGACCCTGTGGGAGGCAAGTGCCAAAATTGATGGGGCTCTAGCAGAGATATTTAAATCATCCATAGCAACAGGTACCAGAGGATTAGAGGGTAGCCAATGTTGTTCTGCTGTATAAGAAAAGCTCTAAAAATAAACCAGGAAATTATAGACCAGTGAGCCTGACATCAGTTGTGGAAAGTTATTGGAAGGTGTTCTGAGGGACCAGATATAAGTATTTGGATAGACGTGGACAAATTAAGGATAGTCAACCTGGCTCCATGCATGTAGGTCATGTCTAAACAATCTTATGGCATTTATGGAGGAAGTTACCAGGAAAGTTGAAGGCAATTTAACGCAGACAACTGAATTGCACTTTTGGAAGACAAACCAGGGTAGACTCACATTGTGAATGGTAAAGCACTGAAGTGTGAGGTAGAACAAAGAGACCTGGGTATACAGATCCATAATCCTTGGAAGTGCCATCACAGGTAGATAGTCGTAAAGAGAACATCTGATATTTTGGCCTTCATAAATCGGGGCTCTGAGTATGGGACTTAGGAATGTTATGTTGAAGTTGTATAAGATGTTTGTGAGACCAAATTTGGAGTAGTCTCTGCATTCTGGTCACCTTCCTATGGTAAAGATATATTTAAAGAGTGCAGAGAAAATTTATATGGATGTTGCTCATACCTGAGTTACAGAGCAAGTTTGAATAGGTTAGGACTTCATTCCATGAAGTGCAAGAGAATAAGGGGAGATCTTATAGAGGTATACAAAATTGAGGGGTATAGATGGAGTGAGTGCATACATGCTTTCTTCCCAACCCAAAGGAAGAAACTTGAGCTAGGGATCATTGGTTTAGGGTGAAATGTCTAAGGGGAATCTGAAGGAAAACTTTACTCAAATGATACTGCAAGTGTGGAACTAGCTACCAGTGGGAGTGGTACATTCGAGTTCAATTGTAACATTTAAGAAAGGTTCGGATAGGTACATGGATGAGAGAGATGTGGAGGGCTATGCTCAGGGTGCAGGTGGATGGGACTAGGCAGAAAACCAGATCAACATAGGTTAGGTGTGTTGAATGGTCTGCTCTGTGACTATGACCTGCTGAATTCATCCAGCATTTTGTGTATGTGTTGCTCAAGATTTCCAACATCTGCAGAATACCTTCTGTCTCCATTACATGAAATTTGTTGTTTTGTTCCAACGTCTGAATAAGGTGTTTAACTCTTGAGTAGATATGCTGTAAATTAATAGTTTTGTATTTGTTCTGTAGAGTAGCTCCATTTTAGAGGGAAATTTGGGAATTGAGGTGTAGCATTTGTGGTAAGAAAGACTTGAGAGAGGTGTTAGGGCAATGATGCAGCCTTGCTCAACACTGATCTGCACTGAGGTGAGTCTGTTGTGGACTACTTTCTAGGTGATCACTGTTATTGCCGTAAAGTCAGTGTTTTATTATGCCATAATTTCATGCTAATTGACTTGAGATGACCTGGCATCTTTTTGAATTCATGTGAACGCAAACTTGCAGCACCCAAGTACTTCATGATGCATGCATTGTGTATTATTTCTGTGTCCCAGTGAGGTCACAGTACAAAGTGTTTTTTTGTACAACACTTGCATTAGTATATAACCACTCTATTGGAAGGCACATGATTTGTATCTAGGTAGCTGTATCCTTTTGATACATAATTTTGTCACAAACATTATATTAATTGATTGATTCCCATATTGTATTATGGCCTAGGCCATTTAGCCAATTGACTCTCTGTTGGCTCTCAGCAGTCCCATGAATCCTATTTCCCCCACTTATTTCCCTATGTACATGCCATCAGCACCACTGATTCTCCTGCTACCATGTACACAAGGTACTTTACAGTAGTATGTCCATGGAATGAGAGAGGGAAGTAGAACACCCTAGGACAACCAGCCACTGTCACAGGAAGAATGTGCAAATTCCCCACACAGCACCCCAAGGCAGAGTTCCCTGAGGCATACAACAGCAGTATTGGCAGCTTTGCCACTGTTTGGTTTGATGTCATGTGGGTTCCTTCAAGCCAGGTTGCCTTTTAGTAATTAGAGGGACAAGAGACAGCAGATGTTAGAATCCGAGCAGCAGTGTGCTGGAGGAACACAGTGAATCTTTGGTAGTTGGAGGCAGGCGATCTTCAATGATGGCAAGGCGTTGTATTGTACCAAAACAAAGTTAGCGCAAGAAGCTGCAGTCACTTGAACAAATTAGCTTGAACCTGGATTGGTAATGACTCTACAGTAACTAACAACATTTCTCTGCTCGCGATTTAGTCCTTTCACCTTTTAAATGCTGTGATTTGCTTTGTTTGTGGTAGTCCAATCCAGTTATAATGTATGGTGTGAGGTGAAGGAAATGCTTCCAATAACCCAAAAGGCACTGTGGTCATTCTGCTGTAGACTGTGACAAACTGTGTCAACTACAAACAAAGGAATAAATCAGTGTGTTCTATGGTTGAAAGTGCTTCCTGATATTCCTAGGTAAGCTCACTAAGAAAATCAGATTGGTGCTGGATCCCAAGAGAGGGAATTCATAGAATGCCTACAAGATGGCTTTTTAGAGCAGCTTGTGGTTGAGGCCTCTATGGGAAAGGCAATTCTGGACTGGATGTTGTGTTATAAACTCATGTTGATTAGGGAGCTTCAGGGAAAGGAACCCTTAGGAGGCAGTGACCATAATGATAGAATTCACTCTGCAGTTTGAGCAGGGAAGTTGAAGTCAGATGGGTCATTATTACAGTGGAGTAAAGGGAATTACAGAGCATGAGAGAGGAGCTGGCTAAAGTTGATTGGAAGGGGACACTAGCAGGGATGACAGCAGAACAGCAATGGCTGGAGTTTCTGGTGGCAATTCGGAAGGTGCAGGATAGATACATCTCAAAGCTGAAGTATTCTAAAAGGAAGATAAGGTAACCATGACTAACAAGGGAAGTCGAGGACGGCATAAAAGCAAAAGAGAGGGCATTTAGTAGCAGTTAGAGAAGTAGGAAGCTTTTAAAAGCAAACAGAAGGCAATTAAAAAAGCCATAAGGAGAGAGGATGATATATGAAGGTAAGCAAGCCAGTAATATAAGAGGACACAAAACGTTTTTTTCAGATATATGCAGAGTAAAAGAGAGGCAATGGTGAATATCGGACTGCTGGAAAATGATGCTGGAGAGCTAGTGGTGGGAGACAAAGAAATGGCAAACTTAAGTATTTTGCATCAGCCTTCACTGTGGAAGGCACAAGCAGTATGCAAGAAATTCAAGTGTCGGGGGCAGAAGTAGGTGTAGTTGCTATTGCTAAGAAGGTGCTTGCTTGGGAAGCTGAAAGGTCTCAAGGTAACTGAGTCAACTGGACCAGATGGAATACACCCCAGGGTTCTGAATGAGATGGCTGAAGAGATTATGGAGGTATTAGTAATGATCTTTCAAGAATCTCTAGATTCTGGAGTGGTTCCAGAGGAGTGGAAATTTGGAAATGTCATTCCATTCTTCCAGAAGGGAAGGAGACAGAAGAAAGGAAATTATAGGCCAGTAAGCCTAATTTCAGTGGTTGGGCAGATGTTGGATTCCATTATTAAGGGTAAGGTTTTGGCCTTCTTGGAAGCACATGATAAAATAGGCCAAAATCAGCATGGTCTCCTTAAGGAGAAATCTTGCCTGATAAACTGTTGGAATTCTGAGGGGTCAAAACAGGCATGATAGGCAAAGGATAGTAAGTGGCTGTTGTATGCTTGGATTTTCAGAAGGCCTTTGACAATGTATCGCACATGAGGCTAGTTAAAAAGATAAGAGCCCTTGATATTACAGGAAAGATATTAACATGGATAGGAGATTTTCTGACTGGCAGGAAGCAAAGAGGGGCCTATGTTGGATGGTTGCCAGTGACTAGTTGTGCTCTGCATGGGTCGGTATTGGGACTACTTCTTTTCACATTTTATGTCAATGATTTGGATGACTGAATTGATGGCTTTGTGGGCAAGTTTGCGGACAGTACATAGTAGTTGGAGGAGCAGATAGTGTTGAGGCTGTCTGCAGATGGATTTAGATTGAGAGAATGGGCAAACTAGTGGCAAATGGAATATAGTGTAAGGAAGTGTATTGACGTACTTTGGTAGAAAAAATAAAGGCGTAGGCTGTTTTCTAATTGGGAATCAAATCAAAGATTCAAAGAGTCTTGGAATCCTTGTGCAGGATTAACTTGCAGGTTAAGTTGGTGGTAAGAAAGGCAAATGCAATGTTGGTATTCATTTCAAGAGGACTAGAATATAAGAGCAAAGAGGCTTTATAAGGCATTGGGCAGACTGCACTTGGAGTACTGTGTGCAGTTTTGGGTCCTTTATCTCAGAAAAAATGTGCTGGCATTGGAGAGGGTCTAGAGGAAGTTCACAAAAATTTTCCAGGATTGAAAGGGTTAACATGGGAGTGTTTACTGGCTCTGGGCCTCTACTAGTTGGAGTTTAGAAGAATGAGGGGGGTCTCATTGAAACCTCTCAGATACTGAAAGGCCTAGATAGAGTGGGCATTGAGAGGCTGTTTCCTGCGGTGATGAAGTCTAGGACCAAAGTGCACAGCCTGAATACAGGGAGATGTCCATTTAGAACAGATGAGGAAAAATTTCTTTAGACTGAGGGTGGTGAATCTGGAATTTATTGCCATAGGTGGCTGAGGAGGCCACATTATTGAGTAGATTTAAAGTGGATGGAGGTTGATAGGTTCTTGATTAGTCAGGGCATCGGAGGTTACGAGTAGAAGGCAGGAGAGTAGGATTGAGAGGGATAATAAATCAAGCATGATAGAATGGGGGAGCAGACTTAATGAGCTGAATGGCCTATTTGTGTTCCTATGCCTTATGGTCTTATGATATATTAGTTCTGTTGCTCTGGAAATGGAAGCACAGTCTGACAGGATCAGATCGTATTCCCACTACTTTTCCTCATCACTGTTTATATTTTCATACTTTTTTCATTTTCCTGCTTTCTTTTTATGTGAATTTATTTGTTTCCATATTTTATCAATGATTTGTGTTTTTTGTCATTCAATCAATGTATTTGGAGGTACAGCATATATAGCCAAATTGTGGGATATATCCACATAATTATTTGGGTCTGGTACTCCAGTAGGAGTTGTTCAGAGCTGTCAACTACAGTGTCAGATATTTGTCCTCGTGTCAGCAAAATTGGATTTGTTTCCTAAGTTTGGCTATCATGCTGTATAAATATTGCTGCATTTGGCCAGCTGGAGATGCCGTTACCGAGAAGCAATGTTGAAACATGATTTCTATGGGATTTCACATTTCTGAGTAAAGTTCTGGCTGTTTTGGTGCTGAATTTTTAATATACTGCAGATTGCTCAATTCTTGAGGAATAATTTACACTATATCTACTTAACCATTGTTACTACATGGAGCAGGTTCCAAACATGGGTTTTAAACCACTTTTTGAAGTATTGGATTTAATATTGTCCTTCAATATAGCATTTAATCATTAAGTTCACACTTGAATAATCCAACAAATATTACAATTATTCTGTCTGAAGCTCACTGAAAACAATGGTAGATACTTTGGGAAGCATTACCCTCTGATCTCTGAAGTTTAATGTAATTAAGGAGAGAGAGAGAGAAGGCCATGAACTGGTTGTCATTTTCCCTACTCACCTAAAGGCATTGTGATGATGTGCAGATGTGAAACCTGCAAATATTAACTCTTGGGAAACTCATTTGGATACCTCATGCTACCCTTTTTTTTAAAAAAAAAGGTTAATTAAAAAAAGCTTAGAAGATGGGTTGGACTCTACCAATATTTTCAAAACCAGTGATGGTCTGGTTTGCTTTTAACTTTATATACATTTTGGGTTCTGTCGTTCTACCCATTACGATTGGCTTATTAAAGCTAACAAGAAGTTCTGAAATAAAGTGCAGTAATTATCCAGAAGGGGGCAATGTTAGTGAAGTTTTTATTGGAAGGTAGTAGCTTGAGGATCATGTTGCTGTACCATCAGTGCTGGATCCTGATCCAAATAGAGGTTTGTGATATGGAATAGATCTGTGTGTTTAAAACTCTACTGTTTCTCAGGAAAGGGGAAGAACAACCTCAGGATAAGGACCAAATCCTACTGGAAAAAGAGGCTGAGGTAGGATGTGCAACCAAACAGAATTGTTTGTATTTTCCTTTTGTTCTTATAAATCACTTTGCTTTTCCTTGAGCAAGTTGTAGGTTCTCAGGGATTACTAATATCCGGTCACAGTGATGTCATTAAGAAAACTGATCAGCATTGGAGCATTTTAATACTATCAGCTTAGTGTCCTGTTCTTTCAATAACAAGTCTGAGTGTATTAGGGGTGTAGTTGCCTCGGAGCAATTGGAGATAATTCCAGTTTAAATTAATAGGCCAGGCAATGCTTTATTCAACCTGCTGTTCAGAATCGCTAATGATTGTAGTTTCAACATACCTGCAAAGGGAGTAAGTGGTATTCTGCACCCTCACTCCTATCTTGAGACATTGTCCAGAACACAAACTTGTAATTAAAAACATTAAAGAAGAGTAAGGAAGATAGCTTGCCATGTTTGAAATAGCTTTTATTTTAAGCCTGCGAGAATAGAATTCCAAAAACCCAAAATAAAAGGAAAATGCAGGCATACTGACAGGTCACCCAGCATCTGTGGAGAGATACAGTTAACCTTTCAGCATTGAAACTCTTTGTCAAAAGGGATTTGGATCTGGAACCTGCACCAGGTTCTGATCTCATGGCGTCCAGTGACTGAGGGAAGTGGCATAGTGCTTAGGACAGTCCAGCCAGAATGGTATGCCAAACCAATTAAATTGGTATCAAATGGCTAACTAAACCAATCTCTTCTGCCTACACAATGTACGTATCCCTCCATTTTCCTCACATTTATGTGCCCATCTAAACATCTCTTTAAAGCACCTAATGCATCTGCCTCCACCACCACCCCAGGCAGGTACCCACCACTTTGTGCTTGAAAAAAAACTTGTCCCTCACATCTTCCTTAATTACCCCCCCACACTTAAAATTATGTCCTCTGGTATTAGAATTTCCACCCTGGGAAAAAGATTCTATCTGTCTACTTTCCTAAGCCTCTCATAATCCTCTATCAGAGCTCTCCTCATCTTCTGCCACTCCAGAGAAAACAATCTAAGTTTGTCCAACCTCTCGTTACCTTCCCGCCATTCAGTGCCCCAGACAGTCCTTCCAGGTGAGGTAATGCCTTGCCTGCAAAACTGTTGGGGTTGTCTATTGTATCCGTTGCTCCTGATGTGGCTTTCTCTACACTGGTGAGACCTAACGTAAACTGGGGGACTACTTTGTCGACTACCTTAGTCCCATCCACCAGAAGTGGAATTTTTAACCATTTTAATTCCTATCCCTATTCCCATTCTGACATGTTGGTCTATGGCCGCCTCGTGTGCCATGATGATACCACTCTTGGGGTGGACGAGCAACACCTCATATTCCATCTAGGTAGTCTACAACCTGATTCTTATTGATGCACCACAGAAAACATCCTATCTGGATGTATAATGAACATGATAACTGTTCTGCTCAAGACCGTAGGCAAACAAAAGAGAGTTGTGGACTCGGCTCGGTAATATCACAGAAACCTGTCCCCCTCAATGGACTCTGTCTATACTTGCTGCATCAGTAAAGCAAAAGCATTATCAAAAAGCCCATCTACCTGGATATTCTTTTTTTTTCTCCCTTTCCCATTGGGTGTAAGATACAAAAGCCTGGAAGCGTTTACCACTGGGCTCAAGAACAGCTTCTACCCTGCTGTTGTAATACTATTGAATAGTTCCCTAGTACAAATAAAATGGACTGTTGTCCTAAATCATTATGATCATCTGCCAGTAGATGCACTTGCACTGCACTTTCTCTGTACTGTTACGTACCCCGTAACTGGGTTGCCAAACCAGCAGAAATGGATCACTCAGTTGGAGTCTGGATTACTAGAACTAAGGAAGTTTTATTAAAGAAGCAAGCAACACAGTACTCTAATCAAAAGGATAATAAATGCAACAGTTCAGCAATGATAAACACACATGTACACAGAATTAAGATAACAGGATCAATCAAGCTCTGTCGTTGTCTAGGGGTAAATGACCAGTTTCAAAGTGACGCAAAGTTCAGTTCAATTTGGTTCAGTTCAGTTCACCGTAATCACTGCTGTGGGAGATGGACAGTGGGGGGAAGGAGAGAGAGAGGAAAATGAATGAATATTCAAATGGCTTCCACGCAGACCTTCGATATTCTTCGCAGTCAGCTTTCGGGTGAGCCCTTTGTGATGTCTTCTGAGGTCACCGACCGTGACCCCCCCCCCCCCCCCCCCCCCGTTTCCAGATACGATCGTTTCTCTGCAGTGAACCTGGCACCCAGGCAAGGGCGGACACACACCAGGTTCCCGCTGATCGTGCCTTTCCAATCTGTGCGTCTATGGCTTGGTCCCGCAACCAGCCTTCCAAAACCTCCCACCGACTTATGGGAGGCGCACCGCTTCCAGGGTCTCGTTACCTCGTGGTGTTGTGTGTGTTGCCTTAGCGAACCTGTCCCTTTTTATCCCCCTGCTGGGGTATCGCCCGTCTATCACTTCAAACAGTTCAGGGTTCAAAGGGGGAGTCGATCTTGACAGCTCTCCTTCCGTTACTCTCTCCCGTCCCTTCATTAACATCTCCAAATGCTGCTCCATTGTTTTCTTTATCTCTCTTTCTCCTGAAGACAGGTGGCAGACCAACTGCTGATCCCACTGGTGCCAGCACAGGACAGTTAACATCTTAATCTATGTATATTCTTGTCACAGTACCTGTTGCATTTTATTCACATTCAGTTATTGCTTTACCTTGTATTACCTCAGTGCAAGATGAACTTTTCACTGTACTTGACTATAATAAACCAATTCAAATTCTAACAAGAGTCTTCCTAAGTGACCTTTTGACACCAGCAACACACATAAAAGTTGCTGGTGAACGCAGCAGGCCAGGCAGCATCTCTAGGAAGAGTTTTGGTTTGCTATCATCTCACTGGAATGTGGCACTAACTGCATAATTATTATAAAAGTTGCTGGTGAAGGCAGCAGGCCAGGCAGCATCTCTAGGAAGAGGTGCAGTCGACGTTTCAGGCCGAGACCCTTCGTCAGGACTAACTGAAGGAAGAGTGAGTAAGGGATTTGAAAGTTGGAGGGGGAGGGGGAGATCAAAAATGATAGGAGAAGACAGGAGGGGGAGGGATGGAGCCAAGAGCTGGACAGGTGATTGGCAAAAGGGATACGAAAGGATCATGGGACAGGAAGTCCGGGAAGAAAGACAAGGGAGGGGGCGGGGACCCAGAGGATGGGCAAGGGGTATATTCAGAGGGACAGAGGGAGAAAAAGGAGAGTGAGAGAAAGAATGTGTGTATAAAAATAAGTAACAGATGGGGTACGAGGGGGAGGTGGGGCATTAGCGGAAGTTAGAGAAGTCAATGTTCATGCCATCAGGTTGGAGGCTACCCAGACGGAATATAAGGTGTTGTTCCTCCAACCTGAGTGTGGCTTCATCTTTACAGTAGAGGAGGCCATGGATAGACATGTCAGAATGGGAATGGGATGTGGAATTAAAATGTGTGGCCACTGGGAGATCCTGCTTTCTCTGGCGGACAGAGCGTAGGTGTTTAGCAAAGCGGTCTCCCAGTCTGCGTCGGGTCTCGCCAATATATAAAAGGCAGAGAAAGCAGAATCTCCCAGTGGCCACACATCCTCTGGGTCCCCCCCACCTTGTCTTTCTCCCTAGGCCTCCTGTCCCATGATCCTCTCATATCCCTTTTGCCAATCACCTGTCCAGCTCTTGGCTCCTTCCCTTCCCCTCCTGTCTTCTCCTATCATTTTGGATCTCCCCCTCCCACTTTCAAATCTCTTACTAACTCTTCCTTCAGTTAGTCCTGACAAAGGGTCTCGGCCTGAAACGTTGACTGCACTTCTTCCTAGAGATGCTGCCTGGCCTGCTGCGTTCACCAGCAACTTTTACGTGTGTTGTTTGAATTTCCAGCATCTGCAGAATTCCTGTTGTTTGCATAATTATTATGTGCATTTTGGAAAATTTTCACAGCTGAAGTGACAATCTGTTTACTTCTCTCTTTAAGTTACGCCGCATGCAACAGATGATTGCCCAGATGCAGGCTCAAATGCAGATGCAAATGCAGAAACCAGGTGGAGAAGGAGACTCCAGTCAGCATGCCTAAACTGAAGAGTGAGTACCAATATGTGAAAGCTATAAGCTGATGCAGGAGGATTGACCATGGTATAGTTCATGCTGCAAATGTGTCATGCAAGTGTGGAAACTGCAGGTCAAAACAGCTTTTAACTTGAGAGTGTATTGGACCAATGGGATGGTAATTCTTGGTGCAAAGTATTGTGTGGGGCAGCATGGTAAATCATTAAAGGATTAAAGGGGATGTGGGAATAGAATAGCAAATCTTGTGAAAGAATGGAGAATTGAATATCTTTGTAGCCCCTTACAATCATATTTGGTTTGGAGGCATTCCTTTCTTACACACCTGTGGTTTTGAAAAAGTGGAGCTAGGATTCTTTCTAAAATGTTTCTATGTATTAAATACTTTTGAGTTGGGGCTGCTGGTTGTGTGGGATAGTGGGGAAACTCGCAACACAGCAGTGGTAAAAGAAATGCACAGTAAACAAAGACATTGCCATTGGTTTAAGCTCTAATTTAGTGTCTAAGCTACAGAAAGCTGTGTAAGAAAATAAGACAAAGGCACAGATGCCTCAGGTTATGTAGCAACAATGTGTTTTGAAACAGACATGAAAGAAATGTGATGAATTTCAGGGAATTGACTGAAAGAAAGAGTTCCACCAGAAGGAGCTTAATGGCTTTTGTTTACAATTTTAAGCATGGGCCAGTAACTGGATTAGTCACCTTTCAAGTTTGCAGGGATGTGAGGGAGAATGTTGGGATGATGTTTCCTCAAGATGAACAGTGTGGAACTCAGGTCACACCCTTAGCCCTTTGGAACCCAGATAAGCAGAAAATTCTCCACCCAGAGTGAATATTTGAGCTTTCTACTCCAAATGGTTGTCAATCTTTGGTCGCTGAGGTCATTCAAAACAAATCAAGATTTCTAGCTAAGGAGATTGAGGGATTTGGAAACTGGAAATGGAAGATCAGTCCATAACCTCTATAAATAGTGGAACAATTTCGAAAGGCCAGTGGCCCACTCCTGTTCCTAATTGTTTAATGTGGTAGAAGTTATGTTGATTAAAAAATATACATGTATAATCTTAGACTTGTACCCTTGAATCTGCACTATTTCTAAAATGCAACTTTATCATGTTACAGGCAAATAATGAAAAGTTCCACCGCCTTGAAGCAGTGGTGAAGGAGGATTTGAAGTCTAGAGAACATGGTCCTGGTAGCATGTGGTGGCAGCTGATTAGAGTGCTTATAGTTCACATTGCAGTGTTGTAACCTTATTTCTGCAATTTTTTTGAAGTTATTCTCACCGTTATTATATATTATAATTTTAGCATTGTCCACATTTCTTGATAATTTTATACCAATGTATCTTTCATAAAGTTAAAGCTTTCCACAGCTTGGTAGAAGTATTTACAACACAGTTTAAGGGTGTAAAAGCCACTATTATTGGAATATTTTTGATTATAAAGGAATTATAATCAATACTGTTGGTACAACTAGCTGCTTTCATAAGTTTGGGAGGACTAAACCAAGATTTGATGCCAGTCCATATATAACAGTAGATGCTGGTTATGTCAAAATTGGTTGAAAGCTTCACTGTCTAATTTGTCACTAGGGGTAGCTTGGAACCTTTTAGATTGTGGAGGTAGAGCACAATAGTTTACCTTTTAACCATGCTGTAGGTCGCTGTATGCTTTTAAGAGAAAAAATAAGTCTTGATGTTATATTGTCCCTCATCTTTACTTGGAACAGAAAATCTTCAGAGGTATGATAGGTTAATTAAAGGCCAATTTGATACCTTTTAGATCAGTGCTCGTGAATTGCTGCTACTTTGTTCTGAAGCATATACTGTCTATATGAGCCTGGTGTGGAGGCTTTAGGCCATGGTTCTGTTAGGCAGGCCATGGTTTAAGCGTATCTCCATGCTCAGTCTTAATCTATTTCATCTTGATATTGCAGTTCCGCAGTTTCTTTTTTTTAAACCTTATTGGAGGTTATTGTGCTGTAATGATGTGGAGAATAAGGAGAGAAGCTGCATCTCTACAATTAGCATGCTAAAACTACAGTCAATGTGTATTCTTAAAATGTTGTAAATAAGTAATTTGAAAACTTTAAATATGTTTTTGGTAATGCTTAAATTACATTTTAATAACCGAAGATTGTCTGCATGATCCTGTAATCCAGAGGAATAATTTGGCTATTAATTTTCTCCCTGGCATATTTTTCAGTCTAATTCCTTCCAGCAATGTTTTTACAGTGAAGCAATTGTTTTCCAAGTGGTGCTGTCATATAACTTTCGAAGCTGGGCAGCAACACTGTCATAGTATTGTCAGTACAGTTACGATTTAATAACCTTTTCACATTGTTTCTGGAAATGATGTACTTCTGATCCCATTGTGCAGTACAGCGTCAAACATTTCCTCTGTAGCCTCATTATATTAGGAATTTGTCCATGAAATATTTTTTAATCACTTGGTGAGACACAATATATATGTACCATCTTCAAGTATGATAAGCATGGCCATTGTTTCCTACTGTGGAACTGCTCCTGTTAAGATTTGTAGAAGAGAATATCTTTGCAAAAAAGCTAGTATAGAGTCATGGAGTAATATAACACAGAAACAAGACTTTTGGTGCAACTGATTAGTGCTGACCCACAGCCTCCTTCCTGCTAGTCCTAGTTGCCTGCATTTGGCCCACAGCCCTCTGAGTTCTTCCCTTCAAATGCCTCTTAAATATTGCAGTTGTACCTGCCTCGGCCACTAGTAGCTATTGATTGATCCTGTCAGCCAACTCTGAGTGATTCTTTGATGATCTTCATTGTGGGATGTTTTCATTGTTGGATTAAAAGGTATTGGTCAACATCAAAATATCAGACCTTAAAGTGGTCTTTACTTTTCAACTAGAAATTGTTCCTTTGTGCCTATAATTTTAGGGTACTTCATGTGCTCATTCAGGTTTTTTTAAAGTATTATGAGGGTTTTTCATTCACTGTCCTTTAAGACGTTGACTTCCAACTTTGAAAATTCCTTTCTAATTCTACCAGTTTACTGGAATTTTACACCACAGTATTTGAATGATTTTGCTAAAGGCAGTAGGTTTTCCGTTATCCTTCTTCAGAGCTTTTAGAATTTAATCTTGATTGAAGTTTCTTTATGCAGTCTTTTGTAAAAATTAAAGTTGTATAGCTCTGGCACGTGCTGTTTGTTTTCCCATAATCAACAACATGATACTATGGTGCAAATATAGTGACTAGAATTACACTGTACTCTGAGCTGTCTAGTGTTTTATACAGTTACAGCATAACTTTCCCTCATAATGCATGCCTCAGGCAGTGGGTACTGTATATCTTAATTACCTAACTTGGTACTTCTGGAGATCTGTTGGCATACTCTAAATCCCTTTGTTCCTCTGTGATGGACAGCATACTTTTAATTTGTATTTGCATTCACAAGTGCATTGTAAATCTTGATGTTAAGCTAGATTTATTAATTGATTAACCAGAAGTGCTAAAAGATGAAATTCCAAGGATTAATCAGGTTGGTTGCTTCCCACTGCAAGTCTTTGGAATGGTTAAATATTTCTGTATGAAGAGCACTAGAAGGTGGGAGGGCAACAGTTCAAATCCACAGATTTGATGATTAACAGTTGATGCCTACCACTCAGGAGTCTAAGGTATGGATAGGTGTCACAGTGGAAATTTTAGCTTTAAAAAGTTCGTGTTGCCATGTTTGGAATCTAGTGAAGTATGTGCAGTGAGGAGTCTGTTACTGTAAGAAAAATATTTATCCTCTTGATGGTGCATTATCAGATCTTTGACGAATGAGTTGTCTTGGCAAGTCAAATAGATGTTAAAAAAAAGCATTATAAATCTACTATCTCTTTTGAATTCCACACACTTGTACTTAAAGATGCAGTCCTATATGTTTAAGTCCATAAGGTTTATTAAAACTACTTTTATACTCATGTAATCCTTTTTGTTTAACCAGCAAATTGCATAGCTGCTTGAAAACCAAACTGTATTGTAAATGAAATAAATACAGAAAATGCTGGAAACATGCGGGTCAAGCAGCATCTAATGAAAGAGAAAAAAGTTAATGCTTCAGGTCTGGGACCCTTCAACAGAAAAGAGTCCCGGACCTGAAAATGTAAATGTGTCAGTTATGAAAAAAGGTATTTTCAACAAGACATTCTGACTGAGAATTTGTTTAAATTAGGAGATCAAAAGCAGCTTGTGCCAACATCTGACATACTGTAAACTTGATAAGATGCTTACAATGGCAGAAGTACCCAAATTGTATTGATTGAGCAGAGGAAGGAGGAGTTTACCACAGCCTTCCCTATTATCCTAAAACTGGCATAGGATTATGAACAAAGGAGATCTACAAACTCAAGTATTTTTGTATTTGAAAAGTATTAAATAGGTGAAGATGTACCATTATTCACATTTCAAAGTGTCATCTTTGGGTATCAGTCTCCATATAGTACCCAGTCCATGCACATTTTTCAATCTACAGTTGAAATTGATCTTATTGAAGCTTTTAATGTGTATTATTGTGGAACACACTGCCTTAGAAAGTCGACCTCTCTTTTTGGTGCCATGAGTTGATGTATAACTTATGAAACAAGATGAGCCTTCATAATTTGTTGCCTGGCTCTTATGCTATTTCAGATTGTTTTGTCCTTTAATTTTAGGTATGGGGGATTGGGATTAAAATCCTGTGTAGTTGTATACAGATGACCCCTGTGTTACAGAGAGGTTGCATTCCTAGAAAATGGTTTCCATAACTTGAAGCAGCACCATCAGTCTCTCATGTATTAAGAAATAAGCTAATAAATTATTTATTTACTTTGTTATAAATTCTGTTAATGAATTGTGCTCAAATTTCTGAATTCAGTAAGGGTAAATTTATGTAACATGGATGGCTGTAACTTGGGGGTTGCCTGTACCAGCTAAATATTTAAAAAAAAGGCCAGGATATAATATTTCTGTAAAGTGGTTCATGTGACAGGAGTAAAACATTGGAGTGAGTGTGTGTGTTTTCTGACAACTTGTTTTGTACTTTCATGCTGATGTACTTGTGACCCGTTTATAAAGCTTTTTTACTGTCATAATACTGATGAGACTGTTACTTTTGTTTTTTAAAATGTTAAATTTTAGGCAATTTTGAACTGTTAACCTTTTCAGTATTACCTAGTTACCATGTTGGAATTCTCTGGAATGTTTTTGGTGATCCAGGATTCCGTCAGCGCACTCTGACCTATATTGACATAATGGAAGGTGAAGCAGCAATAATAAAACAGGCTTGTCTAACTGTTCAGTAGTACAATTTTATTTCATGTTCATTCTTCACCAAAATATCATAAACTTATACATCAAGTACATCTATTTTTACTTTTCTGTAACATACTATGGGTGAAATAATTATGACAAATGAATACCCCAGAGGTGATTTACAAAAAAGAGCCAAAATTATCTGCTCCTCCAATTGTTCAGGCTTTCTAGATAGTGTGCACAATATTGTCTGATTAAATCTTGCTATTCATATGTCTACTACTGTCTGAAACGGTCAAGTTCTTAGTACCCAGTGGGATAAACCTTGCCATTCCTTCCCCTACCCCTAGCTGCTTGTTCTGGCTTCTTCCCCTTTCCATTCCAGTCCTGAGGAAGGATCTTGGTCTGAAATGTCAGTGGTTCAGTCCTTTCTGTAGATGCTGCCTGACCTGCAGAGTTCCTCCGGTATTCAGTGCTTAACTCTGGATTTCCAGTATCTGGAGTATTTATGCACTTGTTGAGGAATGATTATAAAGTAGTCTTGCCACTTGCCAAACGTTAGGTGCTATTCTAATAGCTGAAAATAGCCCTTTTAATGAATGGGTAAATGATATTTGGATAAATTAGATGTTGAAATATTTGGATTTCTGAAAGGCATTTGATAAGATGCCATATAAGGGTTTCAGGACAAGGTGGCATTGAGGTGTACTGTACCTGGTATACAAGGTGACACTTTATAACAGGTACAAGTTCCGCTTGGTTACAACAGGGTTACACTCTGTAACCCAAGTAATGAAAACAGTTCACAAGCTCCCACAGGGCAAGAGAGTCTTACAGTTCTGCAGCTACCAGAAAATCCATCTCGGTGGTTTCCTCAACAATTGTTTGTATACAGTAATTGGGTTGTACATACATCAGGTGGGGAGGACCTATATACAATTGCTTACTAACAAAACAATCAGTGACTGGGTCATTTTCAGATTGGCAAGCTACTAATGAAAGATTAATAGTCAATGAATCTGAAAACTCAAATCAAAAAGGCAAATCCAATACTGAACTTAATTTGGGGTTGAAACTAGAGTTATACTCCAGTTGTATTCAGTGATCTCTTGGGATCACAATCTCATACTGTGGTTTCTGGAAAATGCAAAATAAGGATATGATTTTTTTAAATGATTTGGCTATTCAAGAAAATCAGGTTCGAAAATATAACTTGTTTATAGAGGCAGTGAAGATCTCGAGAAGGCTAATGGAGATTATCATTTCTGTGGGTTACAGATTTTCATATGACAGGCTATTTACTCTTTGAGCACTCCTCTCAATCTCATTCTCACACTTGTTTTCCCTGTCATCCACAATCATATTAATTAATACTGTGCTGATTCTCTCACCAATCTATAGTTAAGTTAGTCACCAATTAGTCTAATCACCTTCACACCTTTGGGACTGGAGTATACCAGAGTATCCAAGGGAGACCCATGCAGTATTAGAGTGTGCAATCTTCATGCAGACGTTCAGAATCCACTTTGTTATTGGGCCTATGAGGCAGATCACTATATAGAATACCACATGCCATTTATCAGTAGAATCAAGAGATAATGCTAGAAGATGGAATTGAAATGCAAATTGAAGTCTACCTGACTGGGAGAAGGTATTTTCAGTTTCTGTGAGTACAATGACAATAGTTATGTTGGATGAATGACAGATACACCGTAAGAAAACATTTGACAGAAGCAACTCAGCTCATTGAAACCTGTTCCCCCAACTGTAAGCCACACAGTTCCTCTAAAGGTTCCATTGAACTACTCAAAAAATGCCAACAACTTTACTGCAAAAAATGCAATATTTGATGTAGATTGAGTTTTATGTTGCTATTTATAAAAGGCAGACTGCTAATAAAATTATTCAAACAAATTTAAGGAGAGTTTTCAATATCCAATGCTTTAACATTGCATATTTGCAATTAACATTAAAGGAGATCTGTAACCAAGTCTTCAAAGTTGCCATGGCAGTGTAGTGGTCGCTGTGACGGTATTACAGCTTGGAGCAGTGCCGTGTTCAATTCTGGCACCGTTCTGAAAGGAGTTGCTTGTGTCCTCCTCGTGGGATGTGTGGGATTACTCTGTGCTCCAGTTTCCTCCCATAGTCCAAAGACGTACTGGGTACGTTCAATGGTCATTGATAAACTGTCCTGTGATTAATCAGGGCTGCTGGGGTGGCATGACTAGAAGGCCTTACTCTGCTCTATTGCTCAATAAACAAACAAAACAGGTCTTTTTTCCCCAAACCAGTTTATAAATTACTATTTATAGCAAGTGGAGAAGGCACTTTCTAAAAGTAACTCATGCATCAACATCAGTTTAGAAATGCAGTCTGTTAGGGTGGGTTCCAGGATTAACCAAGAGCTGGAGCAAGGAATGATGAACAGAGAGAGACTCAGATTGAGCTTTTATAAAGCAGTGAATCAATAAATTTTCACCTTCCCTTTGATAGGAACCATGTGAAGGTTAGAAAGGTTCTGGAATGTGGGCACTGTTCCACCAGCTTCTTGCCCAAGGATTTTCAAAAACCCATCCAATTTTCCACCACAAATAGAAAATATACTCAATCTTCATATGCAAACTGAAAAATTATTGCAATTGTAAAAACATGCATTTCAAGCAATTTACAAGATGAAGCCTGTTACCATCTCCCAATGAAACAAATTCAAAAACTGCAAAGGACTCTTATGATACCTCCATAACATTCCTTTTTCATTCCCTAGAATTAAGATAATCAGTTTACTGTGCACAATGAAACTCCCCAAATCAGCAATGGCAAACCTATGACATGCATGCCTACGATGACATGTAGTGCCACCCTTCAATTCTTTATACTCAATTTTTTTTAAATATACAAAATGATTATCTTTACTGTAAAATGAAACAATGATTTTTTTTTAAACACCTGAGTAGTGAGATATTTTCTAAGAAAATATCTCCTGGCAGCTTGGTGTTAGCTGGATGGTAATAAGAATACGTGACTTTGAATGGCACATTTAGAAATCCTTTCAGACATGGTGTACACATTAGTATTTGGATAGTAAACAGTTGGGCTAATTGGCCTTGTCTTCACTGCTTATATAGTTTTTGTTGTTTGTGACTGAACAGTGATAATGGTAAATACTATGTAGATTACCACCTCCATGAATATTCATGTCAGCCATCATTTTCAGTGATGAATTTGGTTAAATCTAATTATAGGAGGAGACTTACTTATCAAACTAGTGCTATATACTCAGCTGCCAAATAAATGCCAGAAAATATGTGATCATTAGTTTAGGGACAAATCTCTCACTGAGAGTAAAGTGTAATTATTTTCCTTTCCCTCATCTTTTATGAATATGCACCAAAACTTAGTATCCTGTTGACATTTGTTACATTTAGAGGTACAATGACAATAGTATTTAGAAATTATGCTAATTTTCAATTCTTTATAAGATTAATATGAATCATTTTGAACAGGCTTCCTAAAATGCTTCATTTATTTCAATCTGTTCTTGTTATACTTTATTAATAATAGAACACTGAATACATGTAAATAAGCAACAAAACTCATTATTTTTCCTCTTAAAAGACAATTATTGTAACTGATTATTCAGTGATCATCTGTGCTCAAAATTACCATGGCATGCAAGAAGAATTTTTTTGAAGATTATTTTCAAATTGTGCATAAACACTTAAAGATTTGCTACCTTTGGCCCAAGTATACTGTTTATTTTAAAGTGATGATATCATGCTCTGATTGGCTGGATGGAATTCCGTGTGTGGTATGTTCATCTCTGGATTATTACGCAACTCTCACATTGACAAGTTTTAAAAATGAATGATCAATCAAAACTCTCCATCTTGCTCTTCTTCATCCCAGCCACATGACTCAATTTGGTCATCCTGTGGGAAGTCAACTTCCAGGTCATAAACAAATTCTGGGTCACTGGGTTTTCGCTGGTTCTTTTCAAACAGTTCATCCATTATTTTTTTCTTTTTTGCCAATTCATTGTCATCAAGTTTATTGAGGTCCTCCTCTGGGTTAATAGAGTTTGTCCTCATGAATGCCTCCAAACTTTTTTCAAGACTCAGCCCATTCAGGCTGTCCCTCAGTAGGTGGAACAATTTCTGCAGCTGCTGTTGTGACACTCCATTTAGATATACTTGGTGTCGAGGGTTATTCTTAATCTCTTCTGCGGCTCGGCCGCAATCTATTAAAGATTTTTAAAAGGAAAACTATATTACATCCTGTGTTTATATTCAAATCATTTTTTCATTGTATTCCTTTTTGAAGTATAAATAGTATTTACTCAACAGGAGCTTGGAATAGTGCACCACACACAAAATGCTGGAGGAGCTCAGCAGGCCAGGCAGCATCTATGGAAAAAAAAGAACAGTCGCCATTTCAGGCCAAAACATCGACTATATTTTTCTCCACAGATGCTGCCTGGCCTGCTGAGCTCCTCCAGCATTTTGAGCATTGCTCA
The DNA here is from genome assembly GCF_030028105.1 of Mobula birostris. Taxonomy (NCBI): domain Eukaryota; kingdom Metazoa; phylum Chordata; class Chondrichthyes; order Myliobatiformes; family Myliobatidae; genus Mobula; species Mobula birostris. Next base: position 94,660,104 of record NC_092373.1, read on the forward strand.
GATTTCCAGTATCTGCAGATTTTCACTTGTTTAGAATAACGCAAGAAAAAAATAACAGGTTATCCAATATCAGTACAGTCAGTGTGATTTCAACATGATCAGTCAGCCTTATTTCTTCGAATGTGGTTTAATGCTGAAGAGAAGAACTTCAAAAAGAGGAAGCAGCTTTGATCATAACTCAAAAGGAAATCTGATTTTTCAGAGCTACACAACAGGTCAAAACAGCAAAATTTGTACCATTTAACTTTATAGGCTTCAATAGAACAAACTATATTTTTCAGTGTCTAGTTTCCCTATACATACAAATTACTCCTTGTGCAAATTCTGTGCCACTAGGATACACATCAAGATTTTTGACATGGTATTTTGTACACTCCACTTGACTTTAAATCTACTTTTAAAAAAAGGCAGATTAATACATTTATTTCTTCCTTGTATGTGATTCAGTTTGCAAAATCCTTTTACTTCAGCTTTCAGTTAATTTTACTTTAAATTATTTTTAAACCAATTTCCCTTACCTTCAGTTTTATGTCATTTGGCACTACATGAGGACAAGGAAATAGAAGGGATCTACTAACTTGTTGAATACAGGCCATCAACATTCTTGCACCAATATATTCTATTGGATTTAATCAAATAGTTTGTTATGGGGTTGATTGTGTTACCTAGTATTAACATAATTGCCTCCCATAATTACATACCAATGGAAATTGTGTAACACACTTGATTAAATGTTGGTATTGATATTTTAAATCAAAATATTATCTTCAAGTTGTAGAGTAAATCTTTATTAAAATCATCCAACAATACAAGTAGAAAGTTTTTCCACCCATGTCCAATACTTCACAACATCCTATCTTCAGCACTGTAGAACCACTCAATAATTTAGCATCTACCCCGTTTCTACAATGTTGAATGGGCTAGCTATGATTAAATATAAATAATGTCCTCACCTGAAAATCTGGAGAAATTTCGAATAGGTATCAGTCTTTGTCGAGTCTTCTTAGTACTTTCATCTTCATAGATTAAAACAATAGTAGGTGGCTTAAATTTAACACCACACTTTCTTGGAATATAGGTCATTTTGTTTCAGCTGCAAGACTCAAAACCCATAGTCAATTCATCAGCAAGGTTAGAGAGTCAGTGGTGTTATGACAATCAGTAATATCTCCGATGGTCCCCAGGTATCTTCAGAATGAATTTCTACATTTTGAAAAGGATTGATGAATAATTTATAAGAAATATACTTTTTGGGGAAAAATAATAAATTGAAATCATGATACTTTCTTCCGAAATTTTACAAAATAGTGGCAGTACTGAATTTAGATATAATATCTCAAATGACCTGTATTGTTTCAATGTGATTTGCTGGGGAACAACTGGCAACCTCAATTAATAGACCCTGATCATGTGCAATTCTGAACAGAGCGTGTCCACAAGGAACTTGGCAAATCCTCAAGACTGAGCTTGATTTTTTTTATTCGCACTGGATGTCTATCAAACGCTGGTTAATTTTCCACATTCCTGACATGGTGAGCTAAATAATACTGTTCCACTACTTCAATGGCTTAGATCAGATAGATCTTCTGAGCTGTATGTAACATTCACTTATCAAATGCTGGGAAAGCTCACCCCAGTGCAATTGGATCTGGATTTCCTCACTTGCAGAACCCAGTCAGTCTGGATTGAGAAAAACATCTCCACAATCTCCATTAGTACAGGAGCACCACAGGGATGTGTGCTTACCCCCTGCTCTCGTCGCTTTACACCTATGACTGTGTGGCTAAGCACAGCTCCAACACCAGATACAAGTTTGCTGATCACACCACTGTCCTGGACTGTATCAAAGGGGGTGATGAATCAGCAAACAGTAGGAAGATTGAAAAACTGACTGAGTGGTGTAATAACAACAATCTCTCACTCAATGTCATTAAGACCAATGAACTGATTGTAGACTTCAGGAGAGGGAAACCAGAGGTCCATGCACCAGTACTCAGAGGTGGACAGGATCAGTAACTTTAAATTAACTTCAAACCTCATCACAACACTCAGGTTGGAGGAGCAACATCTTATATTCCATCTGGGTAGCCTCCAGGGATGCCCCTCTATCCCGAGGCTGTGCCCTCTTGTCCTAGACTCTCCCACCATGGGAAATATCCTTTCCACATCTATTCTGTCTAGGCCTTTCAACATTCAAAAGGTTTCAATGAGATCCCCCCTTAAACTTCTAAATTCCAGTGAGTACAGACCCAGAGTTATCAAACCTTCCTCGTATGATAACCCTTTCATTTCCAGAATCACTGACTCAACCTGCAAGTTAACCTTTAGTGTGTTCTGCACAAGGACTCCCAAATCCCTCAGATTTTTGTATCCACCCCCCCCCACCAGTATAGAAAATAGTCTGCACATTTATTTCTACTACCAAAGTGCATGACCATGCATATTCCAACACTGAATTTCATTTGCCACTTTCTTGCCCATTTTGCTAATCTGTCTGTCCTGCAGTCTACCTGTTTCCTCAACACTACCTACCCCTCTACCAGTCTTCATATCATCTGCAAACTTGGCAAGCCATCTATTCCATCATCTAAATCATTTATATACAACACAAAAAGCAGTTGCAACACCAACCCCCGCGGAACAACACTAGTCACTGGCAGTCAATCAGAAAAAGGTATTTTATTCCCACTCACTGCCCCTTATCAATCAGCCAGTGCTCTAACTATGCCAGTAACTTTCCTGTAATTCCAAAGGCTCTTAACTTGGTAAGCAGCCTTCTGTGGCACCTTGTCAAAGGCCTTCTGAAAGTCTAAATATATAACATTCGCTACATGCCCTTTATCTATACTACCTGTAATCTGAAAGAATTCCAACAGGTTCATCAGGCAAGACTTTCCCTTAGGGAAACCATGACTTTCTCCTAAGTTGTTCTGTGTCATCTCACCTCATCCTTAACAATTGATTCCAAAATCTTCCCAAGCACTAAGGTCAGGCTAACTGGTCTATAATTACTTTTCTGCTGCCTTCTCCTTTCTTAAAAGTGAGGTGACATATAATGCCCCTTTTCACCAATCCCCACTCACCTTATCTTCTTACCTGCCTGGTCATGTTGTAGATAGTGTAGAGGATTGTCAAAGATTGCAGAGAGTCATTGATAGGATGCAGAAGTGGGCTGAGAAGTGACAGATGGAGTTCAACCCAGAGAAGTGTGAGGTGGTACACTTTGGAAGGACAAACTCCAAGGCAGAGTACAAAGTAAATGGCAGGATACTTGGTAGTCTGGAGGAGCAGAGGGATCTGGGGGTACATGTCCACAGATCCCTGAAAGTTGCCTCATAGGTAGATAGGGTAGTTAAGAAAGCTTATGGGGTGTTGGCTTTCATAAGTCGACGGATAGAGTTTAAGAGTCCCGAGGTAATGATGCAGCTCTATAAAATTCTGGTTAGGCCACACTTGGAGTAGGAAGGATGTGGAAGCATTGGAAAGGGTACAGAGGACATTTACCAGGATGCTGCCTGGTTTAGAGAGTACGGATTATGATCAGAGATTAAGGGAGCTAGGGCTTTACTCTTTGGAGAGAAGGAGGATGAGAGGAGACATGATAGAGGTGTACAAGACATTAAGAGGAATAGATAGAGTGGATAGCCAGCACCTCTTCCCCAGAGCACCACTGCTCAATACAAGAGGACATGGCTTTAAGGTAAGGGGTGGGAAGTTCAAGGGAGATATTAGAGGAAGGTTTTTTTTTACTCAGAGAGTGGTTGGTGCAGGGAATGCACTGCCTGAGTCAGTGGTGGAGGCAGATACTCTAGTGAAGTTTAAGAGACTACTAGACAGGTATATGGAGGAATTTAAAGTGGGGTCTTATATGGGAGGCAGGGTTTGAGGGTCGGCACAACATTGTGGGCCGAAGGACATGTAATGTGCTGTAATTTTATGTTCTATGCCCATTGCCTCCCTCTGATATTCTTCTCCATTTTCTTTCTTCCAAGGCCTTCTGTTCTCTCCTATCAGATTCCTCCCCCCCCCACTTCTCCAGCCCTGTATCTGTTGCACTAATCAACTTCCCAGCTCTTTACTTCACCCCTCCAGGTTTCACCTACAACTTCGTTTCTTCCTCCCCTTTCCCGCCCCCGCCCTTTATCCTGACTCATTTTTTTTCTCCAGTCCTGCTGAAGGGTCTCGGCCCGAAATATCTTCTGTTTGCTCTTCTCCATAACTGCTGCCTGGCCTGCCGAGTTTCTCCAGCACTTAGTGTGTGGGTTCAAACAATATAAACACCCCATAACTGCGAATGTATGAATAAACTCGTACTATTTACACTTCACTATAATTGTTACAATTAATAATAAAACATTAGCATTATCAAACCTGTTAATCGTCAGTTTTTTTTTAAATTACTAATTGCTCAAACAGCAGTTAGCTTGTTAAAGATACAAACCGCCAGCAGACTGAAATAGGCCGCGTTCCCTTGACAACCAGGTCTATCTTCTTGGGACAAGTTTTACTTATTTAGAGATAGAGGCCCTTCGAGCCGCGCCGCTCCCCGACAACGCCGATTACACCCTAACCTACACGGTAGGACTTCGGCCTTTAAACCGGAGAAAGCCCACGCATTTCATGCGGACACCGGGATTGAACTCGGAATACCGACGCCCCGACCTGTACAAACACCGCGCTATCGAGGCGGTTAGTAAGGTGCCTGAAAAATAAACAATACGAAAACGGCGGTATAATTATTTTCGGTCAATTGCGAAGTCTTCTGATAAATTGACATGATTATATTTTCGCCTTCGAGCCATGGACAGGAAGATCTGAATTGGAAGTTTAGATGGGATTTTCACAGGCAGAGGCAGGCTGCTGAGGACGCGAGGGGATGTTGGCGTCGCTCTGGCGGGATCCCTCTGATGGGCCGGTTGTGTGCGGCCTTCCTGCTGCTGTCCGGGTGTGTTTGTCTGGGGGTCGCTCGGGGTAAGGATGGGCAAAGGGTCCGGCCCCGGATGGTCGGGAGGGGAGGACGCTGGTGCAGAATGATCCATTCAATCAAGGCTGACCCCATTTATCAATCGCGAACCTGTCGGTCTCTGTATTTACGCGGAATGCCGTGGCCTCCACGGAGCTCTGTGATAATGAATTACTCACATTCACCAACCTCTGACTGAACAAATTTCTCCTCATCTCACTTCTAAAGGGACGTCCCTTTAGAGGCTGTGCCCTGGTATCCTAGAATCCCCTACGAACAGAAGCACCCTCTCCACGTCTACTCTATCCAGGCCTTTCAGTATTCGGTAAATGCGAAGTCAACCGTTTTGGAAGGAAAACTAAAAGATCAGATTACTATTTAAATGGTGACAGATTGCAATATGCATTTGCGTAGAGGATCCTGAGTGCTTGTGTATACATTATAAAAGGAAGGTTTGCAGCTGTAACAGGTTATTAAGAAGGCAAGTGGAACGTTGGCCTTCATTGCTGGAATGAATTTAAGAGCAGAAGGTTACCCTGGCACTGTACGAGTACCGTTGAGGCTGCACCTGGAGTACTGTGGTTAGTTCTTGTCTCCCTGCTTGAGGAAAGATAGACTGTACTGCCGTTGGAGATGATGCAAAGGCAGTTCACCAGGTTCTGGTTATCTAGTTGGTGGGGGCGGGGGGGATTCAAGATTGTTTAAGGTTAAAGATTGTTTAAATGTAATTTCCAGTACACAAGTGTAAAGGAGAACAAAATAATTGAATCAGGTTTAATATTTCTGGCATATGTCATGAAATTTGTTGTCTTTTCAGCAGTGGCACAATACAATAGGTAATAATAAAAACTGTGAATTATAATAAATATATATAAATGTAAATACAACATTTAAATTAAGTAAGTAGTGCAGTGGTGTCCACGGGTTCAGTGTCCATTCAGAAATCTGACGGCAGAGGGAAAGAAGCTGTTCCTGAATCGTTGAGTGTGTGCCTTCGGATTCCTGCATGTCCTTGCTGATGGTAGCAATGAGAAGACAGCACGTACTGGGTGGTGGGGCCCTTTAATGATGGATGCCGCTTTCTTGAGGCACCGCTCTTGATGGAATCAGTTGAGTCTACAGCCTTCTGCAGTCTCTTGTGATCCTGTGCATTGGAGACTCCATACCAGCCAGTGATGCAGCCAGTCAGGATGCTCTCCACTGGACATCTGTAGAAATTTGTGAGTGTCTTCGGTGACATAGCAAATCTTCTCAAACTCCGAATGAAATCTAGCCACTGTTGTGCCTTCTTTGTAACTGCATCGATATGTTGGGCCTAGGTTAGGTCCTCAAAGATGTTAACACCGGGGAACTTGAAATTGCTCACTCTTTCCACTTCTGATCCCTCTATGAGGACTGGTGTGTGTTCCCTTGTATTACCCTTATAGAGATGTATAAAATTATGAAAAGAACAGATAAAATAGAGGCTAGAAAGTTGTAAGTGAGGCAGTGGAGGAGGCCATAGGTGCTGCCTGGCCTACTGAGTTCCTCCAGCATTTTGTGTGTGTTGTTCCATAGGTTGTGAGAACAGCTCAGTGAAGTTACTCCCTCTGGTTCAAGAGTATGATGGTTGAGGGCTAATAACTTCCCTGAACCTGATGGTGTGAGTCTTGAGGCTCCTGCACCTTCTTACTGATAGCAATGGTGAGAAGAGAGCACAATCTGGCTGGTGGGGGTCAATTGTTTGTCTAACCTCTATATTAGATAAGCATAAATTTCCTCCAAATAAATAGTTATGAAACCAAGATATTATCTTGAGTTTCCACCAGAATCTCTGTTATCAAATCACTATCTCCATTCCTACATCTCTAAAAGTCAACAAGATAGTTTGCAACCCTGTTGTGTCTTATTTTTGGACACATATCTGTACTACATTGAGTCTGTATATTTTCATTTTCATTAGCATTAAAGCACTTTGCTCCTTCATCAGCTTTATTGCTGTAACACCTCATTCAGTCTAGACCTTTGTTACTTCTGGTCTGATGGTGTGGATTTAAGAGAGGGTAGATGTTTTTTTTATTTGAGTGGTGACTGCTAGATTGTCACAATGTGGGAGCTCATTGACGTCATTTCAGTGGTTAGGATAACGCTGGGAAGTTAGAAGAACTATTAATAAAGGAAAAATGTAGGATTGTTCTTGCTTTCAAAAGTTAAGAACAATTTTATGACAACAAAATAATAGAACATGCCATCAACAGTGATATCCAGCAGTATTTAATCATAAATAGACTTCACACCCTTAGTTAAACTTAAACCAGGGCTGAAGAGGTGAGGGTGATTGTTCTTAATATCAAAGCAGAATTTGTCCAAGTATGACCTCCTGAGTCAGTGAAAATGAAGGAATACTCCCTACTAACTGAATTCATACATGAAGTTCCTCAGAGAAGGAAGCAAGACTTGAAAATGTTACAGGATATGATGAACAGTCAGGAAAGGGTTGATAAATGGCAAAGCAATATTCACACCACTGCTGACAAGTGAGTCTAACCACCAGCCTGGGAGTTCAGAGCCTTATGTTAATATGGTTCTTCCAAAAGCCAATACCTGCTTCCAATGTAGTGTTCCTTTACAATGTCAGCCTGGATCCTGTTTCATTACTGGAGAACAGAGGTTTCAACTTTAGAGACAGGCCTCCCATGCATTAAGCCTCAACTAGCATCTTGAAAAAGTTAATTGCTGCAAAATGATTTGGGATATCTGAGGTTGTGAAAAACACCATAGGAGTGCATAACTTTCTGCTCTCATTTTCATGCCGACTTTTACAGTTTTAATTGGTCTCCTTTTAACATTTTTATAAACTACCTTGTCACCCATTCTGATGTTTACTGCATATCTGGTATCCTTTTCCTTGATGTCTGGGTTTATAATGGTAATTTATAAAGTTTACCAGAATCTAGTAGTGTAACTTTGGGAAGCTTTAGAAAAATTAAACGGAAAGGGAGTGTAGACTGCGAACTGCTAGAAATTAAGATACCTTGTACCTAGACAGGGGTGACAAACTTGAGCACCCCCTGCAAAAATGTTGTTGGCATTAAACCCCACCCATAATAAAAGGTGCAAAGATAGATAATGATTATCTTTACTGGCAAGTGAAGCAGCAAATGACTTTTTTACCACCAGAGAGCATTGAGATGTTGTCACGGGATATGTCTCACGCTAGCTAGAGGTCACCTAGACAGTTGCGAGAACACGTGATGTCAGATGATGCATTTTGAAATCCTTAATGGCCTGGTGTACACATCAGTATTTGGGCCAGTTGGCTTTGCCTTCGCTCTGCTTATATTTGTGAGTGAGCAGTGGATTTTCAGTGATACTAATGGTAAATACACCATGTACTTCAATGGTTCCATTTAATATCAGAGAATGTACTCAGTATACAACCTGAAATTTTTATTCTTTACAGACATTCATGAAACAGAAGAAAACCCCAAAGAGTGAATGACAGAAAAATGTTAGGGCCTCAAAGCCCCCCACCCTCTTGCACACACAGGCCCCAGTAAAGCATTAACCCACCCCACCCCATCTCCCCATTTATTCCAGCAGGAAGCATCAGCATCCACCACCCACCAAGCAGGCATTAGCAAAGAGCCCATGATCTGCAGTCCAACAAAAAACTACAGCACTTTGACATGCCACAGGTTCTCTCTCTCATTATGCCTCCATGCATATTTTTTGTCATATATATATTTCATTTATATCAGTAAAACTATGATACTTAAGTTTATCAAGATATTTTTAAATTGTAGTTATCCTTTTCAGCTTGTTCAGAATGTAAGATACACCAGCAAAGAACTCTCATATGCACCAAAGCTTATAATTTCACTTTTACATTTCTTATGTTACATATGAGGTTTAACAATACTATTTAGAAATGATATTATTTTTCAATTGTCTTTTTAAAAGAATATTAATAATCTTTGGTCAAGTTTTTTTAAATGGTGCATTTATTTTAACCTGTCTGTTTTACTCTTATTAACAGTAAAACATTGAATGTGTGTGAATAGTCAACAGGACTCATGCCTTTTCTCTTAAAATGTAATTATTATTGTCACTAATTCATTCATCATTGATAATCTGTACTCAAAATTAACATGGCACACAAGCAAATTTTTTAGAAGATTATCAACATTTGGTACATGATTTCTCAAAAAGATTTTCCACCCTTGGCCAGAAATATGCCAAATTTGAAAATCATGTCTTGCTTATTATCATCTGATAAATACTGACTGAAGCAGGGATTGGATGCTTGATTGTAGGGTAATAAATAGATCGTATTAGCCTGAATATGCTGTCGTTTATATAGGTGGTGATCCCTTGTACTCTGAACCCTGGCTACAATCAGTGAGTCTGAACAGAAGGATTGTCAAGAATGGGTTTCATCGGTAAGGATTGAAAGGATGTAGATATTGTTAAATGTCCTTGCTGTACAGCTAATGTGTGCTCACATGCCATGTTTTGATCACACTTATGCTTGTAAAACTGAAAAATTATGTTGGGTAATCAAACATAATTTCAAGGCCTATAACTCTAAAGAGGAGTGTACCTCAGTTTCTCAATAGAATAAGCCAATGAGTTTTACAGTTTGATGTTAAATAAGACTTGTTTGGTGGAATCCCAAAGCTCCTCCCCCCCCCCCCCACACACACATACAAGCAGCAGTAAAGCATCAGCCTTCATCCCGCCCCACCCACACTTCATCAAAAAGCATCAGCACCCACCACCCACTAAGCAAGCAATAGCAAAGCCCCCAAAGAGAGACTACGATCTGTAGTACAACAAAAACAAATCGTTTACCCTGGCAATTCAACATGGCACAAGCTCTCTCTCTCCCTAATAAAGGGGTAGAGAGGTGTCACACAGCGAGAGGGGAGACTGACAAACATGGGTGGAAACTGGAACACCCAGGAAGGAACTCACATGGAGAACATACACCAAGTTACCATTTTCTACGAGATTATGGACTTCCTGTGGATACCACTCAGACTTTCCTCTTTGTGTCTGATACAAACATACTCTTTCCAGCCTGGAATATGAATGATTATACAATATGTTCAATAAAGCCATGAAAAGTACAATTGTTTGTGTGTAATTAGTTTAGGCAGGTTGTGTTTGTCTATTATTGTGACTTAGGTGAAGATCAGACCACATTTTATGAGTAGTTAATGCAGAAAGCCAGATAATTGCAAAGAGTTCACAGACTTTTTCTTGCAGCTGACTGGTTCCACAATGTGTACGTGCACCTGTGATGGGGTCCGAGGAAAGCTTCATGAGTACACAGATAGCAAATCTGTAGGTTACAAAAATCACTTTTACAAACTCCACACAGACAACAACGGAGTTCAGGATCAAAACCTGGTTGCTGGAGCTGTGATCCATTATACCACCCTTCAGGACTTCCTGACACCTGGAAAGTTGTTCTATAAATCTGTTTTTTAGTGGGCTCTGCACTAGTATTTGAAGACTTATAGTATTTGTAGTTAAGACTAAAACTAAAATGTACTTGACATTGGATCCAGCATACCTTTTAAGCAGTGGGAAAAAGAGCCAAAGGATGTTCTGGAATGTAAATTCTTCCAGGAAAGAACACCTTAATAATGACCTCCTCAGCTCAAAATCCATCCTAAAACACTTTTCACCTTCATGGGATTGTTTAGCCTACATGTGTGAGACTTGATTAATACAAAGTAACACTTTCAAAGTTCCCACTCCCTTTTTATATGCACTGAGCTATAAAAAAAGACAGAACAAGAAGTAGAACATAAAAAAGTTTGATGCACTATTATGTTTAATAAGAATAGGGGCATGTGTTGTTGAATAGTTAAGTCTTATTAAAGTATTTGATTTCTTGTTTATAGGGAGCTACTGATAGATGTTAAGCTTAATGAAGGTGCTCACCCTGACTGCTGCATTATGATTAAGGAGCAATTGCCCCAAGGACTTTATGTAGATCCATATGAGCTTGCATCACTGCGTGAACACAGCAATGCAAAGGTATGAGAATTGTAATCTTTCTGTCAGTACCAAGGGCATAAGTAGAAGTATTGTGACTGCTTAGTTATTTTTATACATGTTACCCTTATGATAGAGAGTGGAGTATGTTCTAAGACTATTAACAATACAGTTTATTGTTATGTGCAACATTATTATAGTGTATGTAAATCAAAACTATTGTCATTGTTGTGAAAGATCAGGCTCTGCATATACAAATTTGTTACCACAGTTCCATCAATAATTTCAGAGAAATAACAGATTTCAACAATGTAGCTTACAATTGATATGAAACTAAGATAACATTTATGTTCAAATATTTTCAATTACCTTTGCAAAGGCTGCCTTGCAAATGTGCAGTAGAGCACTTCACAAGGCAATTTTGCAGCTATTAAAATATCCTGAATGCTTGATATTAGAGAAAGAAATATGTAAAATGCTAAAAAAAAAAATTCCCAGCAGGTCAGCCAGCATCTGAGGAAAGGGAAACATTGTTAATGGGTCAGGTTAGTGGAAGTTAAAACAGCGCTATTTGGCTTTGGGGCATACGGGTCAGTAGGTAAGTTGGTCACGTGGATGTAATTCGGCAGTGTTGGAAAACAGTTACCGTGCCGCATCTCTAAATAAATTAAATGCATAAATATATTCATGGAAGAGTTTGAATGTAATTGGCACGTAGTCAAACTGTGAAATAGAGAAGTGAAATGAGAAACATGATTGCTGCTAGTGGATGTTCTGATTGATAAGTGGTTTTATATAAGTTATCCCTCAGGATTGAGTATGAATAGCTTCCACTGCTGTTCTATGGGTTCTGAGGTGACTGATGAGATCAATGTGGGACCCGCAGGCTGAGAGGATGTGTTGTTTGGTAATGTGAGAGGTGGTGTGCTTCTTCTACCAATTCTGCTTAGTTTTCATGTGCTTTTATGGAACATAAAACATAGAACAAAATGGCACAGGAACAGGCCTTGCAGCCCATCGTGTCTGTGCTGACCATGATGCCAGTTCATGTGTCTCTCTAAATTCTTCTTAAATATTGGTGTTGTATCTCTCTTCATCACATTCCCTGATAGAGTTTTCAAGACACTTACTACTTACTCTCTGTGTTTAAAAAAAAACCTGCCTCACAAATCTCCTTCATATATTCCCCTAACCTTAAAATTACACCCTCTATATTTGACATTTCCACCCAGGAGAAAGATTTTGACCATCCACCCTGTCTATACCTCTCATAATTTTGTAATTGTGTCCCCTTAGCCTCCAATGCCCCAGCAAAACAACCCAACTTTCTCCAACTTCTGCTTTTGTTAGTATTGTCTAATCTAAGCAGCATGCTGCAGAATTCCTTCTGCACCCTTTCCAAAGCCTCCATATCTTTCCTGTAATGGGGCAACCAGAATTGCACACAATACTTCAAATACTTCAGAGGAGGAGGAGAAGATGGCGGCGCGATGCAGCGCGCGCAGCCTCTCCGGTGATGAATATCTGTAATCTGTCAAGAAGGAGGCCGTGTACAATCCTGATTTGATGGAGGCAGACGTGAGAGCATGGAGGAACATCTGGTGAAACTTCTGAAATGCCTGCTTCACTGCCACTGCTGCTGTGAGATCTGAAATCTCCGGAGGGGAAGGCCCCGAATCCTCATCTTTCGAGCAATATTCACTTGGATGTTAAACAGCAGCATTTGCTATTGTTTGTTTTTAGTTAGCAGTGGTGGTTATTAATGTTTTGTGATTGCTGTACAGGTATTTGTTCAGAAGGAGATCGATATTGAAGCTCCAGCATACTTATCATCTGTGCACACCATTATCATCTACCTTAATCCTAACCCTAGCAACCCTGGACATTTCGTTGGCACAGTCCCAGTTCATATACGGTACCATCGACCAACTGCTACAGAGGAAACCAATACACTGGTGATCCTTACGCATCCACACTTGATGATTCACTGCCAAAGAGGTAACAAATAAACAAGGATGAATGTTGTTAGGTTTTTTTTCCTGGTACCGGAGGATTGGAGGGAGGCGAATGTTGTCCCCTTGTTCAAAAAAGGTAGTAGGGATAGTCCGGGTAATTATAGACCAGTGAGCCTTACATCTGTGGTGGGAAAGATTCTTAGAAATAGGATCTCTGGGCACTTAGAGAATCATGGTCTGATCAGGGACAGTCAGCATGGCTTCGTGAAGGGCAGATCGTGACTAACAAGCCTGATAGAGTTCTTTGAGGAGGTGACCAGGCATATAAATGAGGGTAGTGCAGCAGATGTGATCTGTATGGATTTTTGTAAGGCATTTGACAAGGTTTCACATGGTAGGCTTATTCAGAAAGTCAGAAAGCATGGGATCCAGGGAAGTTTGGCTAGGTGGATTCAGAATTGGCTTGCCTACAGAAGGCAGAGGGTCGTGGTGGAAGGAGTACATTCAGATTGGAGGATTGTGACTAGTGGTGTCCCACAAGGATCTGTTCTGGGACCTCTACTTTTCATGATTTTTATTAACGACCTGGATGTGGGGGGTAGAAGGGTGGGTTGGCAAGTTTGCAGATGACTCAAAGGTTGGTGGTGTTGTAGATAGTGTAGAGGATTGTCAAAGATTGCAGAGAAACATTGATAGGATGCAGAAGTGGGCTGAGAAGTGGCAGATGGAGTTCAACCTGGAGAAGTGTGAGGTGGTACACTTTGGAAGGACAAACTCCAAGGCAGAGTACAAAGTAAATGGCAGGATACTTGGTAGTGTGGAGGAGCAGAGGGATCTGGGGGTACATGTCCACAGATCCCTGAAAGTTGCCTTACAGGTGGATAGGGTAGTTAAGAAAGCTTATGGGGTGTTAGCTTTCATAAGTCGAGGGATAGAGTTTAAGAGTCGCGATGTAATGATGCAGTTCTATAAAACTCTGGTTAGGCCACACTTGGAGTACTGTGTCCAGTTCTGGTCACCTCACTATAGGAAGGATGTGGAAGCATTGGAAAGGGTACAGAGGAGATTTACCAGGATGCTGCCTGGTTTAGAGAGTATGCATTATGATCAGAGATTAAAGGAGCTAGGGCTTTACTCTTTGGAGAGAAGGAGGATGAGAGGAGACATGATAGAGGTGTACAAGATAATAAGAGGAATAGATAGAGTGAATAGCCAGCGCCTCTTCCCCAGGGCACCACTGCTCAATACAAGGGGACATGGCTTTAAGGTAAGGGGTGGGAAGTTCAAGGGGGATATTAGAGGAAGGTTTTTTACTCAGAGCGTGGTTGGTGTGTGGAATGCACTGCCTGAGTCAGTGGTGGAGGCAGATACACTCGTGAAGTTTAAGGGGCTACTAGACAGGTATATGGAGGAATTTAAGGTGGGGGGTTATATGGGAGGCAGGGTTTGAGGGTCGGCACAACATTGTGGGCCGAAGGGCCTGTACTGTGCTCTACTGTTCTATGTTTGAAATATCTGTGAGCTTGATGTTAAATTACTGATCAATTGAGAGGCATTAGTACAAACCCCACTTAGGGCATTTAAAATCAGCTACTAGTTGATGACTACTAAACTACAAAATTATTTTCAAACCCAACTGATGTACTAATGTCCTTTTAGGGCAGAAACTCTTCTGTCCCTGCTCTTCCCAGCCTGTTATTAACCGCAGAGCTGCAGAAGTGATGTTGATCACATCTGCCTCCAGTTGAGCTAGCAGTCACTTAGTTCAAGGGTAGTTTGGGATGAGTACTGAATGTACCCATATTGTGAATGAATAAATTCCTTACTATCCTCTCACTATGTCCCACACCACTCCCAATAATTTAGACTTGATTCTAAAATAACCAGTTATTATTCATCCCAGGTGTTGTATCATTTGTTAATGCATGCATTAGTAAATGACAATAAAAGAGGACTGCGTGTCCTCATAATCTAATCTAATCAGGTGCTTAGCTAGCATAATTGGCTGTGGCAACAACAATTAAGCTGCATCTGTATCTAGCATCCTTATGTGCTTCCTACCTTTCATTTTCCATCAAGGTCACTGGTTGCAATCTAGAGTGTTTTCCATCCTGATATAGTGGTGCTGAGATCATCCATTGCAGTTGAAGTTCAAGTCAGTTAATGAAGACCTAGCAGCAGCTCAGTTGTATAATTCTACATTCCTGGGGTCTCTATAGCTAGTGAAAACATACATGGAGAATTAGATTAGATTAGATTCAACTTTATTGTCACTGTGCTGAGTACAGATACAAAGCCAATGAAATGCATTTAGCATCTGGCCAGAAATGCAAAGAATAGTGTTATTTACAAAATAATTGTGAATAAAAAAAGTGCTACAGCACACAAATATAAAAGTACTGAGACAGTACAATACAGATGCAACACTCACAACACACTGGAGGAACTCAGCAGGTCAGGCAGCATCCGTGGAAACGATGAGTCGACGTTTCGGGCCGGAACCCTTCGTCAGAACTGTAGAGGGAAGGGGCCGAGGCCCTATAAAGAAGGTGGGGGGAGGGTGGGAAGGAGAAGGCTGGTAGGATCCAGGTGAAAAACCAGTAAGGAGAAAGATAAAGGGGTGGGGGAGGGGAAGCAGGGAGGTGATAGGCAGGAAAGGTGAAGAAGGAATAGGGGAAAACACAATGGGTAGTAGAAGGAGGCGGAACCATGAGGGAGGTGATAGGCAGCTGCCTATGGTTCTCCCTCATGGTTCTGCCTCTTTCTACTACCCATTGTGTTTTCCCCTATTCCTTCTTCACCTTTCCTGCTTGTCACCTCCCTGCTTCCCCTCCCCCACCCCTTTATCTTTCCTCTTACTGGTTTTTCACCTGGATCCTACCAGCCTTCTCCTTCCCACCCTCCCCCCACCTTCTTTATAGGGCCTCTGCCCCTTCCCTCTACAGTTCTGACGAAGGGTTCCGGCCCGAAATGTCGACTTATCGTTTCTACGGATGCTGTCTGACCTGCTGAGTTCCTCCGGCGTGTTGTGAGTGTTGCTTTGACCCCCGCATCTGCAGATTATTTTGTGTTTACAATACGGATGCAATACTGCTTAGCGCTGTAATGACAGGTTCAGCAGTGTCACAGCCTCAGGGAAGAAGCCCTTCCTGTGCCTGCTGGTGCGGGAGCACAGGCTCCTGTAACGCCTACCGGATGGGAGGAGAGTAAAAGGTCCATGGTTAGGGTGAGATGCATCCCTGATAATGCTTTTCACCCTGCCCAGGCAGTGTTTATGGTAGGTGTTCTCAATGGTGGGCAATTGGGTGCCAATAACCTGCTGGGCAGTTTTCACCACATGCTGCAGTGCTTTGCGATCCAATAAGGGACAACTGCCACACCACACTGAGATGCAGTTGGTGAGTATGCTCTTAATAGTACTGCGGTAAAAGTCCGTCAGTATCCTGGGACAGAGGTGAGCTTTCTTCATGCTCCGCAGGAAATAAAGGCGCTGTTGCGCCTTTTTGATCAGGATGGAGGAGTTCAGGGACCAGGTGAGATCCTTGGAAATGTGGACACCAATTAATTTGAAGCTTGATACACTCTCCACTACAGTTCCGTTGATGTAGATGGGGATGTGAGTGTGACTCCTGGCATGCCTGAAGTCCACAATGACCTCCTTGGTCTTCTGGGTGTTAAGGGCCAGACTGTTATCGGCACACCACGCAGCCGGGTGCTGTAGCTCGTCTCTATCAGCCGTCTTGTCATCCCCTCTGATCAGACCAACCACCGTGGTGTCGTCTGCGAACTTGATTATGGAGTTAGAGCCATGTACAGGAACGCAGTCATAGGTGAAAAGGGAGTACAGAAGAGGGCTTAGCACACAGCCTTGAGGCACGCCGGTGTTCAGAGTGAGAGTGGAGGAGGAGGAGAGATTGTCTAATTTAACTGATTGGGGTCTGTTAGTCAGAATTATAGTGAATTGGATTAGACAATGAGATTGCAGATATGTCTGACTTCCAGGAAACCCACCCTTAAAGAGCTTGCAAGCTCTATCAAATTGACTTGCCCTTGGCTGGTGTCAGTTGTTTGTCAGTTCAAATGAATCTCTTGTGATCAGTGTTGTAGCGTGGATGAAATCACCAGAGAGACAGAGTCACTGGTAGATACAAAGCAGCTTCTTTATTCATCACAACAAGTACAGCAGGTATCTACGTACCGAGATGCTTTCCACAGAAAGGTCTCTTGGCTCAATGTGGGCTCGATATTTATATGCTAAACACAAAGGCAATCACTACTTAAAAAGTTATAGACAATGCTTCCTATTGGAGCTACATACAAAATATCACACCATCCTTTCCTTCCGACGTCAACATGTCTGGGTTGGTATCCACAGCCTTTAGGAATGTAAGTTAAGTCTATGATACATTTATTTGACATTTCCCGTGCTAACATAGAAGACAATTAATAATTATAATGTATAGATAATACTGTCTTCAAAACTACAGCATCAGGTCAAACTACGGCGCCAGAAGCATCTGGTATTCACACCTTTTAGGAAGCGCATTGTGGTGGACTCAATCCACAGTCTTTGTCATAGAAGTCTGGTGGCCAAAGTCATTTAAGTGTAAACAAATCACCTACCCAAAAAAATCCACTCTAACAATCAGTAATTATGACGTTATCAAGCTGACTGAGTAAGTCAATTGGGTCACACTAAGGAATCATGAACTAGAAAAAGCAAAACACTTTTTACTAAGTTTTAACGAGTGTGAAATGAAGAATGTATATGAGAATAAAGTAGTTCTAGAATTATAGTGTGTATAAAATGATTATTATCCTATTTCTAAAATAATTGTTTGATGGAAACAATATATAAAACGAGCTTTGTGAATCCAGAGAATTGCTAACAATGTCTTCTTTTTAAACTTCAAATGAGAACATTGCTGGAAAACAATTTATTACACATCCCTAAATGTGTGATTTTTCTTTGTTTTAGTGCTTTTCAAACCATTCCCTCATGTCTTTATTCTGCAGATCAATGTCTACCTGCAGCATTTCATGCCCTTGTCCTGAAATAAGAAATCTGCTGCCAATTTCAGTCCTTTTCTCACCTATTCCTTAGTTTTTCTTTCCCTATATGTATGATAAACCTATTCGACTCCCTAAACTACCTTGATCACATTTCTTTCTATTCTGCCTGCTATAAATATTCTGTTCCATTCTTGCAATTGTTCCAAAGCATTTACATCTGATTAGATGAAGCATCTTCATACCAGAACCTCTGAAGGCTCTTGGCCCAAAACATCCACAGTTTAGCCTTCACTATAGATGCTGCTTAACCTGTTGAGTTTTGCTATCATATTGTGTATGTTGCTCAGAATCTCTTGCGTTTATGATACAAATTCCTTTTTCCACACCAAGGATTTCCTTCATTGCAGTTTTCAGGAGCTTTGACCATGTGCATTCCACGTCTAGCATCACTGCTGTTGCTCAGTCAGGTAGTGCAGTTCAGATGAAGGATCTGAATGCGAAACATTGACTTCCCATTGCAGACCAAATAAAAGGTCTGGTCCAAGTGTTTCTTTCACTGTTCCAGTTTTGATGCAGGTTCTTGGCCCAAAATGTTGATACTCCTTTCCCCCGACCTGTTGAATTCCTGCAGCGGTTTGTATTTTGCTCCAGATTCCAACATCTGCAGCCTCTTGTCTTTTCAGTTACAGGTTTCCCCCGCCATCCGAAGGTAGAGCATTCCTATGAAACGGTTCATAAGCCGGAATGTCGTAAAGCGAAGAAGCAATTACCATTTATTTATATGGGAAAATTTTGTGAGCCTTCGCAGACCCAAAAAATAACCTACCAAATCATGCCAAATAACACATAAAACCTAAAATAACAGTAACACATAGTAAAAGCAGGAATGATATGATAAATACACAGCCTATATAAAGCTGCCAATAGGCTGGTTCTGGACTTATTTCCTGGCATAATTTAAATATTACTATTTAATTATTTATGGTTTATTACTTTATAATTATTTATGGTGCAACTGTAACGAAAACCAATTTCCCTCGGGATCAATAAAGTATGACTATGACAATGACTAAATTGTACCAAATAACATGTAAAAATACACAGCCTATATAAAGTAGAAATAACGTAGGTACAGTATAGTATCACTTACCGGAATTGGGAAGTCAGCGCTGAGCACACTGATGATGGTGTGTTAGGCGGAGTTGTCGGAGCTTGGGGTGGTGCAGTGGCCCCCACCCTCCCGGCTGCCGACCGATACATTGCCGCGAAGCATGCAGGGGTGCAGCGGTAGCCAGGACACACCCAGCACATCTTTAAGAAAAAAGCCGAAATAAACAAGCTAATTAATCAGATGCCGCCCGGCATGTAAATATCTGCCCAGATCAGAGGTGACGCAATCAGCAATCGTCTCTGATCTGGGCCGACATTTAAGTGCCGGGCGGCACCTAATTAGTTAGCTTGTTTATTTTGGCTTTTTTCTTAAAGATGCGCTGGGTGCGTCCCGGCTACTGCTGCATTCTCCGCGGCAATGTATCGGTCCGCGGCCCGGGGGTTGGGGTGTCATCTCATCGTTGTCTGTTTCTATCAGGGCAGGCAGGTCATCTTCTTCACGTTCAGTTCCTGGACGACTTCACTTTCGGTCCATTCGCTACTGCATTAGGTTTGGATTGTTATCCTTTCCTCTTCCAATTGCATCAGCTCTTCATCTATCAGTTCTTGGTCATGGGATGCGAAAACCTCTTCAACATCATCTTTGTCAACTTCCACAAGCCAAACTCACTTTGTTCTTACTTCGTTCACCACGATCGAAACGCTTAATTATGTCTAGTTTTATGCTAAGTGTAACACCCTTACGAGCTCTTTTAGGGTTTTCCGATACCGTAGAACTCGTCTTGCTAACGGCTGCTCACAGGCACGTGTTTAAGCAATGCCAGCTAGAATGCAGTTCCGGGGGAGGAGCTTGGCTGCTCGGGATGCGCGCTACCTTTTATCGTGCGCTGCTTTTTTCGCGCCCTGCCTTTTTTCGTAACAGTGAAAACAACTTCTGTTGGCAAAAACAGGTAACTAATGTAGGTCTTTCGTAAAGCGAACGTTCGAAAAGCGGAGAACACCTGTATTTACTAAATGGCATGGTACACTGTATCATGCTAATGATGTGATTTCATCTGCACTGAGTGTGAGCAACGCATATTGAGCGTCAGCTTTATACAATGGCACCATTCCGTCTATAAACATGACCCTCACCTTGCTGTCCTGTCACTTTAATTCTCCTTTCTGCTCCCACCTCGTTGATTATGAATTCTGCCTTTTAGCCCAAATTTTCCACTTATTTATACATTTTTCTTTGTTTTTCTCAAGTATTACTCCTGCTACTTAGATATCCTCTGCACATTCCAACACTATGCTCTCTGGGCCCCTATCAAAATATTTAAATCATTAGTAAACTGCATTGGCCCAAGGACATGACTACCATTTCTAACCACACAGTAAAACTGTTCTTTCATCATTCTTTTCTGCCACCTAGTATGTGTTCATTCCATTGCTACACCATTCTTGTAATTTATCTTTGTTTAATGATTAATGAGGTATTCTGTCAGCATCTTTCTTAACATCCACTGGATTTTGTTTATTTATAGTTTATGTTATGACCTCAAGGTATGCTATAATGTTTATCAACAGCAGATAAATCCATGCTGGCCGCTTCTGACCATCTCTGAATCTCAAGTGTGTGGGGAATTTTATTCTTAGTACCAAATTTTCCATACCATTGATGTTAAACAAACTAGACTGCAATTATCCAGGTAAACTTGGTTTCTGTTGGTCATTCTCCCTTTCCTTCAAAAGACTCCTGAAACTTCTAGAAACTTGAGATCTCTAAAGTCTCTAAAACTCTGGAACATAATCTTCTTTTATCCTTTTCTTTACACGTAATATGAAATCATGCACATTGGTCTTAGCTACTTGAATATTTACCTTCCCTAAGATATACACTTTGGTCAGAAAATATATAAGATACTATTCAATAATACGTTGATTTTGTGCCTTATGTGTATGCTGTCTTGTTTCTCGCAGATAATCCAGTACAGGCCAGATGGAACCTTAGTGAGTCTGAAGATGGCTGCTCAGTGAGTAACCCCAGTGCCTATCAGTGGGTGAATATTACCTATCAGAATGTAAGTTGACAGCTTTTTTAACGTTACTTAGTGAATCCCATTGGGTGAATCTGTAATCTCTTTGAGAATGCATTTTCTATTTGCCCTCTGCAGAATGGAAATGTTGACACTTCTTTATGGCAAGAATGGTATAAGCAATAACATTACTTTAGATTCTGATTTTTTCTGTTTTTATTACTTAGAATTATTTTGAACAAGAAGTTTTGTTTGTCTTGCACACCTCTGCATGGTATTCCTTTATTCAGATATTTTTGGTCCCTATATTCCCTAGATTCTTGAAACATGTTACTGTGAAGTTATTCGTTCACGCTTCTTGTACTTTTTAATACTTCTGGATAAAGTGCCAGTGGTGATGGTAGTCTAGAATGTGGTTGCCTTGTCTCATGGTGTTGATATTATATAACTTGAGTCAGAAATGGTTTTGTAACCCCTGAATTACAGGTCTCAATTTAAACACCATGAACATCACACATTGGATTTGCTGAAATTTCGATACGATTTTCTGATTTCTGCTCCCATAAAAAATGCTCCTTATTGGGGAATTCTAATTTGGAGATTTAGTTTTGTACAATAAATGTTTTTATGTACGTAGTTTGCTGTTGCTTCTGAAACACGCAGATATTCATAAGTGCTGGCACCACAGGAAAATAGTGATGCTTGAGATTTGTGAGAATGGAGATGCAGTAGAATGATGTGATTGCTGCCTGTTAGCAAGCTGTAAAATTGCTTCTTTGTTGAGGTGACTGTTTCTTTGATTCTGTCTCTGCAGGTTGTAGAAATCTTAACACTCGAGGTTCCTGTTGGGCAGAAGAAGCATACATTGGTTGTGACAGCTGCAACATTGCTGTCTACCATTCTGTGCTGCAGTCTACTTTTCAGAGTTGTATGGGTATATGGCCAGTTTGAATCCTAACTTAAAAACAATGGGAAATTGTTAAAAGGTGAAGTTGCCAATCTTTTTGGAATGGATTACTACGATGGATTTGGCCATGGATGTCATGATTTTGAAGATTTCAGAAGTCTTCATGGCTTTTTTGAAATCACATTCTTTAATAATTTGAACTAGCCTGGTGTTATGGGCTGGATTAATCAGACCCAACTATTTGAGTTTCCAGGAGATGTAATAAGCATACAAGCAGAACTAAGTAACTTAAGACTAATTTATTACCATAAAACAAAAAGCACAAATAAACCACACAAAATACTGCCTAGCAAAGGTCTCTGGGCTCACGGTTCTTGGTCACCACTTGATTGTTGTTGCTGTCGAGTTCTGATTGATGAAACCACCCCTTGGTCCCAGGCAGCGACACGATCCCGGTCCCAGTCCCAGTGAAAGTTCAAAGAAATTCAGAGTACAGCCCAATACAATATATCCACAAGTGGAGAGCAGCCACGAGACGAGCACTTTGACACAGCATTAAGCATAACCTCATAAATCAGTTAGTCATTTTAATGGTTACTCCTCATTATCTAGTAACAGAAAACATTACTTGAGTTTACAAAGCACTTTAATGTTTACGTATAAGCAATAAACCTGAAGAAAGACATTCTATTAACAGACATTCTTAGTGTTTATTCACTAACAGACATCCTCCGGAAATTAACATGCCCCACGTGCTATAAGATCATAAAGAGCTAGGGTCATCCAACCTGACAGACATTCATTTAACATTTACAAATCACATATGCTACACCTGGCTGCTTAACTTTGCAAGGCCTTCTGACAATATAACACTGTAGTTTTGATTATTGACTGTTGCTTCTACTGAATAAGACTTCACAATGGGCATGTAGCATCATTGGATTGTATGTATAACATTACATTAGTTCTCTTTATGCAATCGTGCTTACAGTGTTGTTTTTCTACTAGTTCTTGTGTCTTCATTCTCCCTTTCTCAATTTTCCCATGATTTGGGGCAAAAATATCATGACCAGTAGGCCCAAACACACTGTGGCAAAATTCCAGCACTGCTCTCAGCACTGTAAACTGAGCTTTCGTTTTGAGTATTTATACAATGCTTTTGAATATTATGGCTGAATCTACTTCCACTTTTATCTTGGACTGAGTATTCTTGTATTTTTCTCATGCTTTTTCAAAATACCCTTGCTCTTGTGTGGTGAAAAATGAAATTATCTATCTATGTTAACCACAAACTCCCACAACTTTGGCACCACATTTTGTGGGAAAGCGGTGGGTGTCTGAATACAAGAAGCGAGTTAGCCTGGAAATATTCTTATAAACTTTGCACATATTGTACAGGTGGAGTTTTATCTCCAATACTTGTGGAGTCCTTAAAATTTCTCTAATTTTCCTCAGTAAGCCATTCTGGTATCATTCAGTGAGATGGGGGGAGGTTACACTTTGAAAGTCAGGATGACATTTAATAGCTGTCAACACAGTGCATTGTGCATTTCATGACATATGTCAGAATCACCGACGTGTCGTTATGCAGCAGCAGTACATTGCAATATATAATAAAAACAGTGAAAAAATATATATGTAAGTTAATTTAAATAAGTAATGCAAAAAAAGTAGTGAGATAGTGTTCATGGGTTCAATGTCCATTCAAAAATCTGATAGCAGAGGGGAAGAAGCTGTTCCTGAATCACTGAGTGTGTGCCTTCAGGCTCCTGTACTTCTTTCCTGATGGAAGCAATGAGAAAAGGATATGTCCTGGGTGATGAGGGTCCTTAATGATGGATGCTGCTTTTTTGGGGCATCGCATCTTGAAAATATTCTGGATGCTGGAGAGGTTTTTGCCCATGATGGAGCTGACTGCATGTAAAATGTTCATATTTTATTTTGAACCTGTGCAATGCCCCACCCCGTACCAGAGGGTGATGCAGCCAGTCAGAATGCTCTCCACGGTACATCTGTAGAGAGTCTGGTGACATACCAAATCTCCTCAAACTCATGAAATATAGCTGCTGGCATGCCATCTCTGTAACTGCACTGATATGTTGGGCCCAGGATAGATCCTCAGAAACGTTGACACCCAGGAGCTTAAAATTGCTTCCTGTTTCCACTTCTGATCCCTCTATGAGGACTGGTGTGTGTTTTCTTCACCTTACCCTTTCTGAAGTCCACAAGCAATTCTTTGGTCTTATTGGCATTGAGTGCAAGGTTGGTGCTGTGACACCACTCAACTAGCTGAACTATCTCACTCCTGTATGCCTTCTCAACATCATCTGAAATTCTGCCGACAATAGATGGCATTTGAGCTGTGCCTAGTCACACAGTCGTAAGTGTAGAGAGAATAGAGCAGTGGGCTAAGCACACATCCCTGAGGTGTGCCAGTGTTAATTCCCAGTGAGGTGGAGATATTATTTCCAATTGGCACAGGCTGTGGTCTTCTGGTGAGGAAGTTGAGGATCCAGTTGCAAAGGGAAGTACAGAGGTCCAGGTTTTGGAGCTTTTTGATCAGAACTGTAGGAGTGATTGTGTTAAACACTGAGCTGTAGTCAATAAACAGCAGCCTGATATGAATTAGTACTGTCCAGGTGATCCAAGGCCTGTGAAGAACCAATGATACTGCATCCACTGTAGACCTATTATGACGAAAGGCAAATAGCAGTGGGTTCAGATCCTTGCTTAGACAGTAGTTGATTCTAGCCATGACCAACTCTCAAAGTACTTCATAACCATAGATGTGAGAGCTTCTAGGTGGCAGCTCACCCTGCTCTTCTTGGGCACTGGTATGATTGTTGCCCTTTTGAATCAGGTGGGAACTTCTGACTGTAGCAATGAGAGATTGGAAATGTCTTTGAACACATCCACTGGTTGAATGGCACAGGTTTTCAAAGCCCTACCAGATACACCATCAGGGCCTGTCACCTTGCAAACGTTCATCCTCGTGAAAGATGTTCTGACATTGACCTCCGAAACAGAGATCAAATGCTGCAGGTATCCTTATAGCTGTAGCTTTATTCTCCCTTTCAAAATGTGCAGAAAAGGTATTGAGCTGTTCTGGGAGTGAAGCATCACTACCATTCATGATGTTAGGTTTTGCTTTGTTGAGACTAATGGACTCAAACCACTGCCACCTTTAACATGGATCCAAATCAGCCTCTAACTTCAATCAGAATAGTTCCTTTGGTCTTGAGATAGCCCACCATAAGTTGTACCTGGCCTTCTTGTATAGTCCTGGATCACCAGACTTGAATGTCATAGATCTAGTCCTCAGCAGCTATGAATCTCCTGGTTCATCCATGGCTTTTGAATCACGTATGTACGTGTAGGCACACCCTCATCCACACAGGTTTTAATGAAGTCAGTGACAAATGTGGCACATTCACTTAGACTCAAAGACTCAAAAATGAATCCCTGAATACAGTCCTGTCCACTGACTCAAACATAAAACATCCCTGAGCATACCTTCTTATAATTTACCTGTATATAAGCTATTGGATGATATTCTAAGTGAGTCAATGTCATGTGGAGATTGGCTGGTCAAAAGCTGCTTCCACCGTGTTGGTCATTAACTGGCCCGTTTAAAAGTTGTGGTCACTCTTTCCCATTGGTTGGTTTGAGCGCCACGGCACTGGGGTCCTGCTTTGGGCTTGGTCTCTTTCCTTTGGTTCCTGCAGTGCACTTCACACTGAGGTCGAGACCAGTGCTGTAGAACTACTGGGAAAGCATGCTTTAGACTTAGGGGAGCCCACATGCACCTCTTAGCTAAATATCTGTTTAATGGATCTCTGTAACTGAGAGGAGCATGGGTGTTTGGTCGAATCTTTTGCTGTTTGTAAATAAATGATTTAAATGCTTTTTCACAGTCATTGTCTTCTGTCTCACTCACTAAACCTGTGAACCTGATTCCATGTTACATTTGGCACTGCAAGCAGGGTTTGTCCACTTGAGAAGATGAATATCTTTAGAAGGTTATGTAAGAGAGAGGCCCCCCTGTATGAGCAATGCCAAGTCCCGAGTGGACCAACAAGAGTGCAGGATTTGGGAGTCTCACCAACCTACTGATGGGTTACAGGATGCTTGTAGATTGGTCAGACCAGTGAGATTCCCTGGGGTGTGCACACATAACACATTGTGATTTCCAAGGAGAAAGGGTAACATAGAAACACAAAACAGAACCTTCGGCACACGAAGCTGTGCTGAACATGTCCTTACCTTAGAAATGACCCAGGGTTACCCATAGCCCTCTATATTTCGAAGCTCCATGTACCTATCCAGGAGTCTCTTAAAAGACCCTGTCGTACCCGCCTCTGCCACCATCATTGCTAGCCCATTCCACACACCCACCACTCTCTGCATAAAAAACTTAACCCTGACATCTCCTCTGTACCTTCTTCCAAGCACCTTAAAACTGTGCCCTCTCGTGCCAGCCATCTCAGCCCTGGGGAAAAAGCCTCTGACCATCCACATGATCAATGCCTCTCATCATCTTATACACCTCTGTCAGGTCACCTCTCAATCTCTGTCAATCCAAGGAGAAAAGACCGAGTTCATTCAACCCATTCTCATAAAGCATGCTCCCCAATCCAGGCAACATCCTTGTAAATCTCTTCTGCACCCTTTCTATGGTTTCCACATCCCTTCTGTAGTGAGGTGACCAGAACTGAGCACAGCACTCCAAGTGGGGTCTGACCAGGGTCCTATATAGCTGTAACATTACCTCTCGGCTCTTAAACTCAATCCCACAATTGATGAAGGCCAATGCACTGTATGCCTTCTTAACCACAGAGTCAACCTGTGCAACAGCTTTGAGTGTCCTATGGATCCCTCTGATCCTCCACACTGCCAAGAATCTTACTATTAATACTATATTCTGCCATCATATTTAGCTGGAGGGATATTTTCTGACTGTTGGCAGCCATCATGGTACCAGCACAAGACAATCGTGGACCTTAAGAAGTGGAGGTGCTAAATCAGCCCTGTTCCACCGGGGGGAAGCTTTGCGGTTGTCCCAGACTCAGGGGTGGGGGTGGGGGCGGGGGCAGAGCTAGAAGAGAAAAATACAGAGATAGCCTGTTGGTTAATGAAGATACAGCAATTGGAGGCTGCCTGGTGGGCTAATTGGCAACTGGATCCTGTTAAGGCCCAAGCCTTGATGTTGTAGGACGATGATTCCACTGGTGCGGATGGGAGATGGGGATGTCTGGCTGGATGGGGAATAGAGGATAGAGTGGACTCCTAGGATTATCCCTCAAAATGATCGTTTTCTCTCCTGCGTACCCGAAACAGTGCAGACCAGGCCAGTGATCAAGCAGCCCCATACCCACCATGGGGGTGGGGGGCATCGGCCCATGGCCTCTTCCTCCCAGGAGGAGGATTGGAAATGTGTGGGGAGTGGTACAATAGGCCCCATTTGAAACAACAGAAATCAGGAAGTTCTCTGCTAAATTGGCAAGATTAGAGGATAGGTACAGACAGAAGCCTGGAGAGTCTCTGGCCACATGATTGTTGAGGCATGGGATGAGGTGGTTACTGGAGTGAGCCTATCTAATAGAGAGATTGATGTTTTAGGGAGCCTATCATCCCAGCACACGATCAATGGGGATGCTGCTCACTTCGCCTAAACACAATGCATCATTATGGGATACAGTGACAGCAGTGGTGAGGTTCAGATACCCTTCTGTCTGAATGGGATTTAAAGCCCCGAGTGGAATGGAACACAGTAGAGGGAGGCACTAGAGCCCTTTGCCAATGGGCTATTATTACTGAATTATACAGCGATAGTGATAGCCCGGCAGAGGGTGGTGAACTAACCTCTGCCATGATAGGGCATTTGGTTATGTCTGCAGCTCCCCACTTGAGCGGAGTAGCACTGTTGTTAATAGGACCGGCAGTCCTGTTAGTGCGGCCACTCAGTTGCTGCAGGGTTGGAGTGTGTAGAAGAAGGTGTGTATAGCCAGGTACGGAAGTTGGAAAAGCAGATGGGGAGTGGGGGATCCCGCATGACCTGTAAGGAAATGCTTCTGGTGTTGCTCAAAGCTGGGGTCCCAAATGAGCAAGTAAATGGGGTCCCCATTCCCACCCTCTAAGCAATGTGGGGGCAGTACTGCCACAAGGAGAGAGGTCAAGGGGAAAGGGCCATTCTTCAATCCCTCTCCCAAAAAGAGCCTCTTTTGTCCTCCGCCCGATTCCTCACATTCCATTCAGGATTCTATAAATCTCTCGCTAGAGGCGCTGCAAAAGTCGCTGGTGGATCTTCAGTGGTAGCAGGTGTGGGGTGGTATGGCCTTTGTGCCTCACCCCCATAGGGAGTGGATCATTCAGTCTTCATCCCTCTTTCCTATAAATCAAGTGTGAATGTTCTGAGTGAGGTGTGGCCACACATCAGTTTGTTCGAGTGTTTTTGAGTGAGGGTTTTGCCTTTAAGAGGCTGTGTTAACGTGTCAGGCCCCGCCAGTTTTTTTTCTCTTCTTTTGTCCTTTGGAAAGTGTGTTTATTTTTTCCCTGTGGCAATTCCCTGTTCTAAATTTTGTGGTTATATGCAAAGGTCCTTAAGGAAGGGAAGTACAAGCCTGGATTTTTCTTTGTTTTGTCTGTGTTTTTAGCCTTTTACTTATCTGTTTCCATGCAATTGGCTTTAGGGATAAACACACATTTCACACTGGCCATGTGAAAACTGAGTTAAAGAGGTAGAAATTTGAGCATCTTTATTCCAGATGTGAGATGCCTACATTTCAAAGGGGAAATAGGCATTTGGGGAGCAATTCTAGAAGTTATTGTTTTGGGGGATTTGTGTGTTTAAATATCCAGTGACTAATGAGAAGTGAGTGAATTTGTATCTCCCTTAATTACAGAATGGCAAAGTGTGCGGAGTATAAGAAATAAGGTGGATGATCTTGTTTCACTATTACAGATTGCCAGGTATGATGTTGTGGCCATCACTAAATCATGGCTAAGGATGGTTGTAGTTGGGAGCTGAATGTCCAAGGTTACACGTTGTATCGGAGGGATAGGGAGGTAGGGAGAGGAAGTGTGGCTCTGCTGGTAAAGAACGGCATCAAATTAGTAGAAAGGTGTGACATAGGATTAGAAGGTGTTGAATCTTGTGGGTTGAGTAAAGAAACTGCAAGGGTAAAAGGATTTGATGGCAGTTATACAGGCCACCCAACTGTGGCTGGAATGAAGACTACAGATAGCAACAGGAAACAGAAAAGGCATGTCAAAAGAATAATGTTATGATAGTCATGTGAGATTTTAACATGCAGGTTGACTGGGAAAATCAGGTTGATAATGAATCTCAAGAGAGTGAGTTCATTGAATGCCTAAGAGATGGCTTTTTAGAGCAGTTTGTCATTGAGCCTACTAGGGGATCAGCTATACTGGATTGGGTGTTATGTTATGAATTAGAGGCAATTAGGGAGCTTAAGGTAAAAGAACCCTTAGGAACCAGTGATCACAATGTGATGGAGTTCAACTTGAAATTTGATGGGGAGAAAGTAAAGTCTGATGTAGCAGTATTTCAGTGGAGTAAGGGAAATTACAGTGGTATGAGAGAGGAGTTGGCCAAAGTAAATTGGAAGGAGCTGCTGGCAGGGATGTCAGCAGAGCAGCAATGGCGTGTGTTGCTACTAACATGGTTAGAACATTAGCTGATTGGATGAAGGCAGCGAGTGGGAATAAAAGGATCCTTCTCCGGTTGGCTGCCAGTGACTAGTGGTGTTCCACAGGGGTCGGTGTTGGGACTACTTCTTTTTACACTGTACATAAATGATTTAGATGATGGAATAGCTGGCTTTGTTGCCAAGTTTGCAGATGATATGAAGATTGGTGGAGGGGCAGGTAGTGTTGAGGAAACAGATAGGATGCCGAAGGGCTCAGACAAATTAGGAGAACAGGCAAGAAAGTGTCAAATGAAATATAATGTTGGAAAATGCATGGTCATGCACTTTGGTAGTAGAAATAAATGTGCGGACTATTTTCTAAACGGGGAGAAAACCCAAAAAAACTGAGCTGCCAAGTGTACTTGGGAGCCCTTGTGCAGAACACCCTAAAGGTTAACTTGCAGGCTGAGTGGGTGGTGAGGAAGGCGAATGCAACATTAGCATTCGTTTCAAGAGGTCTAGAATACAAGAGCAGGGATATGATGCTGAGTCTTTATTAAGGCACTAGTGAGGCTTCACCTTGAGTATCGTGTACAGTTTTGGGTTCCTCATCTTAGAAGAGATGTGCTGGCATTGGAGAGAGTCCATAGGAGGTTCACAAGGGTGATTCCTGGAATGAAAGGGTTATCATACGAGGAACGTTCGATGGCTCTGGGTCTGTACTCACTGGAATTTAGAAGGATGAGGGGGATTCTCATTGAAACCTTTTGAATGTTGAAAGGCCTAGACAGAGTAGATGTGGAACGGATGTTTCCCATCATGGAGGAGTCTAGGCCAAGAGGGCACAGCCTCAGGATAGAGGGGCGTCCATTCAAAACAGAAGTGCAGAGAAATTTCTTTAGCCAGAGGGTGGGGAATTTGTTGCCATGTGCAGCTGTGGAGGCCAGGTCATTGGGTGTAATTAAGGCAGAGATTGATAGGTTCTTGATTGGACCATCAAAGGTTATGGGGAGAAGGCCGGGAAATGGGGTTGAGGAGGAGAGAAAAAAAGGATCAGCCATGATTGAATGATGGAGCAGACTCAATGGGCCAGATGTCCTAATTCTGCTCCCATGTCTTATGATCTTATGGCCTAAGTGGAGGATGCTGACTGGTGGTGGGAGATCCTATAATACATTCCCGAGGGTGGCATTTGAATTTTTACACTAGACCAGCATGTCAGATTGCTGGATTTGTATGAGGACTTCCAACTACACTGTAGAAGGGATTTCACTAATATCGATTCCTTTTGATGACAAAGAAAAAGACTGTTGGGGGTATTTATCCAGCTCCTCAGGTTTCGGCACTCTGTTTTGGGAGAAGCTGGGACCAACCAACCTCACCCAACAGTATGGTTGCAGCCTTAAGGGACTTGAGCCTCATAGCCCCCAGTGGAGTAAGTACCTTAAGGGCCACTATTTCCCTACTTACCATTTCTTTAACTGGAAGGTCCTGACTCTTAAAGTAATTCCCCAGCTGACAGGGAAGGAAAAGGAATGTTGGTGTAGGTGGTATGATAAGCACAGGTCTGACCAGTCAGTGGGATATGGCGAGTGTGAGCAGAGCAGTGTCCTGGGGTGACTGTCTACTCTGAGCGGTGCTGGGAGGGTGGACACTTGCTTCACACTGAAGGGCACTGAGTGGATATGCAGATCCTAGGCCTACCGGTGGCTATCCACGTGGTGGTGCAGCTGCAGCTCTCTGGGATATGTGCTGCCATACATATATCACCCAAGCAACACACACAAAATGCTGGTGAACGCAGCAGGCCAGGCAGCATCTCTAGGAACGTTTCGGGCCGAGACCCTTTGTCACCCAAGTACCCTAGATGAGCACCTTGCCCATGCTGGTTGGCAGAGTAAGAAGGCTATTATAGAGGAAGGAAGGATTTGGATGATAGTCGTTCCCAGCATAACACAGCTAGAGTGTCCCGGGAACTGATACTGATGGCCTTAGATTACCTGCTTCACCAACATTCCTGATAGGTCAGGGAACATCACTCAGCCGGCTGGACACATCTGAGAGATACACGAGGGACCACCTCAATGGTTATTACACTCCAGGGCAAGGCCGACCGCCTTTTGGGGTGCAGGAAGGCTGGTGCACTACTGTAGTACATTAGGGATGACTATTGGGTTTACAGTGCTGGGTGTTTTATATGTAGCTTAGTAGGGTGTTTCCAAGGGTCATTCTAGTTTGAGGGTCGGATTCTCAGTGTCACGTCTTTTGAGTGGTGAAATGTCATGTGGGTTGGCTTATTGCCGGTCGAAAGCTGCTTCTGCCATGTCAATCATTGATTGACCTGTTTAAAAGCTGCAGTCGCTCTTTCCCATTAGTTGGTTTGCACACCACGGCACTGGGGTCCTGTTTCAGGCACCTCAGGGGTATAAGAGTAGCACATGCAGGAGGCTTGGTCTCTTTCCTTTTGTTCCTGGAGCACGTTTAATGCCGAGGTCGGAACCAGTGCTGAAGAACTATTAGGAAAGCATGCTTCAGATTTAGGGGAGCTAAGAATCTGTCTGTTGAATATTTAGTTTTGTAATCTGTGTAACTTGGGGACTTGGATGTTTGGTCAAATCTCTTACTGTTTGTAAATAAATGATTAATATGCTTATTCATAGTCATTGTCTTCTGTCTCACTCACCAAACCTGTAAAACTGCTTCCATGTTTGAACAGACAGAGCATGGTTCAGCATAGCCAATGTGGCAGGTCACATCTAACCAATCTTATAGAGTTTATTGAGGAGGTTACCAAGAAAGTTGATCAAGGAAAGGCAAAGGACATTATCATTATATGGACTTTAGCAAGGCCTTTGACAAGGCCCTACATGGGAGGCCGGTCCAGTAGGTTAGGTCACTTGACAATCAGAATGAAGTAGCCAAATGAATCCAACACCGGATAAGCAGGAGAAGCCAGAGAGTGCTAGTATTTAGTTTCCCTCTGACGAGAGGCCTGTGACTAGTGGTAGTAGTTAGTTTCCCTCTGCCGAGAGGCCTGTGTCTAGTGCTAGTATTTAGTTTCCCTCTGCCGAGAGGCCTGTGTCTAGTGGTAGTAGTTAGTTTCCCTCTGCCAAGAGGCCTGTGACTAGTGCTAGTATTTAGTTTCCCTCTGACTAGAGGCCTGTGATTAGTGGTAGTAGTTAGTTTTCTCTCTGACTGGAGACCTGTGACTAGTGCTAGTATTTAGTTTCCCTCTGCCGAGAGGCCTGTGACTAGTGCTAGTATTTAGTTTCCCTCTGCCGAGAGGCCTGTGACTAGTGCTAGTATTGAGTTTCCCTCTGACTAGAGACCTGTGACTAGTGGTAGTAGTTAGTTTCCCTCTGATGAGAGGCCTGTGTCTAGTGGTAGTAGTTAGTTTCCCTCTGATGAGAGGCCTGTGTCTAGTGGTAGTATTTAGTTTCCCTCTGACTAGAGGCCTGTGATTAGTGGTAGTAGTTAGTTTTCTCTCTGACTGGAGACCTGTGTCTAGTGGTAGTAGTTAGTTTCCCTCTGATGAGAGGCCTGTGTCTAGTGGTAGTAGTTAGTTTCCCTCTGACTGGAGACCTGTGACTAGTGGTAGTAGTTAGTTTTCTCTCTGACTAGCGGCCTGTGACTAGAGGTGAGCTGTGGGAATCTGTGATGGGTCTGTAGTTGTTTATCGTCTATCTTAATAACTTAGAAGATAAAGTGATAAACTGGATCGACAGATTTATGAATGACATGATTAGGGGCGTAGTGGACAGTAAGGAAGGCTATCAGCACTTGTAGGATGACCTTAACCAGTTGGAAAAGTGGCTGAAAAATAGCAGATGGATTTTAAAGCAGACAAGTACGAATTGCACTTTTGGAGGGCAAACAAGGCAAAGATTTTCACAGTGAATGCCAAGACTCTTGAGGTGTGCAATAGAACAAAGGGACTGGGCATACAGATCCATGATTGCTTGAAAATAGTGAGACTAGAACTAGAGGTCATAGGTTCGGAGTGAAAGGTGAGGGGAGCTTCTTCACTCCAAAGGTAGTGCAAGTGTGGAACGAGCTACCAGTGAACGTGGTAGATGCAGCTTCAGTTGTAACTTTGGAGTTTTCAGAATAGAATTAGGCCATTCAGCCCATCAAGTCTGCTCTGCCATTCCATCATGTCTGACTTATTATCCCTCTCAACCCCATTCTCCTACCTACTCTATGTAACCGTTGACGTCCTTACTAAGCAGAACTTAGCAACTTCCGCTTTAAATATATCCAATGACATGGCCTCCACTGCCATCTGTGGCAATGATTTCCACAGACTCACCACCCTCTGGCTAACAAAATTCTTCCTCATCTCTGTTCTAAAGGGGCATTCTTCTATTCTGAGGCTGTGCCCTCTGGTCTTAGACTCCCCCACTATAGGAAGCATCCTCTCCACATCTGCTCTAGCTTGGCCTTTCAATAAAACCTTTCCTTCATTCTTCTAAACTCCAACGAGTACAGACCCAGAGATATCAAATGTTCCTCATCTGTTACCCCTTTCATTCCCGGGGTTACTCTTGTGAACCTCATCTGGACTCTCTCCAAATCTGGCATATCCTTTCTTAGATAAGGGGCCCAAAACTGCTCACCATACTCCTGCGTATGGTCTGACCATGCCTTATAAAGCCTTAGTGTTACATCCTTGCTTTTATATTCTGGTCCCCCTTAGATGAATGCTAACATTTGCCTTCCTTACCACCGACTTAACCTGCAAGTTAATCTTCAGGGAATCCTGCATGACAACTCCCAAGTCCATTTGCATCTCCGATTTCTGAATTTGTTCCCCTTTATTCCTTCTACCAAAGTACATGACCAAACACCTCCCGACACTGTATTCCATCTGCCACTTCTTTGCCTGTTCTCCTAATCTGTCTAAGTCCCACCACTTTCTCAACACTACCTCCCCACCATCTATCTTTGTACAGTCTGCAAACTTGGCTTTGAAGCTATCAAATCCATTATCCAAATCACTGACATATAATGTGAAAAGAAGTCCCCTGATATCTAGCTCTCCTAAACTAATGCCAAAGAAAGTCCATGACTTAAAGCCAGTTTCAGTATGTGAAGCCCCTCCTATTTGTGAGAACTCTATATCCATAAGAATTGTATACGTGTGATGTCAGAATGTGATAATTAATTTGCATGCATTAGATGTCCCTGTAGGTCTCTATGTGTACAACCCTTTGTGATAACAAGCATCAGGTGCCCATGAAGATCTCTACATGTACAACATTTTTTTTCTTTTTCAATCTTTTTATTAAGTTTCAAAATTAATAAACATAATGGTAATAACAATGATACATAGGGATCGGGATTATATTAATAACGGTTATCATGTACAAGCACAGATTCCAAGTAACAAATGTAGTTTAGCCTCCCAATCTCTTAGTAACTAACCAGGAAAATGATATTTTATAAAGAGAAAAAAAAACCCTGAACTTAAAAAAAACAACTAAACATAAAAACAAACAAAGCTTGGCTGTCATAATACAAACGTACATCGGCTAAAATTATTATTTGTCGTTAACTCTGCTCCTCTAACAAAAAATTACTACAAAGGATTCAGAAAGGGTCAACTTACATCATATGAAAATATTGAATAAATGGCCTCCAAGTTTCTTCAAACTTAACTGAAGGATCCATAATACCACTCCTAAATTTTTCCAAGTTTAGGCACGCTATCGTTTGGGAAAACCATTGAAATGTAGTAGGGGCATCAGAGTCTTTCCATTTAAATAAAATGGATCTTCTGGCTATTAATATAACAAATGTAATTTGACGACAAACTAACGAGGATAAATGACTGGAGTATATCACTGGTAGTCCAAAAATTGTAGTACAGTAATAGGGTGAGGTTGTAAATCAATACGCAGAACTACTGAAATAATATCAAAAATATTTTTCCAATATTTTTCTAGAGGAGGACAAGACCAGAACATATGTGTCAAGGAAGCTACCTCAGAATTACATCTATCACAAACAGGATTTATGTGGCAATAAAAACGAGTTAGCTTATCCTTGAACAAACGAGCCCTATGAACCACCTTAAATTGTATCAAAGTGTGTCTGACACATATTGAAGAAGTATTAACTAGTTGAAGAATCTTCTCCCATTTCTCTGTAGGTAAAGGTATCTGAAATTCTCTTTCCCACTCATTCTTAATTTTATCAGAAGTACCTAAGTATATTTTCATAATTAAAGACATTAAACTCTTCTGATAGGGATTTAAACTTAAAAACTTTTCTGTAACTTCAATTTGATGTGATATCGGAAAGGTAGGTAAAATAACATCCAGAAAATTCCTAATCTGTAAATATCTGAAAAGGTGTGATCTGGGCAAATTATATTTATTAGACAACTGTTTGAAAGACATGAAACAATCATCCATGAATAAATCACAAAAACATGTTATTCCCTTTGTTTTCCATAGAAGAAAAGCTTGATCAATTCTAGATGGTTGAAAGAAAAAAATTAGATATAATAGAACTTGACAGGATAAATTTATTCAATCCAAAAAATTTACGAAATTGAAACCATATTCGTATTGTACATTAAATTATTGGATTTATCATTTGTTTATTCAATTTACTAAGTGCAAAGGGAAGCACAGCCCCTAAAACAGAAGCCAATGAAAACCCCTGTACAGACTCCCGCTCAAGGTTCATCCATCGTGGACATTGAGTTTCATCCCACTCTTGTGTCCAAAACGTTAAATATTGAATATTAATTGCCCAATAATAAAATCTTCCTTTTTTGATTTCTGTAAATATTTCTTACTTAACCTAGGATTTCTATTCTGCCATATATATGAAGAAATTTTAGAATCAATAATATCAAAAAAAAGATTTAGGGATAAAAACTGATACCACCTGAAATAGATACAGAAGTTTAGGTAAAATAATCATCTTAATAGTATTAATTCGACTAATCAAGGATAAGGACAATGGGTACCATTTAGTAAACAGTTGTTTAACATGATCAATTAAGGGTAAAAAATTAACTTTAAATAAATCTTTATGCTTCTTAGTAATTTTAACACCCAAATAAATAAAATAATCAGTAACCAATCTAAATGGCGATTGTCCATAAATTGAGACTTGCATATTTAATGGGAAAAGCATACTCTTATTAAGATTCAATTTATAACCAGAAAAACTACTAAACTGAGCAAATAGTGTTATTACTGCAGGAATGGATTTCTCTGGGTTAGAGATATATAGTAACAGGTCATCTGCACATAGTGATACTTTACGCGTCCCATCCTGCTGGTGAACACTCTGTCCCTGACACTGAACCTTGTTCCTGCTGGTGAACATTCTGTCCCTGACACTGAACCTTGTCCCTGCTGGTGAATATTCTGTCCCTGACACTGAACCTTGTCCCTGCTGGTGAATATTCTGTCCCTGACACTGAACCTTATCCCTGCTGGTGAACATTCTATCCCTGACACTGAACCTTGTCCCTGCTGGTGAATATTCTGTCCCTGACACTGAACCTTGTCCCTGCTGGTGAATATTCTGTCCCTGACACTGAGCTTTGTCCCTGCGGGTGAACATTCTGTCTCTGACAGTGAGTCTTGTCCCTGCTGGTGAACATTCTGTCCTGACACTGAGACTTGCCCCTGCTGGTGAATATTCTGTCCCTGACGGCGAGCCTTGTCCCTGCTGGTGAAGATCTCTATGTATATAACCCTTTGTGATAACATATGGAGGAGATGAATGTGCACCACAGACTAGGCAATAAACATTCAATCCCGTATAGCAGAAGTACTTCCTCAGCAACGTCATCTGTTGATGCTTAGGCTACTATTGTACAAAGGAGTTTAGAGGGATAGAATTCCTGCGCATTTGGAAAACACTCAGGATGTGGTGACATTGGAGAGGATTTAGAGCAGTTTCACAAGAAAGATCCTGGAGATGAGAGGCAGACCATATGAGGACTGATTGATGACTCTGGCCCTCTACTCCCTGGAATTCAAAGGAACTGTGGGGGCGGGGGCAGTGTTGAGATCTCATAGAAATCTATTGAATGTTGAAAGGCTTCGATAGAGTGAGATGTGGAGAGGATGTTTCCTAAGCTGGGGAACATCTAGGACCAGAGGGCACA
This sequence comes from Mobula birostris, assembly GCF_030028105.1. Lineage (NCBI taxonomy): Eukaryota > Metazoa > Chordata > Chondrichthyes > Myliobatiformes > Myliobatidae > Mobula > Mobula birostris. Next base: position 94,697,841 of record NC_092373.1, read on the forward strand.
GCTTCAGAATAGAGGAACGTCCATTTAGAACGGAGACGAAGAGGAATTTCTTTAGCAAGAAAGTGGTGAATCTTGGAATTCATTGCACAGACGGCTGTGGAGGCCAAGTCATCGGGTATAGTTAAGGCAGAGGTTGTTAGGTTGTTAGATTGCTAATTAGTCAGGGCATGAAGGATTACAGGGAGAAGGCAGGAGACTGAGGCTGAAAAGGAAATGGATCAGCCATGATGAAATGGCAGAGGAGACTTGATGGGCCGAATGGCCTAATTCTGCCCCATTGTCTTATGGTCTGAAACCATGGCTTAACTTGGTACAGTCAGCAAAGCTTTGTGTGGAGGCAAATCATGTCTTACTAATGATTCAGTTTTTCAAGGAGATGATGAAGGTGATTGATGAATGTAGAGCTGTGAATGTTGTCTACAGTAACCTTAGTACGGCATTTGCGTGGGACCCACAGTAATTTGGATGTGTGGCTCAGAATTGGCTTGCCATGGAAGAGGCAGGGTAATATTTAATGGGAGTTATTCTGGCAGGATAGAAGATCCCTGTTCTTCAGGGATATGTTCTGGGCCCTCCAATGTTCCTGCCAGACAGTATATAAATGACATGGTTCAATTTAATATCAGAGAATGGACACAGTATACAGCCTGAAATCCTTACTCTTCACAGACAACATTTTATTTCATTTGTTTATTATCAAGTATACAACTCTGAAATTCTTCTTCTCCTGGTAGCCGTGAAACCAAGAAAGAAAAGAAGGGCAGCGCGATCATCAACCCCCTGTATCCCTCCTCCCAATACAAAAAAAACAAACAAAAACAGAACAGGCACAACACCCCCCGAAACAGAAAAAAACCCAAGGAGAAATGACAGAAAACATTAGAACTGCAGACCCCCCTCCCCCTCCCACGCAGAAGTAGCAGCAAAACTACCAACTACCAACTCCCCTGTCCCCCTCACTTGCTCCTGCAAAAGCATCAACCCCCACGACCCACCATCCAAGCAAAGCCCCCAGAAACCGTCATCTGGAGTCCCTCAAAAAACTACTGTCCACCCCAACAGATACAATATTCACCCCTTGTAACACTGATCAAGGAGGCATGGAGAGAACTTGTAATTACTGACAAGTGCTTTTATCGTCGCAACGGAACTTACTCAGCCAAAAGCCTGTGTGCACAAGTACTGTTTTCCCTGACCTTCCTTGAACAGTCAAAGAACAGAGGGTATAATACCAGCTAAAAAAGAGTTTCTACTGCTGGCCACATGTTCCTCATGGTTCTATTTCAAATCTCCAAATCCGTGAGGCACCTCACAACTGTAGTAGTTGGTCTCCTACAGGGTTACCATTGCCAGCACATCTGAAGTATCTTCATTCCTTACCAATTCAAACATTACATTCCAGTGTCATTGGCTGTAGGTCATGTGTCTGACCTTTAACACTGTATTGGCTCTGCTCAAGGACACCATCCATTCATTGCCCTCTTCCCAGCAAGTGACAATCGGTCATTTATGGCTCTTTGTTCTCAATCAGCAACCAGCTTGAATCACACAGAACAGATACAGAGCCCAACAGTCATAAACCTGCATGTCATATCCAACAAAAGAACACCTCACAAATAACTAGCAACACACATAAAAGTTGCTGGTGAAAACAGCAGGCCAGGCAGCATCTCTAGGAAGGGGTACAGTCGACGTTTCAGGCCGAGACCCTTCGTCAGGACTAACTGAAGGAAGAGTGAGTAAGAGATTTGAAAGTGGGAGGGGGAGGGGGAGATCCAAAATGATAGGAGAAGACAGGAGGGGGAGGGATGGAGCCAAGAGCTGGACAGGTGATTGGCAAAAGGGGATACGAGAGGATCCTGGGACAGGAGGTCCGGGAAGAAAGACGGGGGGGGGGGGAACCAGAGGATGGGCAAGGGGTATAGTCAGAGGGACAGAGGGAGAAAAAGGAGAGTGAGAGAAAGAATGTGTGTATAAAAATAAATAACGGATGGGGTACGAGGGGGAGGTGGGGCATTAGCGGAAGTTAGAGAAGTCAATGTTCATGCCATCATGTTGGAGGCTACCCAGATAGAATATAAGGTGTTGTTCCTCCAACCTGAGTGTGGCTTCATCTTTACAGTAGAGGAGGCCGTGGATAGACATGTCAGAATGGGAATGGGATGTGGAATTAAAATGTGTGGCCACTGGGAGATCCTGCTTTCTCTGGCGGACAGAGTGTAGGTGTTCCGCAAAACGATCTCCCAGTCTGTGTCGGGTCTCGCCAATATATAAAAGGCCACATCGGGAGCACTGGACACGGTATATCACCCCAGCCGACTCACAGGTGAAGTGTCACCTCACCTGGAAGGACTGTCTGGGGCCCTGAATGGTGGTAAGGGAGGAAGTGTAAGGGCATGTGTAGCACTTGTTCCGCTTACACGGATAAGTGCCAGGAGGGAGATCAGTGGGGAGGGATGGGGGGGACGAATGGACAAGGGAGTCGCGTAGGGAGCGATCCCTGCAGAAAGCGGGGGGGGGAGGGAAAGATGTGCTTAGTGGTGGGATCCTGTTGGAGGTGGCGGAAGTTACGGAGAATAATATGTTGGACCCGGAGGCTAGGGGGATGTGGCGGGAGGATGGAGTGAGAGCAGATGTGCGTGAAATGGGGGAGATGCGTTTGAGAGCAGAGTTGATAGTGGAGGAAGGGAAGCCCCTTTCTTTAAAAATGGAGGACATCTCCCTCGTCCTGGAATGAAGAGCCTCATCCTGAGAGCAGATGCGGCGGAGACGGAGGAATTGCGAGAAGGGGATGGCATTTTTGCAAGAGACAGGGTGAGAAGAGGAATAGTCCAGATAGCTGTGAGAGTCAGTAGGCTTATAGTAGACATCAGTGGATAACCTGTCTCCAGAGATAGAGACAGAAAGATCTAGAAAGGGGAGGGAGGTGTCGGAAATGGACCAGGTAAACTTGAGGGCAGGGTGAAAGTTGAAGGCCAAGTTAATAAAGTCAACGAGTTCGGCATGCGTGCAGGAAGCAGCGCCAATGCAGTCGTCGATGTAGCGAAGGAAAAGTGGGGAACAGATACCAGAATAGGCACAGAACATAAATCGTTCCACAAAGCCAACAAAAAGGCAGGCATAGCTAGGACCCATACGGGTGCCCATAGCTACACCTTTAGTTTGGAGGAAGTGGGAGGAGCCAAAGGAAAAATTATTAAGATTAAGGACTAATTCCGCTAGACGGAGCAGAGTGGTGGTAGAGGGGAACTGATTGGGTCTGGAACTACTAGAAGCCTACTGACTCTCACAGCTATCTGGACTATTCCTCTTCTCACCCTGTCTCTTGCAAAAATGCCATCCCCTTCTCGCAATTCCTCCGCCTCCACCGCATCTGCTCTCAGGATGAGGCTTTTCATTCCAGGACGAGGGAGATGTCCTCCTTTTTTAAAGAAAGGGGCTTCCCTTCCTCCACCATCAACTCTGCTCTCAAGTGCATCTCCCCCATTTCACGCACATCTGCTCTCACTCCATTCTCCCGCCACCCCACTAGGAATAGGGTTCCCCTGGTCCTCATCTACCACCCCACCAGCCTCCGGGTCCAACATATTATTCTCCGTAACTTCCGCCACCTCCAACGGGATCCCACCACTAAGCACATCTTTCTCTCCCCCCGTCTCTCTGCTTTCCGCAGGGATCACACCCTACGCGACTCCCTTGTCCATTCGTACCCCCCATCCCACCCCCCACTGATCTCTCTCCTGGCACTTATCCGTGTAAGCGGAACAAGTGCTACACATGCCCTTACACTTCCTCCCTTACCACCATTCAGGACCCCAAACAGTCCTTCCAGGTGAGGCAACACTTCACCTGTGAGTCGACTGGGGTGATATACTGCGTCCGGTGCTCCCGATGTGGCCTTTTATATATTGGCGAGATCCGACGCAAACTGGGAGACTGCTTTGCTGAACACCTACGCTCTGTCCGCCAGAGAAAGCAGGATCTCCCAGTGGCCACACATTTTAATTCCACGTCCCATTCCCATTCTGATATGTCTATCCACAGCATCCTCTACCGTAAAGATGAAGCCACACTCAGGTTGGAGGAACAACACCTTATATTCCGTCTGGGTAGCCTCCAATCTGATGGCATGAACATCAACTTCTCTAACTTCCGCTAATGCCCCACCTCCCCCTCGTACCCCATCTGTTACTTATTTTTATACACGCATTCTTTCTCTCACTCTCCTTTTTCTCCCTCTGTCCCTCTGAATATACCCCTTGCCCATCCTCTGGTTCCCCCCACCTTGTCTTTTTCCGCGGACCTCCTGTCCCATGATCCTCTCATATCCCCTTTGCTAATCATCTGTCCAGCTCTTGGCTTCATCCCTCCCCCTCCTGTCTTCTTTTATCATTTTGGATCTCCCCCTCCCCCTCCCACTTTCAAATCTCTTACTCACTCTTCCTTCGGTTAGTCCTGACGAAGGGTCTCGGTCTGAAACGTCGACTGTACCTCTTCCTAGAGATGCTGCCTGGCCTGCTGTGTTCACCAGCAACTTTGATGTGTGTTGCTTGAATTTCCAGCATCTGCAGAATTCCTGTTGTTTGCCTCACAAATAACTTCTTATTTGGAAATGGTCCCTAGTTTGGCAGATTCCTGAGGCATCATTGTGTTGACGTTAAAACACTGATCAAGCCAGGCGACTTTAACTCACAAATTGGAGAACACAGTCTCTTCATAAAATGGCAGCCTCTATCTCCTCCCTCATGGCAAGAATAAAGGCAATTGGTCTGCCTGCTTCTACTATCCTTGAATCATTTGAATTGACTGATTTGTAGACTGTATTTCTTTCTGGCCAACATTACGCTTCGATATGGCAAACAGGCTCTCCCTCTCACTAGTGAGAGAGAGAACGATATTGCTCCTGCCACATTGAGTGGGGAGGCCAACAGCTCGTTGTTTTGATGCTGCAGTCTGCCATGTCGCTTGTCTGAATTCCCCTGAATCACGGACCACCAAACTGTTACTCGTCATCGAGAGGGGGAGAGAGAGAGAGATCACTAAAGTGCAGAAGCCTTCTTTTGACAGTGGCGTGCACTGTCTGACCGTTTTCCCGATATATTTCTATCTCCCGTGGTGCCTTGGTTGGCGACACCGCCAAGGAATTGGGTCGTCCACAGGGCCGCACCCTGAAGGCGCTAACTTCCAGGTCACACCAAGAGATATTTTATGCCAGGCCGATCGGCGAGTGGCAGATAAACGTTAAAAAGAGGGACCCGAACCTGATTATTGGGATTGGAATTCGGATGTTTATATCACTTACACCAGGATGCAGTGCAATTCCTTGCTCAGCTAAAGCTGACAGTAAACAGTACACTTGCTGATAATACAGTGACGAATGTGGAACACAATGGTGTTAAACTGTAATACAATCTGAAGAAGTGAAAAGAGAGACGCTGATGTGGCAATAACAAAATAACCTAGTGAGACAGAGTATGAGAACATGGCAGCAGCACGAGGAAGGGATCAGAATCAGGTTTATTATCACTGACACGTCTTGTTAACGCACGTGTTGTTAACGCACGTCTTGTTAACTCACGTGCTGTTAACTCACGTGTTGTTAACTCAAGTCTTGTTAACTCACGTCTTGTTAACTCACGTGCTGTTAACTCACGTGTTAACTCACGTGTTGTTAACTCACGTGTTAACTCACGTGCAGCAGTTCAATGCAACACATAATATAGAAGGAGAGAAAATAAATAAGTATGTAAATCAATTACAGTATATGTGTATTAAATAGATTAACATCATGTGAAAATGAAAATAATATATATTTAAAACGTGAAGTAGTGTTCATGGGTTTAATGTCCATTTAGGATTCAGAATGCAGAGGGGAAGAAGCTGTTCCTGAATCACTGAGTGTGTGCCTTCAGGCTTCTGTACCTCCTACCTGATGGTAACAGTGAGGAAAGGGCATGCCCTGGGTACTGGAAGTCCTTAATAATACATGCTGCCTTTCTGAGACATCACTCCTTGAAGTGTTAGAGCAGGGGACTGAGCACACGACACTGCGGATTACCAGTGTTACAGCAGGAGACTGAGCACACGACACTGGGTATTACCAGTGATAGAGCAGGGAATGAGCACACAACACTGGGGATTACCAGTGTTAGAGCAACAGGCTGAGCACACGACACTGCGGATTACCAGTGTTAGAGCAGCGGACTGCACACACAACACTGGGGATTACCAGTGTTAGAGCAACAGGCTGAGCACACGACACTGGGGATTACCAGTGTTAGAACAGGGAATGAGCACACGACACTGGGGATTACCAGTGTTAGAGCAGGGGACTGCACACACAACACTGGGGATTAGCGGTGTTAGAGCAACAGGCTGAGCACACGACACTGGGGATTACCAGTGTTAGAACAGGGAATGAGCACATGACACTGGGGATTACCAGTGTCAGAGCAACAGGCTGAGCACACGACACTGGGGATTACCAGTGTTAGAGCAGGGAATGAGCACACAACAATGGGGATTACCAGTTTTAGAGCAGGGGACTGACAACACAACACTGAGGATTAGTAATGTTAGAGCAGGGGACTGAGAACACAACACTGGGGATTATCAATGTTAGAGCAGGGGAGTGAGCACACAACACTGGGGATTATCAATGTTAGAGCAGGGGAGTGAGCACACAACACTGGGGATTACCAGTGTTTGAACAATAACCTGATCACAGGACATTGGGGATGATCAGTGTTACAGCAAGGGTCTGAGCACATGACACTGGGGATTACCAGTGTCAGAGCAACAGGCTGAGCACACGACACTGGGGATTACCAGGGTCTGAGGAAAAGACTAACCACACGACACTGGGGATTATCAGTGTTAGCACAATAGGCTGGGCACATGACACTGGGAATTACCACTGTTAGAGCAGCGGACTGCACACACAACACTGGGGATTACCGGTGTTAGGGCAGGGGACTGAGCACACAACACTGGGGATTACCGGTTGTAGGGCAGGGGAATGAGGACACAACACTGGGGATTACCATTGTTAGAACAATAGACTGATCACAGGACACTGGGGATTACCAGTGTTACAGCAGGGGACTGAGCACACAACAATGGGGATTACCAATGTCAAAACACTAGACTGAGCACACGACACTGGGGCTTAGCGGTGTTAAACCAGAGGATTGAGCACACAACACTGGGGATTACCAGTGTTAGAGGAGGGGATCCAGCTTTCTCCCTGCTGGTGAACACTCTGTCCCTGACACTGAGCTTTGTCCCTGCTGGTGAATATTTTGTCCCTCAAACTGAACTTTGTCCCTGCTGCTGAACATTGTTCCCTCAAAATGAACTTATCTCTGGGGGTGAACATTCTGTCCCTGACACTGAGCTTTGTCCCTGGGGGTGAACACTCTGTCCCTGACACTGAGCCTTGTCCCTGCTGGTAAATATTCTCTCACTGATACTGAGCTTTGTTCCTGCTGGTGAACACTCTGTCCCTGACACTGATCTTGTCTCTGCTGGTGAAAATTCTGTCAATTTCACTGATCTTTGTCCCTGTGGTGAACATTCTGTCCCTGACACTGAGCTTTGTCCCTGCTGGTAAATATTCTGTCAATTTCACAAGCTTTGCCCCTGCTGCTGAACATTCTGCCCCTGACACTGAGCTTTGTACCTGGTGTTGAACAATCTCTCCCTGACACTGAGCTTTGTCCCTGCTGCTGTACATTGTGTCCCTGAAAATGACCCTTGCCCCTGGGGGTGAATATTTTGTTCCTGCCACTGAGCTTTACCCTTGTTGGTGAACATTCTGTCCCTGACACTGAGCTTTGTCCCTGAAAGTGAATATTCTGTCCCTGACACTGAAGTTTGTCCCTGGGGGTGAACAATCTCTCCCTGACACTGAGCTTTGTCCCTGAAAGTGAATATTCTGTCCCTGACACTGAAGTTTGTCCCTGGGGGTGAACAATCTCTCCCTGACACTGAGCTTTGTCTCTGCTGCTGAACATTGTGTCCCTGAAAATGACCCTTGCCCTGGGGGTGAATATTTTATCCCTGCCACTGAGCTTTGCCCTTGCTGGTGAACATTCTGTCCCTGACACTGAGTTTTATCGCTGCTGGTTAACATTTTGTCCTGACACTGAGTTTTGTCCCTCCTGGTGAATATTCTGTCCCTGACACTGAGCTTTGTCCCTGCTGGTGAATATTCTGTCTCTGACACTAAGCTTTCTTCCTGATGGTGAACATTCTGTCCCTGAAACTGAGCTGTCCCTGAAAGTGAAAATTCTGTACCTGAGACTGAGGTTTGTCCCTGCTTGTGAACATTCTGTCCCTGACCCTGAGTTTTATCGCTGCTGGTTAACATTCTGTCCCTGACCCTGAGTTTTATCGCTGCTGGTTAACATTTTGTCCTGACACTGAGTTTTGTCCCTCCTGGTGAACATTCTGTCCCTGAAAGTGAAAATTCTGTACCTGAGACTGAGTTTTGTCCCTGCTGGTGAACATTCTGTCCCTGAAACTGAGTCTTGTCCCTGCTATTGAAAATACTGTCCCTGTCACTCAGTCTTGTCAATGCTGGTGAGCAATCTGACCCTGACACTGAGCTTTGTCCCTGTGGTGAACATTCTGTCACTGATACTGAGCTTTGTTCCTGCTGGTAAATATTCTGTCACTGATACTGAGCTTTGTCCCTGCTGGTAAATATTCTGTCACTGATACTGAGCTTTGTTCCTGCTGGTGAACATTCTGTCCCTGACACTGAGACTTGACCCTGCTGCTGAACATTTTGTCCCTCAAAATGCCCTTGCCCCTGGGAGTGAATATTCTGTCCCTGACACTGAGCTTTGTTCCTGATGGTGAATATTCTGTCCCTGACACTGAGCTTTGTCCCTGCGGGTGAACATTCTGTCCGTGACACTGAACTTTGTCCCTGCTGCTGAACATTGTGTCCCTCAAAATGACCCTTATCCCCAGTGGTGAACATTCTGTCCCTGACCCTGAGTTTTGTCCCTGCTAGTGAACATTTTGTGCTGACACAGAGTTTTCTCGCTGCTGTTCAACATTGTGTCCCTGACACTGAGCTTTGTTCCTGCTGGTGAATATTCTGTCCCTGACACTGAGCTTTGTTCCTGCTGGTGAACATTCTGTTCCTGACACTGAGCTTTGTTCCTGCTGGTGAACAATCTCTCCCTGACACTGAGCTTTGTTCCTGCTGCCAACATTCTGTGCCTGACACTGAGCTTTGTCCCTGCGGGTGAATATTCTGTTCCTGACACTGAGCTTTGTTCCTGCTGGTGAATATTCTGTCCCTGACACTGAGCTTTGTCCCTGCTGCCAACATTCTGTCCCTGACACTGAGCTTTGTCCCTGCTGCTGAACATTGTGTCCCTCAAAATTACCATTGTCCCTGGGGGTGAATATTTTGTCACTGACACTGAGCTTTGTCCCTGCTGGTGAACATTCTGTTCCTGACACTGAGCTTTGTCCCTGCGGGTGAACATTCTGTTCCTGACACTGAGCTTTGACCCTGCTGGTGAATATTCTGTTCCTGACACTGAGCTTTGACCCTGCTGCCAACATTCTGTTCCTGACACTGAGCTTTGACCCTGCTGGTGAATATTCTGTTCCTGACACTGAGCTTTGTCCCTGCTGCCAACATTCTGTCCCTGACACTGAGCTTTGTCCCTGCTGGTGAATATATTGTCCCTGACACTGAGCTTTGTACCTGCTGGTGAACATACTGTCAATTTCACTAGCTTTGTTCCTGCTGGTGAACATTCTGTCCCTCAAAATGACCCTTGTCCCTGGGGATAAACAATCTGTCCCTGACACTGAGCTTTGTTCCTGGTTGTGAACATTCTGTCAATTTCACAAGCTTTGCCCCTGCTGGTAAACATTCTGTCCCTGGCACTGAGACTTTTCCCTGCTGCTGAACATTCTGTCCCTGCCACTGAGCTTTGTCCCTGGGGGTGAACATTGTGTCCCTCAAAATGACCCTTGTCCCTGGGGGTGAATATTTTGTCCCTGACACTGAGCTTTGTCCCTGTGGTGAACATTCTGTCCCTGACACTGAGCTATGTCCCTCATGGTGAAAGTTCCGTACCTGAGACTGAGCTTTGACCCTGCTAGTGAACATTCTGTCCATGAAGCTGAGTTTTATTCCTGCTGGTGAACATTCTGTGTCTGACACTGAGCTTTGTCCCTGAAAGTGAAAATTCTGTCCCTGAGACTGAGCTTTGTCCCTGCTGGTGAACATTCTGTGCGTGACACTGAGCTTTGTCCCTGCTGGTGAATATTCTGTCCCTGACACTGAGCTTTGTCCCTGGGGGTGAACATTGTGTCACTGACACTGAGCTTTGATCCTGCTGGTGAACACTCTGTCCCTGACACTGATCTTTGTCCCTGCTGGTGAAAATTCTGTCAATTTCACTGAGCTTTGTCCCTGCTGGTGAATATTCTGTCCCTGACACTGAGTCTTGTCCCTGTGGTGAACATTCTGTACCTGACACTGAGCTATGTCCCTGAAAGTGAAAATTCTGTCCCTGAGACTGAGTTTTGTTCCTGCTGGTGAACATTCTCTCTCTGAAACTGAGCTATGTCCCTGAAAGTGAAAATTCTGTCCCTGAGACTGAGTTTTGTTCCTGCTGGTGAACATTCTGTCCCTGAAACTGAGTCTTGTCCCTGCTGTTGAAAATACTGTCCCTGACACTCAGTCTTGTCGATGCTGGTGACCAATCTGTCCCTGACACTGATCCTTGTTCCTACTGGGGAATATTCTCTGCCTGACACTGAACTTTGTCCCTGCTGCTGAACATTGTGTCCCTCAAAATGACCCTCGTCCCTGGGGGTGAGTATTTTGTCCCTGACACTGATCTTTGTCCCTGTGGTGAACATTCTGTCCCTGACACTGAGATTTGTCCCTGTGGTGAACATTCTGTCCCTGACACTGATCCTTATCCCTGCTGGTGAATATTCTCTCCGTGACACTGAGCTTTGCCCCTGCTGGTAAACATTCTGTCCCTGACACTGAGCTTTGTACCTGGTGGTGAACAATCTCTCACTGACACTGAGCTTTGTCTCTGCTGCTGTACATTGTGTCCCTCAAAATGACCCTTGCCCCTGGGGGTGAATATTTTGTCCCTGCCACTGAGCTTTACCCTTGCTGGTGAACATTCTGTGCCTGAGACTGAGCTTTGTCCCTGAAAGTGAAAATTCTGTCCCTGACACTGAGCTTTATCCCTGCTGGTGAACATTCTGTCCCTGACACTGAGCTTTCTCCCTGAAAGTGAAAATTCTGGCCCTGACACTGAGCTTTGTCCCTGCTGGTGAATATTCACTCCGTGACACTGAGCTTTGTCTCTGCTGCTAAACATTGTGTCCCTCAAAATGACCCTTGCCCCTGGAGGTGAATATTTTGTCCCTACCACTGAGCTTTGCCCTTGCTGGTGAACATTCTGTCACTGACACTGAGCTTTGTTCCTGCTGGTGAATATTCTGTCAATTTCCCAAGCTTTGCCCCTGCTGGTAAACATTCTGTCCCTGACACTGAGACTTTTCCCTGCTGCTGAACATTCTGTCCCTGACACTGAGCTTTGTCTCTGCTGAAAACATTGTGTCCCTCAAAATGACCCTTGCCCCTGGGGGTGAATATTTTGTTCCTGCCACTGAGCTTTACCCTTGCTGGTGAACATTCTGTCCCTGACACTGAGCTTTGTCCCTGAAAGTGAAAATTCTGTCCCTGACACTGAGCTTTATCCCTGCTGGTGAATATTCTGTCCGTGACACTGAGCTTTGTCCCTGCTGGTGAATATTCTGTCCGTGACACTGAGCTTTGTCCCTGCTACTGAACATTGTGTCCCTCAAAATGACCCTTATCCCTAGTGGTGAACATTCTGTCCCTGACCCTGAGTTTTGTCCCTGCTAGTGAACATTTTGTGCTGACACAGAGTTTTCTCTCTGCTGTTCAACATTCTGTCCCTGACACTGAGCTTTGTCCCTGTGGTGAACATTCTGTCACTGATACTGAGCTTTGTTCCTGCTGGTAAATATTCTGTCACTGATACTGAGCTTTGTCCCTGCTGGTAAATATTCTGTCACTGATACTGAGCTTTGTTCCTGCTGGTGAACATTCTGTCCCTGACACTGAGACTTGACCCTGCTGCTGAACATTGTGTCCCTGAAAATGACCCTTGTCCCTGGGGGTGAATATTTTGTCACTGACACTGAGCTTTGCCCTTGCTGGTGAACATTCTGTCCCTGAAACTGAGCTTTATCCCTGCTGGTGAACATTTGTCCCTCAAAATGCCCTTGCCCCTGGGAGTGAATATTCTGTCCCTGACACTGAGCTTTCTTCCTGATGGTGAATATTCTGTCCCTGACACTGAGCTTTGTCCCTGCGGGTGAACATTCTGTCCGTGACACTGAACTTTGTCCCTGCTGCTGAACATTGTGTCCCTCAAAATGACCCTTATCCCCAGTGGTGAACATTCTGTCCCTGACCCTGAGTTTTGTCCCTGCTAGTGAACATTTTGTGCTGACACAGAGTTTTCTCGCTGCTGTTCAACATTGTGTCCCTGACACTGAGCTTTGTTCCTGCTGGTGAATATTCTGTCCCTGACACTGAGCTTTGTTCCTGCTGGTGAACATTCTGTTCCTGACACTGAGCTTTGTTCCTGCTGGTGAACAATCTCTCCCTGACACTGAGCTTTGTTCCTGCTGCCAACATTCTGTGCCTGACACTGAGCTTTGTCCCTGCGGGTGAACATTCTGTGCCTGACACTGAGCTTTGTCCCTGCTGGTGAATATTCTGTTCCTGACACTGAGCTTTGTTCCTGCTGGTGAATATTCTGTCCCTGACACTGAGCTTTGTCCCTGCTGCCAACATTCTGTCCCTGACACTGAGCTTTGTCCCTGCTGCTGAACATTGTGTCCCTCAAAATTACCATTGTCCCTGGGGGTGAATATTTTGTCACTGACACTGAGCTTTGTCCCTGCTGGTGAACATTCTGTTCCTGACACTGAGCTTTGTCCCTGCGGGTGAACATTCTGTTCCTGACACTGAGCTTTGACCCTGCTGGTGAATATTCTGTTCCTGACACTGAGCTTTGACCCTGCTGCCAACATTCTGTTCCTGACACTGAGCTTTGACCCTGCTGGTGAATATTCTGTTCCTGACACTGAGCTTTGTCCCTGCTGCCAACATTCTGTCCCTGACACTGAGCTTTGTCCCTGCTGGTGAATATATTGTCCCTGACACTGAGCTTTGTACCTGCTGGTGAACATACTGTCAATTTCACTAGCTTTGTTCCTGCTGGTGAACATTCTGTCCCTCAAAATGACCCTTGTCCCTGGGGATAAACAATCTGTCCCTGACACTGAGCTTTGTTCCTGGTTGTGAACATTCTGTCAATTTCACAAGCTTTGCCCCTGCTGGTAAACATTCTGTCCCTGGCACTGAGACTTTTCCCTGCTGCTGAACATTCTGTCCCTGCCACTGAGCTTTGTCCCTGGGGGTGAACATTGTGTCCCTCAAAATGACCCTTGTCCCTGGGGGTGAATATTTTGTCCCTGACACTGAGCTTTGTCCCTGTGGTGAACATTCTGTCCCTGACACTGAGCTATGTCCCTCATGGTGAAAGTTCCGTACCTGAGACTGAGCTTTGACCCTGCTAGTGAACATTCTGTCCATGAAGCTGAGTTTTATTCCTGCTGGTGAACATTCTGTGTCTGACACTGAGCTTTGTCCCTGAAAGTGAAAATTCTGTCCCTGAGACTGAGCTTTGTCCCTGCTGGTGAACATTCTGTGCGTGACACTGAGCTTTGTCCCTGCTGGTGAATATTCTGTCCCTGACACTGAGCTTTGTCCCTGGGGGTGAACATTGTGTCACTGACACTGAGCTTTGATCCTGCTGGTGAACACTCTGTCCCTGACACTGATCTTTGTCCCTGCTGGTGAAAATTCTGTCAATTTCACTGAGCTTTGTCCCTGCTGGTGAATATTCTGTCCCTGACACTGAGTCTTGTCCCTGTGGTGAACATTCTGTACCTGACACTGAGCTATGTCCCTGAAAGTGAAAATTCTGTCCCTGAGACTGAGTTTTGTTCCTGCTGGTGAACATTCTCTCTCTGAAACTGAGCTATGTCCCTGAAAGTGAAAATTCTGTCCCTGAGACTGAGTTTTGTTCCTGCTGGTGAACATTCTGTCCCTGAAACTGAGTCTTGTCCCTGCTGTTGAAAATACTGTCCCTGACACTCAGTCTTGTCGATGCTGGTGACCAATCTGTCCCTGACACTGATCCTTGTTCCTACTGGGGAATATTCTCTGCCTGACACTGAACTTTGTCCCTGCTGCTGAACATTGTGTCCCTCAAAATGACCCTCGTCCCTGGGGGTGAGTATTTTGTCCCTGACACTGATCTTTGTCCCTGTGGTGAACATTCTGTCCCTGACACTGAGATTTGTCCCTGTGGTGAACATTCTGTCCCTGACACTGATCCTTATCCCTGCTGGTGAATATTCTCTCCGTGACACTGAGCTTTGCCCCTGCTGGTAAACATTCTGTCCCTGACACTGAGCTTTGTACCTGGTGGTGAACAATCTCTCACTGACACTGAGCTTTGTCTCTGCTGCTGTACATTGTGTCCCTCAAAATGACCCTTGCCCCTGGGGGTGAATATTTTGTCCCTGCCACTGAGCTTTACCCTTGCTGGTGAACATTCTGTGCCTGAGACTGAGCTTTGTCCCTGAAAGTGAAAATTCTGTCCCTGACACTGAGCTTTATCCCTGCTGGTGAACATTCTGTCCCTGACACTGAGCTTTCTCCCTGAAAGTGAAAATTCTGGCCCTGACACTGAGCTTTGTCCCTGCTGGTGAATATTCACTCCGTGACACTGAGCTTTGTCTCTGCTGCTAAACATTGTGTCCCTCAAAATGACCCTTGTCCCGGGGGTGAATATTTTATCCCTGCCACTGAACTTCGCCCTTGCTGGTGAACATTCTGTCCCTGACACTGATCCTTATCCCTGCTGGTGAATATTCACTCCGTGACACTGAGCTTTGTTCCTGCTGGTGAACATTCTGTCCCTCAAAATGACCCTTGCCCCTGGAGGTGAATATTTTGTCCCTACCACTGAGCTTTGCCTTTGCTGGTGAACATTCTGTCACTGACACTGAGCTTTGTTCCTGCTGGTGAATATTCTGTCAATTTCCCAAGCTTTGCCCCTGCTGGTAAACATTCTGTCCCTGACACTGAGACTTTTCCCTGCTGCTGAACATTCTGTCCCTGACACTGAGCTTTGTCTCTGCTGAAAACATTGTGTCCCTCAAAATGACCCTTGCCCCTGGGGGTGAATATTTTGTTCCTGCCACTGAGCTTTACCCTTGCTGGTGAACATTCTGTCCCTGACACTGAGCTTTGTCCCTGAAAGTGAAAATTCTGTCCCTGACACTGAGCTTTATCCCTGCTGGTGAATATTCTGTCCGTGACACTGAGCTTTGTCCCTGCTGGTGAATATTCTGTCCGTGACACTGAGCTTTGTCCCTGCTACTGAACATTGTGTCCCTCAAAATGACCCTTATCCCTAGTGGTGAACATTCTGTCCCTGACCCTGAGTTTTGTCCCTGCTAGTGAACATTTTGTGCTGACACAGAGTTTTCTCTCTGCTGTTCAACATTCTGTCCCTGACACTGAGCTTTGTCCCTGTGGTGAACATTCTGTCACTGATACTGAGCTTTGTTCCTGCTGGTAAATATTCTGTCACTGATACTGAGCTTTGTCCCTGCTGGTAAATATTCTGTCACTGATACTGAGCTTTGTTCCTGCTGGTGAACATTCTGTCCCTGACACTGAGACTTGACCCTGCTGCTGAACATTGTGTCCCTGAAAATGACCCTTGTCCCTGGGGGTGAATATTTTGTCACTGACACTGAGCTTTGCCCTTGCTGGTGAACATTCTGTCCCTGAAACTGAGCTTTATCCCTGCTGGTGAACATTTGTCCCTCAAAATGCCCTTGCCCCTGGGAGTGAATATTCTGTCCCTGACACTGAGCTTTCTTCCTGATGGTGAATATTCTGTCCCTGACACTGAGCTTTGTCCCTGCGGGTGAACATTCTGTCCGTGACACTGAGCTTTGTCCCTGCTACTGAACATTGTGTCCCTCAAAATGACCCTTATCCCAAGTGGTGAACATTCTGTCCCTGACCCTGAGTTTTGTCCCTGCCAGTGAACATTTTGTGCTGACACAGAGTTTTCTCTCTGCTGTTCAACATTCTGTCCCTGACACTGAGCTTTGTCCCTGTGGTGAACATTCTGTCACTGATACTGAGCTTTGTTCCTGCTGGTAAATATTCTGTCACTGATACTGAGCTTTGTCCCTGCTGGTAAATATTCTGTCACTGATACTGAGCTTTGTTCCTGCTGGTGAACATTCTGTCCCTGACACTGAGACTTGACCCTGCTGCTGAACATTGTGTCCCTGAAAATGACCCTTGTCCCTGGGGGTGAATATTTTGTCACTGACACTGAGCTTTGCCCTTGCTGGTGAACATTCTGTCCCTGAAACTGAGCTTTGTCCCTGCGGGTGAACATTCTGTCCGTGACACTGAACTTTGTCCCTGCTGCTGAACATTGTGTCCCTCAAAATGACCCTTATCCCCAGTGGTGAACATTCTGTCCCTGACCCTGAGTTTTGTCCCTGCGAGTGAACATTTTGTGCTGACACAGAGTTTTCTCGCTGCTCTTCAACATTGTGTCCCTGACACTGAGCTTTGTTCCTGCTGGTGAATATTCTGTCCCTGACACTGAGCTTTGTTCCTGCTGGTGAACATTCTGTTCCTGACACTGAGCTTTGTTCCTGCTGGTGAACAATCTCTCCCTGACACTGAGCTTTGTTCCTGCTGCCAACATTCTGTGCCTGACACTGAGCTTTGTCCCTGCGGGTGAACATTCTGTGCCTGACACTGAGCTTTGTCCCTGCTGGTGAATATTCTGTTCCTGACACTGAGCTTTGTTCCTGCTGGTGAATATTCTGTCCCTGACACTGAGCTTTGTCCCTGCTGCCAACATTCTGTCCCTGACACTGAGCTTTGTCCCTGCTGCTGAACATTGTGTCCCTCAAAATTACCATTGTCCCTGGAGGTGAATATTTTGTCACTGACACTGAGCTTTGTCCCTGCTGGTGAACATTCTGTTCCTGACACTGAGCTTTGTCCCTGCGGGTGAACATTCTGTTCCTGACACTGAGCTTTGACCCTGCTGGTGAATATTCTGTTCCTGACACTGAGCTTTGACCCTGCTGCCAACATTCTGTTCCTGACACTGAGCTTTGACCCTGCTGGTGAATATTCTGTTCCTGACACTGAGCTTTGTCCCTGCTGCCAACATTCTGTCCCTGACACTGAGCTTTGTCCCTGCTGGTGAATATATTGTCCCTGACACTGAGCTTTGTACCTGCTGGTGAACATACTGTCAATTTCACTAGCTTTGTTCCTGCTGGTGAACATTCTGTCCCTCAAAATGACCCTTGTCCCTGGGGATAAACAATCTGTCCCTGACACTGAGCTTTGTTCCTGGTTGTGAACATTCTGTCAATTTCACAAGCTTTGCCCCTGCTGGTAAACATTCTGTCCCTGGCACTGAGACTTTTCCCTGCTGCTGAACATTCTGTCCCTGCCACTGAGCTTTGTCCCTGGGGGTGAACATTGTGTCCCTCAAAATGACCCTTGTCCCTGGGGGTGAATATTTTGTCCCTGACACTGAGCTTTGTCCCTGTGGTGAACATTCTGTCCCTGACACTGAGCTATGTCCCTCATGGTGAAAGTTCCGTACCTGAGACTGAGCTTTGACCCTGCTAGTGAACATTCTGTCCATGAAGCTGAGTTTTATTCCTGCTGGTGAACATTCTGTGTCTGACACTGAGCTTTGTCCCTGAAAGTGAAAATTCTGTCCCTGAGACTGAGCTTTGTCCCTGCTGGTGAACATTCTGTGCGTGACACTGAGCTTTGTCCCTGCTGGTGAATATTCTGTCCCTGACACTGAGCTTTGTCCCTGGGGGTGAACATTGTGTCACTGACACTGAGCTTTGATCCTGCTGGTGAACACTCTGTCCCTGACACTGATCTTTGTCCCTGCTGGTGAAAATTCTGTCAATTTCACTGAGCTTTGTCCCTGCTGGTGAATATTCTGTCCCTGACACTGAGTCTTGTCCCTGTGGTGAACATTCTGTACCTGACACTGAGCTATGTCCCTGAAAGTGAAAATTCTGTCCCTGAGACTGAGTTTTGTTCCTGCTGGTGAACATTCTCTCTCTGAAACTGAGCTATGTCCCTGAAAGTGAAAATTCTGTCCCTGAGACTGAGTTTTGTTCCTGCTGGTGAACATTCTGTCCCTGAAACTGAGTCTTGTCCCTGCTGTTGAAAATACTGTCCCTGACACTCAGTCTTGTCGATGCTGGTGACCAATCTGTCCCTGACACTGATCCTTGTTCCTACTGGGGAATATTCTCTGCCTGACACTGAACTTTGTCCCTGCTGCTGAACATTGTGTCCCTCAAAATGACCCTCGTCCCTGGGGGTGAGTATTTTGTCCCTGACACTGATCTTTGTCCCTGTGGTGAACATTCTGTCCCTGACACTGAGATTTGTCCCTGTGGTGAACATTCTGTCCCTGACACTGATCCTTATCCCTGCTGGTGAATATTCTCTCCGTGACACTGAGCTTTGCCCCTGCTGGTAAACATTCTGTCCCTGACACTGAGCTTTGTACCTGGTGGTGAACAATCTCTCACTGACACTGAGCTTTGTCTCTGCTGCTGTACATTGTGTCCCTCAAAATGACCCTTGCCCCTGGGGGTGAATATTTTGTCCCTGCCACTGAGCTTTACCCTTGCTGGTGAACATTCTGTGCCTGAGACTGAGCTTTGTCCCTGAAAGTGAAAATTCTGTCCCTGACACTGAGCTTTATCCCTGCTGGTGCACATTCTGTCCCTGACACTGAGCTTTGTCCCTGCTGCCAACATTCTGTCCCTGACACTGAGCTTTGTCCCTGCTGCTGAACATTGTGTCCCTCAAAATTACCATCGTCCCTGGAGGTGAATATTTTGTCACTGACACTGAGCTTTGTCCCTGCTGGTGAACATTCTGTTCCTGACACTGAGCTTTGTCCCTGCTGGTGAATATTCTGTTCCTGACACTGAGCTTTGACCCTGCTGCCAACATTCTGTTCCTGACACTGAGCTTTGACCCTGCTGGTGAATATTCTGTTCCTGACACTGAGCTTTGTCCCTGCTGCCAACATTCTGTCCCTGACACTGAGCTTTGTCCCTGCTGGTGAATATATTGTCCCTGACACTGAGCTTTGTACCTGCTGGTGAACATACTGTCAATTTCACTAGCTTTGTTCCTGCTGGTGAACATTCTGTCCCTGGCACTGAGACTTTTCCCTGCTGCTGAACATTCTGTCCCTGCCACTGAGCTTTGTCCCTGGGGGTGAACATTGTGTCCCTCAAAATGACCCTTGTCCCTGGGGGTGAATATTTTGTCCCTGACACTGAGCTTTGTCCCTGTGGTGAACATTCTGTCCCTGACACTGAGCTATGTCCCTCATGGTGAAAGTTCCGTACCTGAGACTGAGCTTTGACCCTGCTAGTGAACATTCTGTCCATGAAGCTGAGTTTTATTCCTGCTGGTGAACATTCTGTGTCTGACACTGAGCTTTGTCCCTGAAAGTGAAAATTCTGTCCCTGAGACTGAGCTTTGTCCCTGCTGGTGAACATTCTGTGCGTGACACTGAGCTTTGTCCCTGCTGGTGAATATTCTGTCCCTGACACTGAGCTTTGTCCCTGGGGGTGAACATTGTGTCACTGACACTGAGCTTTGATCCTGCTGGTGAACACTCTGTCCCTGACACTGATCTTTGTCCCTGCTGGTGAAAATTCTGTCAATTTCACTGAGCTTTGTCCCTGCTGGTGAATATTCTGTCCCTGACACTGAGCTTTATCCCTGCTGGTGAATATTCTGTCCGTGACACTGAGCTTTGTCCCTGCTGGTGAATATTCTGTCCGTGACACTGAGCTTTGTCCCTGCTACTGAACATTGTGTCCCTCAAAATGACCCTTATCCCTAGTGGTGAACATTCTGTCCCTGACCCTGAGTTTTGTCCCTGCCAGTGAACATTTTGTGCTGACACAGAGTTTTCTCTCTGCTGTTCAACATTCTGTCCCTGACACTGAGCTTTGTCCCTGTGGTGAACATTCTGTCACTGATACTGAGCTTTGTTCCTGCTGGTAAATATTCTGTCACTGATACTGAGCTTTGTCCCTGCTGGTAAATATTCTGTCACTGATACTGAGCTTTGTTCCTGCTGGTGAACATTCTGTCCCTGACACTGAGACTTGACCCTGCTGCTGAACATTGTGTCCCTGAAAATGACCCTTGTCCCTGGGGGTGAATATTTTGTCACTGACACTGAGCTTTGCCCTTGCTGGTGAACATTCTGTCCCTGAAACTGAGCTTTGTCCCTGCGGGTGAACATTCTGTCCGTGACACTGAACTTTGTCCCTGCTGCTGAACATTGTGTCCCTCAAAATGACCCTTATCCCCAGTGGTGAACATTCTGTCCCTGACCCTGAGTTTTGTCCCTGCGAGTGAACATTTTGTGCTGACACAGAGTTTTCTCGCTGCTCTTCAACATTCTGTCCCTGACACTGAGCTTTGTTCCTGCTGGTGAATATTCTGTCCCTGACACTGAGCTTTGTTCCTGCTGGTGAACATTCTGTTCCTGACACTGAGCTTTGTTCCTGCTGGTGAACAATCTCTCCCTGACACTGAGCTTTGTTCCTGCTGCCAACATTCTGTGCCTGACACTGAGCTTTGTCCCTGCGGGTGAACATTCTGTGCCTGACACTGAGCTTTGTCCCTGCTGGTGAATATTCTGTTCCTGACACTGAGCTTTGTTCCTGCTGGTGAATATTCTGTCCCTGACACTGAGCTTTGTCCCTGCTGCCAACATTCTGTCCCTGACACTGAGCTTTGTCCCTGCTGCTGAACATTGTGTCCCTCAAAATTACCATTGTCCCTGGAGGTGAATATTTTGTCACTGACACTGAGCTTTGTCCCTGCTGGTGAACATTCTGTTCCTGACACTGAGCTTTGTCCCTGCGGGTGAACATTCTGTTCCTGACACTGAGCTTTGACCCTGCTGGTGAATATTCTGTTCCTGACACTGAGCTTTGACCCTGCTGCCAACATTCTGTTCCTGACACTGAGCTTTGACCCTGCTGGTGAATATTCTGTTCCTGACACTGAGCTTTGTCCCTGCTGCCAACATTCTGTCCCTGACACTGAGCTTTGTCCCTGCTGGTGAATATATTGTCCCTGACACTGAGCTTTGTACCTGCTGGTGAACATACTGTCAATTTCACTAGCTTTGTTCCTGCTGGTGAACATTCTGTCCCTCAAAATGACCCTTGTCCCTGGGGATAAACAATCTGTCCCTGACACTGAGCTTTGTTCCTGGTTGTGAACATTCTGTCAATTTCACAAGCTTTGCCCCTGCTGGTAAACATTCTGTCCCTGGCACTGAGACTTTTCCCTGCTGCTGAACATTCTGTCCCTGCCACTGAGCTTTGTCCCTGGGGGTGAACATTGTGTCCCTCAAAATGACCCTTGTCCCTGGGGGTGAATATTTTGTCCCTGACACTGAGCTTTGTCCCTGTGGTGAACATTCTGTCCCTGACACTGAGCTATGTCCCTCATGGTGAAAGTTCCGTACCTGAGACTGAGCTTTGACCCTGCTAGTGAACATTCTGTCCATGAAGCTGAGTTTTATTCCTGCTGGTGAACATTCTGTGTCTGACACTGAGCTTTGTCCCTGAAAGTGAAAATTCTGTCCCTGAGACTGAGCTTTGTCCCTGCTGGTGAACATTCTGTGCGTGACACTGAGCTTTGTCCCTGCTGGTGAATATTCTGTCCCTGACACTGAGCTTTGTCCCTGGGGGTGAACATTGTGTCACTGACACTGAGCTTTGATCCTGCTGGTGAACACTCTGTCCCTGACACTGATCTTTGTCCCTGCTGGTGAAAATTCTGTCAATTTCACTGAGCTTTGTCCCTGCTGGTGAATATTCTGTCCCTGACACTGAGTCTTGTCCCTGTGGTGAACATTCTGTACCTGACACTGAGCTATGTCCCTGAAAGTGAAAATTCTGTCCCTGAGACTGAGTTTTGTTCCTGCTGGTGAACATTCTCTCTCTGAAACTGAGCTATGTCCCTGAAAGTGAAAATTCTGTCCCTGAGACTGAGTTTTGTTCCTGCTGGTGAACATTCTGTCCCTGAAACTGAGTCTTGTCCCTGCTGTTGAAAATACTGTCCCTGACACTCAGTCTTGTCGATGCTGGTGACCAATCTGTCCCTGACACTGATCCTTGTTCCTACTGGGGAATATTCTCTGCCTGACACTGAACTTTGTCCCTGCTGCTGAACATTGTGTCCCTCAAAATGACCCTCGTCCCTGGGGGTGAGTATTTTGTCCCTGACACTGATCTTTGTCCCTGTGGTGAACATTCTGTCCCTGACACTGAGATTTGTCCCTGTGGTGAACATTCTGTCCCTGACACTGATCCTTATCCCTGCTGGTGAATATTCTCTCCGTGACACTGAGCTTTGCCCCTGCTGGTAAACATTCTGTCCCTGACACTGAGCTTTGTACCTGGTGGTGAACAATCTCTCACTGACACTGAGCTTTGTCTCTGCTGCTGTACATTGTGTCCCTCAAAATGACCCTTGCCCCTGGGGGTGAATATTTTGTCCCTGCCACTGAGCTTTACCCTTGCTGGTGAACATTCTGTGCCTGAGACTGAGCTTTGTCCCTGAAAGTGAAAATTCTGTCCCTGACACTGAGCTTTATCCCTGCTGGTGAACATTCTGTCCCTGACACTGAGCTTTGTCCCTGCTGCCAACATTCTGTCCCTGACACTGAGCTTTGTCCCTGCTGCTGAACATTGTGTCCCTCAAAATTACCATCGTCCCTGGAGGTGAATATTTTGTCACTGACACTGAGCTTTGTCCCTGCTGGTGAACATTCTGTTCCTGACACTGAGCTTTGTCCCTGCGGGTGAACATTCTGTTCCTGACACTGAGCTTTGACCCTGCTGGTGAATATTCTGTTCCTGACACTGAGCTTTGACCCTGCTGCCAACATTCTGTTCCTGACACTGAGCTTTGACCCTGCTGGTGAATATTCTGTTCCTGACACTGAGCTTTGTCCCTGCTGCCAACATTCTGTCCCTGACACTGAGCTTTGTCCCTGCTGGTGAATATATTGTCCCTGACACTGAGCTTTGTACCTGCTGGTGAACATACTGTCAATTTCACTAGCTTTGTTCCTGCTGGTGAACATTCTGTCCCTGGCACTGAGACTTTTCCCTGCTGCTGAACATTCTGTCCCTGCCACTGAGCTTTGTCCCTGGGGGTGAACATTGTGTCCCTCAAAATGACCCTTGTCCCTGGGGGTGAATATTTTGTCCCTGACACTGAGCTTTGTCCCTGTGGTGAACATTCTGTCCCTGACACTGAGCTATGTCCCTCATGGTGAAAGTTCCGTACCTGAGACTGAGCTTTGACCCTGCTAGTGAACATTCTGTCCATGAAGCTGAGTTTTATTCCTGCTGGTGAACATTCTGTGTCTGACACTGAGCTTTGTCCCTGAAAGTGAAAATTCTGTCCCTGAGACTGAGCTTTGTCCCTGCTGGTGAACATTCTGTGCGTGACACTGAGCTTTGTCCCTGCTGGTGAATATTCTGTCCCTGACACTGAGCTTTGTCCCTGGGGGTGAACATTGTGTCACTGACACTGAGCTTTGATCCTGCTGGTGAACACTCTGTCCCTGACACTGATCTTTGTCCCTGCTGGTGAAAATTCTGTCAATTTCACTGAGCTTTGTCCCTGCTGGTGAATATTCTGTCCCTGACACTGAGCTTTATCCCTGCTGGTGAATATTCTGTCCGTGACACTGAGCTTTGTCCCTGCTGGTGAATATTCTGTCCGTGACACTGAGCTTTGTCCCTGCTACTGAACATTGTGTCCCTCAAAATGACCCTTATCCCTAGTGGTGAACATTCTGTCCCTGACCCTGAGTTTTGTCCCTGCCAGTGAACATTTTGTGCTGACACAGAGTTTTCTCTCTGCTGTTCAACATTCTGTCCCTGACACTGAGCTTTGTCCCTGTGGTGAACATTCTGTCACTGATACTGAGCTTTGTTCCTGCTGGTAAATATTCTGTCACTGATACTGAGCTTTGTCCCTGCTGGTAAATATTCTGTCACTGATACTGAGCTTTGTTCCTGCTGGTGAACATTCTGTCCCTGACACTGAGACTTGACCCTGCTGCTGAACATTGTGTCCCTGAAAATGACCCTTGTCCCTGGGGGTGAATATTTTGTCACTGACACTGAGCTTTGCCCTTGCTGGTGAACATTCTGTCCCTGAAACTGAGCTTTGTCCCTGCGGGTGAACATTCTGTCCGTGACACTGAACTTTGTCCCTGCTGCTGAACATTGTGTCCCTCAAAATGACCCTTATCCCCAGTGGTGAACATTCTGTCCCTGACCCTGAGTTTTGTCCCTGCGAGTGAACATTTTGTGCTGACACAGAGTTTTCTCGCTGCTCTTCAACATTGTGTCCCTGACACTGAGCTTTGTTCCTGCTGGTGAATATTCTGTCCCTGACACTGAGCTTTGTTCCTGCTGGTGAACATTCTGTTCCTGACACTGAGCTTTGTTCCTGCTGGTGAACAATCTCTCCCTGACACTGAGCTTTGTTCCTGCTGCCAACATTCTGTGCCTGACACTGAGCTTTGTCCCTGCGGGTGAACATTCTGTGCCTGACACTGAGCTTTGTCCCTGCTGGTGAATATTCTGTTCCTGACACTGAGCTTTGTTCCTGCTGGTGAATATTCTGTCCCTGACACTGAGCTTTGTCCCTGCTGCCAACATTCTGTCCCTGACACTGAGCTTTGTCCCTGCTGCCAACATTCTGTCCCTGACACTGAGCTTTGTCCCTGCTGCTGAACATTGTGTCCCTCAAAATTACCATTGTCCCTGGAGGTGAATATTTTGTCACTGACACTGAGCTTTGTCCCTGCTGGTGAACATTCTGTTCCTGACACTGAGCTTTGTCCCTGCGGGTGAACATTCTGTTCCTGACACTGAGCTTTGACCCTGCTGGTGAATATTCTGTTCCTGACACTGAGCTTTGACCCTGCTGCCAACATTCTGTTCCTGACACTGAGCTTTGACCCTGCTGGTGAATATTCTGTTCCTGACACTGAGCTTTGTCCCTGCTGCCAACATTCTGTCCCTGACACTGAGCTTTGTCCCTGCTGGTGAATATATTGTCCCTGACACTGAGCTTTGTACCTGCTGGTGAACATACTGTCAATTTCACTAGCTTTGTTCCTGCTGGTGAACATTCTGTCCCTCAAAATGACCCTTGTCCCTGGGGATAAACAATCTGTCCCTGACACTGAGCTTTGTTCCTGGTTGTGAACATTCTGTCAATTTCACAAGCTTTGCCCCTGCTGGTAAACATTCTGTCCCTGGCACTGAGACTTTTCCCTGCTGCTGAACATTCTGTCCCTGCCACTGAGCTTTGTCCCTGGGGGTGAACATTGTGTCCCTCAAAATGACCCTTGTCCCTGGGGGTGAATATTTTGTCCCTGACACTGAGCTTTGTCCCTGTGGTGAACATTCTGTCCCTGACACTGAGCTATGTCCCTCATGGTGAAAGTTCCGTACCTGAGACTGAGCTTTGACCCTGCTAGTGAACATTCTGTCCATGAAGCTGAGTTTTATTCCTGCTGGTGAACATTCTGTGTCTGACACTGAGCTTTGTCCCTGAAAGTGAAAATTCTGTCCCTGAGACTGAGCTTTGTCCCTGCTGGTGAACATTCTGTGCGTGACACTGAGCTTTGTCCCTGCTGGTGAATATTCTGTCCCTGACACTGAGCTTTGTCCCTGGGGGTGAACATTGTGTCACTGACACTGAGCTTTGATCCTGCTGGTGAACACTCTGTCCCTGACACTGATCTTTGTCCCTGCTGGTGAAAATTCTGTCAATTTCACTGAGCTTTGTCCCTGCTGGTGAATATTCTGTCCCTGACACTGAGTCTTGTCCCTGTGGTGAACATTCTGTACCTGACACTGAGCTATGTCCCTGAAAGTGAAAATTCTGTCCCTGAGACTGAGTTTTGTTCCTGCTGGTGAACATTCTCTCTCTGAAACTGAGCTATGTCCCTGAAAGTGAAAATTCTGTCCCTGAGACTGAGTTTTGTTCCTGCTGGTGAACATTCTGTCCCTGAAACTGAGTCTTGTCCCTGCTGTTGAAAATACTGTCCCTGACACTCAGTCTTGTCGATGCTGGTGACCAATCTGTCCCTGACACTGATCCTTGTTCCTACTGGGGAATATTCTCTGCCTGACACTGAACTTTGTCCCTGCTGCTGAACATTGTGTCCCTCAAAATGACCCTCGTCCCTGGGGGTGAGTATTTTGTCCCTGACACTGATCTTTGTCCCTGTGGTGAACATTCTGTCCCTGACACTGAGATTTGTCCCTGTGGTGAACATTCTGTCCCTGACACTGATCCTTATCCCTGCTGGTGAATATTCTCTCCGTGACACTGAGCTTTGCCCCTGCTGGTAAACATTCTGTCCCTGACACTGAGCTTTGTACCTGGTGGTGAACAATCTCTCACTGACACTGAGCTTTGTCTCTGCTGCTGTACATTGTGTCCCTCAAAATGACCCTTGCCCCTGGGGGTGAATATTTTGTCCCTGCCACTGAGCTTTACCCTTGCTGGTGAACATTCTGTGCCTGAGACTGAGCTTTGTCCCTGAAAGTGAAAATTCTGTCCCTGACACTGAGCTTTATCCCTGCTGGTGAACATTCTGTCCCTGACACTGAGCTTTGTCCCTGCTGCCAACATTCTGTCCCTGACACTGAGCTTTGTCCCTGCTGCTGAACATTGTGTCCCTCAAAATTACCATTGTCCCTGGAGGTGAATATTTTGTCACTGACACTGAGCTTTGTCCCTGGGGGTGAACATTGTGTCCCTCAAAATGACCCTTGTCCCTGGGGGTGAATATTTTGTCCCTGACACTGAGCTTTGTCCCTGCTGCTGAACATTGTGTCCCTCAAAATTACCATTGTCCCTGGAGGTGAATATTTTGTCACTGACACTGAGCTTTGTCCCTGCTGGTGAACATTCTGTTCCTGACACTGAGCTTTGTCCCTGCGGGTGAACATTCTGTTCCTGACACTGAGCTTTGACCCTGCTGGTGAATATTCTGTTCCTGACACTGAGCTTTGACCCTGCTGCCAACATTCTGTTCCTGACACTGAGCTTTGACCCTGCTGGTGAATATTCTGTTCCTGACACTGAGCTTTGTCCCTGCTGCCAACATTCTGTCCCTGACACTGAGCTTTGTCCCTGCTGGTGAATATATTGTCCCTGACACTGAGCTTTGTACCTGCTGGTGAACATACTGTCAATTTCACTAGCTTTGTTCCTGCTGGTGAACATTCTGTCCCTCAAAATGACCCTTGTCCCTGGGGATAAACAATCTGTCCCTGACACTGAGCTTTGTTCCTGGTTGTGAACATTCTGTCAATTTCACAAGCTTTGCCCCTGCTGGTAAACATTCTGTCCCTGGCACTGAGACTTTTCCCTGCTGCTGAACATTCTGTCCCTGCCACTGAGCTTTGTCCCTGGGGGTGAACATTGTGTCCCTCAAAATGACCCTTGTCCCTGGGGGTGAATATTTTGTCCCTGACACTGAGCTTTGTCCCTGTGGTGAACATTCTGTCCCTGACACTGAGCTATGTCCCTCATGGTGAAAGTTCCGTACCTGAGACTGAGCTTTGACCCTGCTAGTGAACATTCTGTCCATGAAGCTGAGTTTTATTCCTGCTGGTGAACATTCTGTGTCTGACACTGAGCTTTGTCCCTGAAAGTGAAAATTCTGTCCCTGAGACTGAGCTTTGTCCCTGCTGGTGAACATTCTGTGCGTGACACTGAGCTTTGTCCCTGCTGGTGAATATTCTGTCCCTGACACTGAGCTTTGTCCCTGGGGGTGAACATTGTGTCACTGACACTGAGCTTTGATCCTGCTGGTGAACACTCTGTCCCTGACACTGATCTTTGTCCCTGCTGGTGAAAATTCTGTCAATTTCACTGAGCTTTGTCCCTGCTGGTGAATATTCTGTCCCTGACACTGAGTCTTGTCCCTGTGGTGAACATTCTGTACCTGACACTGAGCTATGTCCCTGAAAGTGAAAATTCTGTCCCTGAGACTGAGTTTTGTTCCTGCTGGTGAACATTCTCTCTCTGAAACTGAGCTATGTCCCTGAAAGTGAAAATTCTGTCCCTGAGACTGAGTTTTGTTCCTGCTGGTGAACATTCTGTCCCTGAAACTGAGTCTTGTCCCTGCTGTTGAAAATACTGTCCCTGACACTCAGTCTTGTCGATGCTGGTGACCAATCTGTCCCTGACACTGATCCTTGTTCCTACTGGGGAATATTCTCTGCCTGACACTGAACTTTGTCCCTGCTGCTGAACATTGTGTCCCTCAAAATGACCCTCGTCCCTGGGGGTGAGTATTTTGTCCCTGACACTGATCTTTGTCCCTGTGGTGAACATTCTGTCCCTGACACTGAGATTTGTCCCTGTGGTGAACATTCTGTCCCTGACACTGATCCTTATCCCTGCTGGTGAATATTCTCTCCGTGACACTGAGCTTTGCCCCTGCTGGTAAACATTCTGTCCCTGACACTGAGCTTTGTACCTGGTGGTGAACAATCTCTCACTGACACTGAGCTTTGTCTCTGCTGCTGTACATTGTGTCCCTCAAAATGACCCTTGCCCCTGGGGGTGAATATTTTGTCCCTGCCACTGAGCTTTACCCTTGCTGGTGAACATTCTGTGCCTGAGACTGAGCTTTGTCCCTGAAAGTGAAAATTCTGTCCCTGACACTGAGCTTTATCCCTGCTGGTGAACATTCTGTCCCTGACACTGAGCTTTCTCCCTGAAAGTGAAAATTCTGGCCCTGACACTGAGCTTTGTCCCTGCTGGTGAATATTCACTCCGTGACACTGAGCTTTGTCTCTGCTGCTAAACATTGTGTCCCTCAAAATGACCCTTGTCCCGGGGGTGAATATTTTATCCCTGCCACTGAACTTCGCCCTTGCTGGTGAACATTCTGTCCCTGACACTGATCCTTATCCCTGCTGGTGAATATTCACTCCGTGACACTGAGCTTTGTTCCTGCTGGTGAACATTCTGTCCCTCAAAATGACCCTTGCCCCTGGAGGTGAATATTTTGTCCCTACCACTGAGCTTTGCCCTTGCTGGTGAACATTCTGTCACTGACACTGAGCTTTGTTCCTGCTGGTGAATATTCTGTCAATTTCCCAAGCTTTGCCCCTGCTGGTAAACATTCTGTCCCTGACACTGAGACTTTTCCCTGCTGCTGAACATTCTGTCCCTGACACTGAGCTTTGTCTCTGCTGAAAACATTGTGTCCCTCAAAATGACCCTTGCCCCTGGGGGTGAATATTTTGTTCCTGCCACTGAGCTTTACCCTTGCTGGTGAACATTCTGTCCCTGACACTGAGCTTTGTCCCTGAAAGTGAAAATTCTGTCCCTGACACTGAGCTTTATCCCTGCTGGTGAATATTCTGTCCGTGACACTGAGCTTTGTCCCTGCTGGTGAATATTCTGTCCGTGACACTGAGCTTTGTCCCTGCTACTGAACATTGTGTCCCTCAAAATGACCCTTATCCCTAGTGGTGAACATTCTGTCCCTGACCCTGAGTTTTGTCCCTGCTAGTGAACATTTTGTGCTGACACAGAGTTTTCTCTCTGCTGTTCAACATTCTGTCCCTGACACTGAGCTTTGTCCCTGTGGTGAACATTCTGTCACTGATACTGAGCTTTGTTCCTGCTGGTAAATATTCTGTCACTGATACTGAGCTTTGTCCCTGCTGGTAAATATTCTGTCACTGATACTGAGCTTTGTTCCTGCTGGTGAACATTCTGTCCCTGACACTGAGACTTGACCCTGCTGCTGAACATTGTGTCCCTGAAAATGACCCTTGTCCCTGGGGGTGAATATTTTGTCACTGACACTGAGCTTTGCCCTTGCTGGTGAACATTCTGTCCCTGAAACTGAGCTTTATCCCTGCTGGTGAACATTTGTCCCTCAAAATGCCCTTGCCCCTGGGAGTGAATATTCTGTCCCTGACACTGAGCTTTGTCCCTGCGGGTGAACATTCTGTCCGTGACACTGAGCTTTGTCCCTGCTACTGAACATTGTGTCCCTCAAAATGACCCTTATCCCAAGTGGTGAACATTCTGTCCCTGACCCTGAGTTTTGTCCCTGCCAGTGAACATTTTGTGCTGACACAGAGTTTTCTCTCTGCTGTTCAACATTCTGTCCCTGACACTGAGCTTTGTCCCTGTGGTGAACATTCTGTCACTGATACTGAGCTTTGTTCCTGCTGGTAAATATTCTGTCACTGATACTGAGCTTTGTCCCTGCTGGTAAATATTCTGTCACTGATACTGAGCTTTGTTCCTGCTGGTGAACATTCTGTCCCTGACACTGAGACTTGACCCTGCTGCTGAACATTGTGTCCCTGAAAATGACCCTTGTCCCTGGGGGTGAATATTTTGTCACTGACACTGAGCTTTGCTCTTGCTGGTGAACATTCTGTCCCTGAAACTGAGCTTTGTCCCTGCGGGTGAACATTCTGTCCGTGACACTGAACTTTGTCCCTGCTGCTGAACATTGTGTCCCTCAAAATGACCCTTATCCCCAGTGGTGAACATTCTGTCCCTGACCCTGAGTTTTGTCCCTGCGAGTGAACATTTTGTGCTGACACAGAGTTTTCTCGCTGCTGTTCAACATTGTGTCCCTGACACTGAGCTTTGTTCCTGCTGGTGAATATTCTGTCCCTGACACTGAGCTTTGTTCCTGCTGGTGAACATTCTGTTCCTGACACTGAGCTTTGTTCCTGCTGGTGAACAATCTCTCCCTGACACTGAGCTTTGTTCCTGCTGCCAACATTCTGTGCCTGACACTGAGCTTTGTCCCTGCGGGTGAACATTCTGTGCCTGACACTGAGCTTTGTCCCTGCTGGTGAATATTCTGTTCCTGACACTGAGCTTTGTTCCTGCTGGTGAATATTCTGTCCCTGACACTGAGCTTTGTCCCTGCTGCCAACATTCTGTCCCTGACACTGAGCTTTGTCCCTGCTGCTGAACATTGTGTCCCTCAAAATTACCATTGTCCCTGGAGGTGAATATTTTGTCACTGACACTGAGCTTTGTCCCTGCTGGTGAACATTCTGTTCCTGACACTGAGCTTTGTCCCTGCGGGTCAACATTCTGTTCCTGACACTGAGCTTTGACCCTGCTGGTGAATATTCTGTTCCTGACACTGAGCTTTGACCCTGCTGCCAACATTCTGTTCCTGACACTGAGCTTTGACCCTGCTGGTGAATATTCTGTTCCTGACACTGAGCTTTGTCCCTGCTGCCAACATTCTGTCCCTGACACTGAGCTTTGTCCCTGCTGGTGAATATATTGTCCCTGACACTGAGCTTTGTACCTGCTGGTGAACATACTGTCAATTTCACTAGCTTTGTTCCTGCTGGTGAACATTCTGTCCCTCAAAATGACCCTTGTCCCTGGGGATAAACAATCTGTCCCTGACACTGAGCTTTGTTCCTGGTTGTGAACATTCTGTCAATTTCACAAGCTTTGCCCCTGCTGGTAAACATTCTGTCCCTGGCACTGAGACTTTTCCCTGCTGCTGAACATTCTGTCCCTGCCACTGAGCTTTGTCCCTGGGGGTGAACATTGTGTCCCTCAAAATGACCCTTGTCCCTGGGGGTGAATATTTTGTCCCTGACACTGAGCTTTGTCCCTGTGGTGAACATTCTGTCCCTGACACTGAGCTATGTCCCTCATGGTGAAAGTTCCGTACCTGAGACTGAGCTTTGACCCTGCTAGTGAACATTCTGTCCATGAAGCTGAGTTTTATTCCTGCTGGTGAACATTCTGTGTCTGACACTGAGCTTTGTCCCTGAAAGTGAAAATTCTGTCCCTGAGACTGAGCTTTGTCCCTGCTGGTGAACATTCTGTGCGTGACACTGAGCTTTGTCCCTGCTGGTGAATATTCTGTCCCTGACACTGAGCTTTGTCCCTGGGGGTGAACATTGTGTCACTGACACTGAGCTTTGATCCTGCTGGTGAACACTCTGTCCCTGACACTGATCTTTGTCCCTGCTGGTGAAAATTCTGTCAATTTCACTGAGCTTTGTCCCTGCTGGTGAATATTCTGTCCCTGACACTGAGTCTTGTCCCTGTGGTGAACATTCTGTACCTGACACTGAGCTATGTCCCTGAAAGTGAAAATTCTGTCCCTGAGACTGAGTTTTGTTCCTGCTGGTGAACATTCTCTCTCTGAAACTGAGCTATGTCCCTGAAAGTGAAAATTCTGTCCCTGAGACTGAGTTTTGTTCCTGCTGGTGAACATTCTGTCCCTGAAACTGAGTCTTGTCCCTGCTGTTGAAAATACTGTCCCTGACACTCAGTCTTGTCGATGCTGGTGACCAATCTGTCCCTGACACTGATCCTTGTTCCTACTGGGGAATATTCTCTGCCTGACACTGAACTTTGTCCCTGCTGCTGAACATTGTGTCCCTCAAAATGACCCTCGTCCCTGGGGGTGAGTATTTTGTCCCTGACACTGATCTTTGTCCCTGTGGTGAACATTCTGTCCCTGACACTGAGATTTGTCCCTGTGGTGAACATTCTGTCCCTGACACTGATCCTTATCCCTGCTGGTGAATATTCTCTCCGTGACACTGAGCTTTGCCCCTGCTGGTAAACATTCTGTCCCTGACACTGAGCTTTGTACCTGGTGGTGAACAATCTCTCACTGACACTGAGCTTTGTCTCTGCTGCTGTACATTGTGTCCCTCAAAATGACCCTTGCCCCTGGGGGTGAATATTTTGTCCCTGCCACTGAGCTTTACCCTTGCTGGTGAACATTCTGTCCCTGACACTGAGCTTTCTCCCTGAAAGTGAAAATTCTGGCCCTGACACTGAGCTTTGTCACTGCTGGTGAATATTCACTCCGTGACACTGAGCTTTGTCTCTGCTGCTAAACATTGTGTCCCTCAAAATGACCCTTGTCCCGGGGGTGAATATTTTATCCCTGCCACTGAACTTTGCCCTTGCTGGTGAACATTCTGTCCCTGACACTGATCCTTATCCCTGCTGGTGAATATTCACTCCGTGACACTGAGCTTTGTTCCTGCTGGTGAACATTCTGTCCCTCAAAATGACCCTTGCCCCTGGAGGTGAATATTTTGTCCCTACCACTGAGCTTTGCCCTTGCTGGTGAACATTCTGTCACTGACACTGAGCTTTGTTCCTGCTGGTGAATATTCTGTCAATTTCCCAAGCTTTGCCCCTGCTGGTAAACATTCTGTCCCTGACACTGAGACTTTTCCCTGCTGCTGAACATTCTGTCCCTGACACTGAGCTTTGTCTCTGCTGAAAACATTGTGTCCCTCAAAATGACCCTTGCCCCTGGGGGTGAATATTTTGTTCCTGCCACTGAGCTTTACCCTTGCTGGTGAACATTCTGTCCCTGACACTGAGCTTTGTCCCTGAAAGTGAAAATTCTGTCCCTGACACTGAGCTTTATCCCTGCTGGTGAATATTCTGTCCGTGACACTGAGCTTTGTCCCTGCTGGTGAATATTCTGTCCGTGACACTGAGCTTTGTCCCTGCTACTGAACATTGTGTCCCTCAAAATGACCCTTATCCCTAGTGGTGAACATTCTGTCCCTGACCCTGAGTTTTGTCCCTGCTAGTGAACATTTTGTGCTGACACAGAGTTTTCTCTCTGCTGTTCAACATTCTGTCCCT
Organism: Mobula birostris; assembly: GCF_030028105.1. Lineage (NCBI taxonomy): Eukaryota > Metazoa > Chordata > Chondrichthyes > Myliobatiformes > Myliobatidae > Mobula > Mobula birostris. Next base: position 94,731,841 of record NC_092373.1, read on the forward strand.
GACACTGAGCTTTGTCCCTGTGGTGAACATTCTGTCACTGATACTGAGCTTTGTTCCTGCTGGTAAATATTCTGTCACTGATACTGAGCTTTGTCCCTGCTGGTAAATATTCTGTCACTGATACTGAGCTTTGTTCCTGCTGGTGAACATTCTGTCCCTGACACTGAGCTTTGTCCCTGCTGGTAAATATTCTGTCACTGATACTGAGCTTTGTTCCTGCTGGTGAATATTCTGTCCCTGACACTGAGCTTTGTCCCTGCTGGTGAACATTGTGTTCCTGACACTGAGCTTTGTCCCTGCTGGTGAATATTCTGTCCCTGACATTGAGCTTTGTTCCTGCTGGTGAATATTCTGTCCCTGACACTGAGCTTTGTCCCTGCTGGTGAACATTGTGTCCCTCAAAATTACCATTGTCCCTGGGGGTGAATATTTTGTCACTGACACTGAGCTTTGCCCTTGCTGGTGAACATTCTGTCCCTGACACTGAGCTTTGTCCCTGCTGGTGAACATTGTGTTCCTGACACTGAGACTTGTCCCTGCTGGTGAATATTCTGTCCCTGACACTGAGCTTTGTCCCTGCTGGTGAACATTCTGTTCCTGACACTGAGCTTTGTTCCTGCTGGTGAATATTCTGTCCCTGACACTGAGCTTTGACCCTGCTGGTGAACATTCTGTCCCTGAAACTGATCTTTGTTCCTGCTGGTGAACATTCTGTCAATTTCACTGAGATTTGTCCCTACTGGTGAATATTCTGTCTCTGACACTGAGCTTTGTCCCTACTGGTGAATATTCTGTCCCTGACACTGAGTCTTGTCCCTAATGTTGAAAATACTGTCCCTGACACTGACTTTTGTCCCTGCTTTTCGACATTTTGTCCCTGACATTGAGTTTTGTCCCTGCTGGTGAATATTCTGTCACTGACACTGAGCTTTGTTCCTGCTGGTGAACACTCTGTCCCTGACACTGATCTTTGTCCCTGCTGGTGAAAATTCTGTCAATTTCACTGAGCTTTGTCCCTGCTGGTAAATATTCTGTCACTGATACTGAGCTTTGTTCCTGCTGGTGAACATTCTGTCCCTGACACTGAGACTTGACCCTGCTGCTGAACATTGTGTCCCTGAAAATGACCCTTGTCCCTGGGGGTGAATATTTTGTCACTGACACTGAGCTTTGCCCTTGCTGGTGAACATTCTGTCCCTGAAACTGAGCTTTGTCCCTGCGGGTGAACATTCTGTCCGTGACACTGAACTTTGTCCCTGCTACTGAACATTGTGTCCCTCAAAATGACCCTTATCCCCAGTGGTGAACATTCTGTCCCTGACCCTGAGTTTTGTCCCTGCGAGTGAACATTTTGTGCTGACACAGAGTTTTCTCGCTGCTGTTCAACATTGTGTCCCTGACACTGAGCTTTGTTCCTGCTGGTGAATATTCTGTCCCTGACACTGAGCTTTGTTCCTGCTGGTGAACATTCTGTTCCTGACACTGAGCTTTGTTCCTGCTGGTGAACAATCTCTCCCTGACACTGAGCTTTGTTCCTGCTGCCAACATTCTGTGCCTGACACTGAGCTTTGTCCCTGCGGGTGAACATTCTGTGCCTGACACTGAGCTTTGTCCCTGCTGGTGAATATTCTGTTCCTGACACTGAGCTTTGTTCCTGCTGGTGAATATTCTGTCCCTGACACTGAGCTTTGTTCCTGCTGGTGAACATTCTGTTCCTGACACTGAGCTTTGTTCCTGCTGGTGAACAATCTCTCCCTGACACTGAGCTTTGTTCCTGCTGCCAACATTCTGTGCCTGACACTGAGCTTTGTCCCTGCGGGTGAATATTCTGTTCCTGACACTGAGCTTTGTTCCTGCTGGTGAATATTCTGTCCCTGACACTGAGCTTTGTCCCTGCTGCCAACATTCTGTCCCTGACACTGAGCTTTGTCCCTGCTGCTGAACATTGTGTCCCTCAAAATTACCATTGTCCCTGGGGGTGAATATTTTGTCACTGACACTGAGCTTTGTCCCTGCTGGTGAACATTCTGTTCCTGACACTGAGCTTTGTCCCTGCGGGTGAACATTCTGTTCCTGACACTGAGCTTTGACCCTGCTGGTGAATATTCTGTTCCTGACACTGAGCTTTGACCCTGCTGCCAACATTCTGTTCCTGACACTGAGCTTTGACCCTGCTGGTGAATATTCTGTTCCTGACACTGAGCTTTGTCCCTGCTGCCAACATTCTGTCCCTGACACTGAGCTTTGTCCCTGCTGGTGAATATATTGTCCCTGACACTGAGCTTTGTACCTGCTGGTGAACATACTGTCAATTTCACTAGCTTTGTTCCTGCTGGTGAACATTCTGTCCCTCAAAATGACCCTTGTCCCTGGGGATAAACAATCTGTCCCTGACACTGAGCTTTGTTCCTGGTTGTGAACATTCTGTCAATTTCACAAGCTTTGCCCCTGCTGGTAAACATTCTGTCCCTGGCACTGAGACTTTTCCCTGCTGCTGAACATTCTGTCCCTGCCACTGAGCTTTGTCCCTGGGGGTGAACATTGTGTCCCTCAAAATGACCCTTGTCCCTGGGGGTGAATATTTTGTCCCTGACACTGAGCTTTGTCCCTGTGGTGAACATTCTGTCCCTGACACTGAGCTATGTCCCTCATGGTGAAAGTTCCGTACCTGAGACTGAGCTTTGACCCTGCTAGTGAACATTCTGTCCATGAAGCTGAGTTTTATTCCTGCTGGTGAACATTCTGTGTCTGACACTGAGCTTTGTCCCTGAAAGTGAAAATTCTGTCCCTGAGACTGAGCTTTGTCCCTGCTGGTGAACATTCTGTGCGTGACACTGAGCTTTGTCCCTGCTGGTGAATATTCTGTCCCTGACACTGAGCTTTGTCCCTGGGGGTGAACATTGTGTCACTGACACTGAGCTTTGATCCTGCTGGTGAACACTCTGTCCCTGACACTGATCTTTGTCCCTGCTGGTGAAAATTCTGTCAATTTCACTGAGCTTTGTCCCTGCTGGTGAATATTCTGTCCCTGACACTGAGTCTTGTCCCTGTGGTGAACATTCTGTACCTGACACTGAGCTATGTCCCTGAAAGTGAAAATTCTGTCCCTGAGACTGAGTTTTGTTCCTGCTGGTGAACATTCTCTCTCTGAAACTGAGCTATGTCCCTGAAAGTGAAAATTCTGTCCCTGAGACTGAGTTTTGTTCCTGCTGGTGAACATTCTGTCCCTGAAACTGAGTCTTGTCCCTGCTGTTGAAAATACTGTCCCTGACACTCAGTCTTGTCGATGCTGGTGACCAATCTGTCCCTGACACTGATCCTTGTTCCTACTGGGGAATATTCTCTGCCTGACACTGAACTTTGTCCCTGCTGCTGAACATTGTGTCCCTCAAAATGACCCTCGTCCCTGGGGGTGAGTATTTTGTCCCTGACACTGATCTTTGTCCCTGTGGTGAACATTCTGTCCCTGACACTGAGATTTGTCCCTGTGGTGAACATTCTGTCCCTGACACTGATCCTTATCCCTGCTGGTGAATATTCTCTCCGTGACACTGAGCTTTGCCCCTGCTGGTAAACATTCTGTCCCTGACACTGAGCTTTGTACCTGGTGGTGAACAATCTCTCACTGACACTGAGCTTTGTCTCTGCTGCTGTACATTGTGTCCCTCAAAATGACCCTTGCCCCTGGGGGTGAATATTTTGTCCCTGCCACTGAGCTTTACCCTTGCTGGTGAACATTCTGTGCCTGAGACTGAGCTTTGTCCCTGAAAGTGAAAATTCTGTCCCTGACACTGAGCTTTATCCCTGCTGGTGAACATTCTGTCCCTGACACTGAGCTTTCTCCCTGAAAGTGAAAATTCTGGCCCTGACACTGAGCTTTGTCCCTGCTGGTGAATATTCACTCCGTGACACTGAGCTTTGTCTCTGCTGCTAAACATTGTGTCCCTCAAAATGACCCTTGCCCCTGGAGGTGAATATTTTGTCCCTACCACTGAGCTTTGCCCTTGCTGGTGAACATTCTGTCACTGACACTGAGCTTTGTTCCTGCTGGTGAATATTCTGTCAATTTCCCAAGCTTTGCCCCTGCTGGTAAACATTCTGTCCCTGACACTGAGACTTTTCCCTGCTGCTGAACATTCTGTCCCTGACACTGAGCTTTGTCTCTGCTGAAAACATTGTGTCCCTCAAAATGACCCTTGCCCCTGGGGGTGAATATTTTGTTCCTGCCACTGAGCTTTACCCTTGCTGGTGAACATTCTGTCCCTGACACTGAGCTTTGTCCCTGAAAGTGAAAATTCTGTCCCTGACACTGAGCTTTATCCCTGCTGGTGAATATTCTGTCCGTGACACTGAGCTTTGTCCCTGCTGGTGAATATTCTGTCCGTGACACTGAGCTTTGTCCCTGCTACTGAACATTGTGTCCCTCAAAATGACCCTTATCCCTAGTGGTGAACATTCTGTCCCTGACCCTGAGTTTTGTCCCTGCTAGTGAACATTTTGTGCTGACACAGAGTTTTCTCTCTGCTGTTCAACATTCTGTCCCTGACACTGAGCTTTGTCCCTGTGGTGAACATTCTGTCACTGATACTGAGCTTTGTTCCTGCTGGTAAATATTCTGTCACTGATACTGAGCTTTGTCCCTGCTGGTAAATATTCTGTCACTGATACTGAGCTTTGTTCCTGCTGGTGAACATTCTGTCCCTGACACTGAGACTTGACCCTGCTGCTGAACATTGTGTCCCTGAAAATGACCCTTGTCCCTGGGGGTGAATATTTTGTCACTGACACTGAGCTTTGCCCTTGCTGGTGAACATTCTGTCCCTGAAACTGAGCTTTATCCCTGCTGGTGAACATTTGTCCCTCAAAATGCCCTTGCCCCTGGGAGTGAATATTCTGTCCCTGACACTGAGCTTTCTTCCTGATGGTGAATATTCTGTCCCTGACACTGAGCTTTGTCCCTGCGGGTGAACATTCTGTCCGTGACACTGAACTTTGTCCCTGCTGCTGAACATTGTGTCCCTCAAAATGACCCTTATCCCCAGTGGTGAACATTCTGTCCCTGACCCTGAGTTTTGTCCCTGCTAGTGAACATTTTGTGCTGACACAGAGTTTTCTCGCTGCTGTTCAACATTGTGTCCCTGACACTGAGCTTTGTTCCTGCTGGTGAATATTCTGTCCCTGACACTGAGCTTTGTTCCTGCTGGTGAACATTCTGTTCCTGACACTGAGCTTTGTTCCTGCTGGTGAACAATCTCTCCCTGACACTGAGCTTTGTTCCTGCTGCCAACATTCTGTGCCTGACACTGAGCTTTGTCCCTGCGGGTGAACATTCTGTGCCTGACACTGAGCTTTGTCCCTGCTGGTGAATATTCTGTTCCTGACACTGAGCTTTGTTCCTGCTGGTGAATATTCTGTCCCTGACACTGAGCTTTGTCCCTGCTGCCAACATTCTGTCCCTGACACTGAGCTTTGTCCCTGCTGCTGAACATTGTGTCCCTCAAAATTACCATTGTCCCTGGGGGTGAATATTTTGTCACTGACACTGAGCTTTGTCCCTGCTGGTGAACATTCTGTTCCTGACACTGAGCTTTGTCCCTGCGGGTGAACATTCTGTTCCTGACACTGAGCTTTGACCCTGCTGGTGAATATTCTGTTCCTGACACTGAGCTTTGACCCTGCTGCCAACATTCTGTTCCTGACACTGAGCTTTGACCCTGCTGGTGAATATTCTGTTCCTGACACTGAGCTTTGTCCCTGCTGCCAACATTCTGTCCCTGACACTGAGCTTTGTCCCTGCTGGTGAATATATTGTCCCTGACACTGAGCTTTGTACCTGCTGGTGAACATACTGTCAATTTCACTAGCTTTGTTCCTGCTGGTGAACATTCTGTCCCTCAAAATGACCCTTGTCCCTGGGGATAAACAATCTGTCCCTGACACTGAGCTTTGTTCCTGGTTGTGAACATTCTGTCAATTTCACAAGCTTTGCCCCTGCTGGTAAACATTCTGTCCCTGGCACTGAGACTTTTCCCTGCTGCTGAACATTCTGTCCCTGCCACTGAGCTTTGTCCCTGGGGGTGAACATTGTGTCCCTCAAAATGACCCTTGTCCCTGGGGGTGAATATTTTGTCCCTGACACTGAGCTTTGTCCCTGTGGTGAACATTCTGTCCCTGACACTGAGCTATGTCCCTCATGGTGAAAGTTCCGTACCTGAGACTGAGCTTTGACCCTGCTAGTGAACATTCTGTCCATGAAGCTGAGTTTTATTCCTGCTGGTGAACATTCTGTGTCTGACACTGAGCTTTGTCCCTGAAAGTGAAAATTCTGTCCCTGAGACTGAGCTTTGTCCCTGCTGGTGAACATTCTGTGCGTGACACTGAGCTTTGTCCCTGCTGGTGAATATTCTGTCCCTGACACTGAGCTTTGTCCCTGGGGGTGAACATTGTGTCACTGACACTGAGCTTTGATCCTGCTGGTGAACACTCTGTCCCTGACACTGATCTTTGTCCCTGCTGGTGAAAATTCTGTCAATTTCACTGAGCTTTGTCCCTGCTGGTGAATATTCTGTCCCTGACACTGAGTCTTGTCCCTGTGGTGAACATTCTGTACCTGACACTGAGCTATGTCCCTGAAAGTGAAAATTCTGTCCCTGAGACTGAGTTTTGTTCCTGCTGGTGAACATTCTCTCTCTGAAACTGAGCTATGTCCCTGAAAGTGAAAATTCTGTCCCTGAGACTGAGTTTTGTTCCTGCTGGTGAACATTCTGTCCCTGAAACTGAGTCTTGTCCCTGCTGTTGAAAATACTGTCCCTGACACTCAGTCTTGTCGATGCTGGTGACCAATCTGTCCCTGACACTGATCCTTGTTCCTACTGGGGAATATTCTCTGCCTGACACTGAACTTTGTCCCTGCTGCTGAACATTGTGTCCCTCAAAATGACCCTCGTCCCTGGGGGTGAGTATTTTGTCCCTGACACTGATCTTTGTCCCTGTGGTGAACATTCTGTCCCTGACACTGAGATTTGTCCCTGTGGTGAACATTCTGTCCCTGACACTGATCCTTATCCCTGCTGGTGAATATTCTCTCCGTGACACTGAGCTTTGCCCCTGCTGGTAAACATTCTGTCCCTGACACTGAGCTTTGTACCTGGTGGTGAACAATCTCTCACTGACACTGAGCTTTGTCTCTGCTGCTGTACATTGTGTCCCTCAAAATGACCCTTGCCCCTGGGGGTGAATATTTTGTCCCTGCCACTGAGCTTTACCCTTGCTGGTGAACATTCTGTGCCTGAGACTGAGCTTTGTCCCTGAAAGTGAAAATTCTGTCCCTGACACTGAGCTTTATCCCTGCTGGTGAACATTCTGTCCCTGACACTGAGCTTTCTCCCTGAAAGTGAAAATTCTGGCCCTGACACTGAGCTTTGTCCCTGCTGGTGAATATTCACTCCGTGACACTGAGCTTTGTCTCTGCTGCTAAACATTGTGTCCCTCAAAATGACCCTTGTCCCGGGGGTGAATATTTTATCCCTGCCACTGAACTTCGCCCTTGCTGGTGAACATTCTGTCCCTGACACTGATCCTTATCCCTGCTGGTGAATATTCACTCCGTGACACTGAGCTTTGTTCCTGCTGGTGAACATTCTGTCCCTCAAAATGACCCTTGCCCCTGGAGGTGAATATTTTGTCCCTACCACTGAGCTTTGCCTTTGCTGGTGAACATTCTGTCACTGACACTGAGCTTTGTTCCTGCTGGTGAATATTCTGTCAATTTCCCAAGCTTTGCCCCTGCTGGTAAACATTCTGTCCCTGACACTGAGACTTTTCCCTGCTGCTGAACATTCTGTCCCTGACACTGAGCTTTGTCTCTGCTGAAAACATTGTGTCCCTCAAAATGACCCTTGCCCCTGGGGGTGAATATTTTGTTCCTGCCACTGAGCTTTACCCTTGCTGGTGAACATTCTGTCCCTGACACTGAGCTTTGTCCCTGAAAGTGAAAATTCTGTCCCTGACACTGAGCTTTATCCCTGCTGGTGAATATTCTGTCCGTGACACTGAGCTTTGTCCCTGCTGGTGAATATTCTGTCCGTGACACTGAGCTTTGTCCCTGCTACTGAACATTGTGTCCCTCAAAATGACCCTTATCCCTAGTGGTGAACATTCTGTCCCTGACCCTGAGTTTTGTCCCTGCTAGTGAACATTTTGTGCTGACACAGAGTTTTCTCTCTGCTGTTCAACATTCTGTCCCTGACACTGAGCTTTGTCCCTGTGGTGAACATTCTGTCACTGATACTGAGCTTTGTTCCTGCTGGTAAATATTCTGTCACTGATACTGAGCTTTGTCCCTGCTGGTAAATATTCTGTCACTGATACTGAGCTTTGTTCCTGCTGGTGAACATTCTGTCCCTGACACTGAGACTTGACCCTGCTGCTGAACATTGTGTCCCTGAAAATGACCCTTGTCCCTGGGGGTGAATATTTTGTCACTGACACTGAGCTTTGCCCTTGCTGGTGAACATTCTGTCCCTGAAACTGAGCTTTATCCCTGCTGGTGAACATTTGTCCCTCAAAATGCCCTTGCCCCTGGGAGTGAATATTCTGTCCCTGACACTGAGCTTTCTTCCTGATGGTGAATATTCTGTCCCTGACACTGAGCTTTGTCCCTGCGGGTGAACATTCTGTCCGTGACACTGAGCTTTGTCCCTGCTACTGAACATTGTGTCCCTCAAAATGACCCTTATCCCAAGTGGTGAACATTCTGTCCCTGACCCTGAGTTTTGTCCCTGCCAGTGAACATTTTGTGCTGACACAGAGTTTTCTCTCTGCTGTTCAACATTCTGTCCCTGACACTGAGCTTTGTCCCTGTGGTGAACATTCTGTCACTGATACTGAGCTTTGTTCCTGCTGGTAAATATTCTGTCACTGATACTGAGCTTTGTCCCTGCTGGTAAATATTCTGTCACTGATACTGAGCTTTGTTCCTGCTGGTGAACATTCTGTCCCTGACACTGAGACTTGACCCTGCTGCTGAACATTGTGTCCCTGAAAATGACCCTTGTCCCTGGGGGTGAATATTTTGTCACTGACACTGAGCTTTGCCCTTGCTGGTGAACATTCTGTCCCTGAAACTGAGCTTTGTCCCTGCGGGTGAACATTCTGTCCGTGACACTGAACTTTGTCCCTGCTGCTGAACATTGTGTCCCTCAAAATGACCCTTATCCCCAGTGGTGAACATTCTGTCCCTGACCCTGAGTTTTGTCCCTGCGAGTGAACATTTTGTGCTGACACAGAGTTTTCTCGCTGCTCTTCAACATTGTGTCCCTGACACTGAGCTTTGTTCCTGCTGGTGAATATTCTGTCCCTGACACTGAGCTTTGTTCCTGCTGGTGAACATTCTGTTCCTGACACTGAGCTTTGTTCCTGCTGGTGAACAATCTCTCCCTGACACTGAGCTTTGTTCCTGCTGCCAACATTCTGTGCCTGACACTGAGCTTTGTCCCTGCGGGTGAACATTCTGTGCCTGACACTGAGCTTTGTCCCTGCTGGTGAATATTCTGTTCCTGACACTGAGCTTTGTTCCTGCTGGTGAATATTCTGTCCCTGACACTGAGCTTTGTCCCTGCTGCCAACATTCTGTCCCTGACACTGAGCTTTGTCCCTGCTGCTGAACATTGTGTCCCTCAAAATTACCATTGTCCCTGGAGGTGAATATTTTGTCACTGACACTGAGCTTTGTCCCTGCTGGTGAACATTCTGTTCCTGACACTGAGCTTTGTCCCTGCGGGTGAACATTCTGTTCCTGACACTGAGCTTTGACCCTGCTGGTGAATATTCTGTTCCTGACACTGAGCTTTGACCCTGCTGCCAACATTCTGTTCCTGACACTGAGCTTTGACCCTGCTGGTGAATATTCTGTTCCTGACACTGAGCTTTGTCCCTGCTGCCAACATTCTGTCCCTGACACTGAGCTTTGTCCCTGCTGGTGAATATATTGTCCCTGACACTGAGCTTTGTACCTGCTGGTGAACATACTGTCAATTTCACTAGCTTTGTTCCTGCTGGTGAACATTCTGTCCCTCAAAATGACCCTTGTCCCTGGGGATAAACAATCTGTCCCTGACACTGAGCTTTGTTCCTGGTTGTGAACATTCTGTCAATTTCACAAGCTTTGCCCCTGCTGGTAAACATTCTGTCCCTGGCACTGAGACTTTTCCCTGCTGCTGAACATTCTGTCCCTGCCACTGAGCTTTGTCCCTGGGGGTGAACATTGTGTCCCTCAAAATGACCCTTGTCCCTGGGGGTGAATATTTTGTCCCTGACACTGAGCTTTGTCCCTGTGGTGAACATTCTGTCCCTGACACTGAGCTATGTCCCTCATGGTGAAAGTTCCGTACCTGAGACTGAGCTTTGACCCTGCTAGTGAACATTCTGTCCATGAAGCTGAGTTTTATTCCTGCTGGTGAACATTCTGTGTCTGACACTGAGCTTTGTCCCTGAAAGTGAAAATTCTGTCCCTGAGACTGAGCTTTGTCCCTGCTGGTGAACATTCTGTGCGTGACACTGAGCTTTGTCCCTGCTGGTGAATATTCTGTCCCTGACACTGAGCTTTGTCCCTGGGGGTGAACATTGTGTCACTGACACTGAGCTTTGATCCTGCTGGTGAACACTCTGTCCCTGACACTGATCTTTGTCCCTGCTGGTGAAAATTCTGTCAATTTCACTGAGCTTTGTCCCTGCTGGTGAATATTCTGTCCCTGACACTGAGTCTTGTCCCTGTGGTGAACATTCTGTACCTGACACTGAGCTATGTCCCTGAAAGTGAAAATTCTGTCCCTGAGACTGAGTTTTGTTCCTGCTGGTGAACATTCTCTCTCTGAAACTGAGCTATGTCCCTGAAAGTGAAAATTCTGTCCCTGAGACTGAGTTTTGTTCCTGCTGGTGAACATTCTGTCCCTGAAACTGAGTCTTGTCCCTGCTGTTGAAAATACTGTCCCTGACACTCAGTCTTGTCGATGCTGGTGACCAATCTGTCCCTGACACTGATCCTTGTTCCTACTGGGGAATATTCTCTGCCTGACACTGAACTTTGTCCCTGCTGCTGAACATTGTGTCCCTCAAAATGACCCTCGTCCCTGGGGGTGAGTATTTTGTCCCTGACACTGATCTTTGTCCCTGTGGTGAACATTCTGTCCCTGACACTGAGATTTGTCCCTGTGGTGAACATTCTGTCCCTGACACTGATCCTTATCCCTGCTGGTGAATATTCTCTCCGTGACACTGAGCTTTGCCCCTGCTGGTAAACATTCTGTCCCTGACACTGAGCTTTGTACCTGGTGGTGAACAATCTCTCACTGACACTGAGCTTTGTCTCTGCTGCTGTACATTGTGTCCCTCAAAATGACCCTTGCCCCTGGGGGTGAATATTTTGTCCCTGCCACTGAGCTTTACCCTTGCTGGTGAACATTCTGTGCCTGAGACTGAGCTTTGTCCCTGAAAGTGAAAATTCTGTCCCTGACACTGAGCTTTATCCCTGCTGGTGCACATTCTGTCCCTGACACTGAGCTTTGTCCCTGCTGCCAACATTCTGTCCCTGACACTGAGCTTTGTCCCTGCTGCTGAACATTGTGTCCCTCAAAATTACCATTGTCCCTGGAGGTGAATATTTTGTCACTGACACTGAGCTTTGTCCCTGCTGGTGAACATTCTGTTCCTGACACTGAGCTTTGTCCCTGCTGGTGAATATTCTGTTCCTGACACTGAGCTTTGACCCTGCTGCCAACATTCTGTTCCTGACACTGAGCTTTGACCCTGCTGGTGAATATTCTGTTCCTGACACTGAGCTTTGTCCCTGCTGCCAACATTCTGTCCCTGACACTGAGCTTTGTCCCTGCTGGTGAATATATTGTCCCTGACACTGAGCTTTGTACCTGCTGGTGAACATACTGTCAATTTCACTAGCTTTGTTCCTGCTGGTGAACATTCTGTCCCTGGCACTGAGACTTTTCCCTGCTGCTGAACATTCTGTCCCTGCCACTGAGCTTTGTCCCTGGGGGTGAACATTGTGTCCCTCAAAATGACCCTTGTCCCTGGGGGTGAATATTTTGTCCCTGACACTGAGCTTTGTCCCTGTGGTGAACATTCTGTCCCTGACACTGAGCTATGTCCCTCATGGTGAAAGTTCCGTACCTGAGACTGAGCTTTGACCCTGCTAGTGAACATTCTGTCCATGAAGCTGAGTTTTATTCCTGCTGGTGAACATTCTGTGTCTGACACTGAGCTTTGTCCCTGAAAGTGAAAATTCTGTCCCTGAGACTGAGCTTTGTCCCTGCTGGTGAACATTCTGTGCGTGACACTGAGCTTTGTCCCTGCTGGTGAATATTCTGTCCCTGACACTGAGCTTTGTCCCTGGGGGTGAACATTGTGTCACTGACACTGAGCTTTGATCCTGCTGGTGAACACTCTGTCCCTGACACTGATCTTTGTCCCTGCTGGTGAAAATTCTGTCAATTTCACTGAGCTTTGTCCCTGCTGGTGAATATTCTGTCCCTGACACTGAGCTTTATCCCTGCTGGTGAATATTCTGTCCGTGACACTGAGCTTTGTCCCTGCTGGTGAATATTCTGTCCGTGACACTGAGCTTTGTCCCTGCTACTGAACATTGTGTCCCTCAAAATGACCCTTATCCCTAGTGGTGAACATTCTGTCCCTGACCCTGAGTTTTGTCCCTGCCAGTGAACATTTTGTGCTGACACAGAGTTTTCTCTCTGCTGTTCAACATTCTGTCCCTGACACTGAGCTTTGTCCCTGTGGTGAACATTCTGTCACTGATACTGAGCTTTGTTCCTGCTGGTAAATATTCTGTCACTGATACTGAGCTTTGTCCCTGCTGGTAAATATTCTGTCACTGATACTGAGCTTTGTTCCTGCTGGTGAACATTCTGTCCCTGACACTGAGACTTGACCCTGCTGCTGAACATTGTGTCCCTGAAAATGACCCTTGTCCCTGGGGGTGAATATTTTGTCACTGACACTGAGCTTTGCCCTTGCTGGTGAACATTCTGTCCCTGAAACTGAGCTTTGTCCCTGCGGGTGAACATTCTGTCCGTGACACTGAACTTTGTCCCTGCTGCTGAACATTGTGTCCCTCAAAATGACCCTTATCCCCAGTGGTGAACATTCTGTCCCTGACCCTGAGTTTTGTCCCTGCGAGTGAACATTTTGTGCTGACACAGAGTTTTCTCGCTGCTCTTCAACATTCTGTCCCTGACACTGAGCTTTGTTCCTGCTGGTGAATATTCTGTCCCTGACACTGAGCTTTGTTCCTGCTGGTGAACATTCTGTTCCTGACACTGAGCTTTGTTCCTGCTGGTGAACAATCTCTCCCTGACACTGAGCTTTGTTCCTGCTGCCAACATTCTGTGCCTGACACTGAGCTTTGTCCCTGCGGGTGAACATTCTGTGCCTGACACTGAGCTTTGTCCCTGCTGGTGAATATTCTGTTCCTGACACTGAGCTTTGTTCCTGCTGGTGAATATTCTGTCCCTGACACTGAGCTTTGTCCCTGCTGCCAACATTCTGTCCCTGACACTGAGCTTTGTCCCTGCTGCTGAACATTGTGTCCCTCAAAATTACCATTGTCCCTGGAGGTGAATATTTTGTCACTGACACTGAGCTTTGTCCCTGCTGGTGAACATTCTGTTCCTGACACTGAGCTTTGTCCCTGCGGGTGAACATTCTGTTCCTGACACTGAGCTTTGACCCTGCTGGTGAATATTCTGTTCCTGACACTGAGCTTTGACCCTGCTGCCAACATTCTGTTCCTGACACTGAGCTTTGACCCTGCTGGTGAATATTCTGTTCCTGACACTGAGCTTTGTCCCTGCTGCCAACATTCTGTCCCTGACACTGAGCTTTGTCCCTGCTGGTGAATATATTGTCCCTGACACTGAGCTTTGTACCTGCTGGTGAACATACTGTCAATTTCACTAGCTTTGTTCCTGCTGGTGAACATTCTGTCCCTCAAAATGACCCTTGTCCCTGGGGATAAACAATCTGTCCCTGACACTGAGCTTTGTTCCTGGTTGTGAACATTCTGTCAATTTCACAAGCTTTGCCCCTGCTGGTAAACATTCTGTCCCTGGCACTGAGACTTTTCCCTGCTGCTGAACATTCTGTCCCTGCCACTGAGCTTTGTCCCTGGGGGTGAACATTGTGTCCCTCAAAATGACCCTTGTCCCTGGGGGTGAATATTTTGTCCCTGACACTGAGCTTTGTCCCTGTGGTGAACATTCTGTCCCTGACACTGAGCTATGTCCCTCATGGTGAAAGTTCCGTACCTGAGACTGAGCTTTGACCCTGCTAGTGAACATTCTGTCCATGAAGCTGAGTTTTATTCCTGCTGGTGAACATTCTGTGTCTGACACTGAGCTTTGTCCCTGAAAGTGAAAATTCTGTCCCTGAGACTGAGCTTTGTCCCTGCTGGTGAACATTCTGTGCGTGACACTGAGCTTTGTCCCTGCTGGTGAATATTCTGTCCCTGACACTGAGCTTTGTCCCTGGGGGTGAACATTGTGTCACTGACACTGAGCTTTGATCCTGCTGGTGAACACTCTGTCCCTGACACTGATCTTTGTCCCTGCTGGTGAAAATTCTGTCAATTTCACTGAGCTTTGTCCCTGCTGGTGAATATTCTGTCCCTGACACTGAGTCTTGTCCCTGTGGTGAACATTCTGTACCTGACACTGAGCTATGTCCCTGAAAGTGAAAATTCTGTCCCTGAGACTGAGTTTTGTTCCTGCTGGTGAACATTCTCTCTCTGAAACTGAGCTATGTCCCTGAAAGTGAAAATTCTGTCCCTGAGACTGAGTTTTGTTCCTGCTGGTGAACATTCTGTCCCTGAAACTGAGTCTTGTCCCTGCTGTTGAAAATACTGTCCCTGACACTCAGTCTTGTCGATGCTGGTGACCAATCTGTCCCTGACACTGATCCTTGTTCCTACTGGGGAATATTCTCTGCCTGACACTGAACTTTGTCCCTGCTGCTGAACATTGTGTCCCTCAAAATGACCCTCGTCCCTGGGGGTGAGTATTTTGTCCCTGACACTGATCTTTGTCCCTGTGGTGAACATTCTGTCCCTGACACTGAGATTTGTCCCTGTGGTGAACATTCTGTCCCTGACACTGATCCTTATCCCTGCTGGTGAATATTCTCTCCGTGACACTGAGCTTTGCCCCTGCTGGTAAACATTCTGTCCCTGACACTGAGCTTTGTACCTGGTGGTGAACAATCTCTCACTGACACTGAGCTTTGTCTCTGCTGCTGTACATTGTGTCCCTCAAAATGACCCTTGCCCCTGGGGGTGAATATTTTGTCCCTGCCACTGAGCTTTACCCTTGCTGGTGAACATTCTGTGCCTGAGACTGAGCTTTGTCCCTGAAAGTGAAAATTCTGTCCCTGACACTGAGCTTTATCCCTGCTGGTGAACATTCTGTCCCTGACACTGAGCTTTCTCCCTGAAAGTGAAAATTCTGGCCCTGACACTGAGCTTTGTCCCTGCTGGTGAATATTCACTCCGTGACACTGAGCTTTGTCTCTGCTGCTAAACATTGTGTCCCTCAAAATGACCCTTGTCCCGGGGGTGAATATTTTATCCCTGCCACTGAACTTCGCCCTTGCTGGTGAACATTCTGTCCCTGACACTGATCCTTATCCCTGCTGGTGAATATTCACTCCGTGACACTGAGCTTTGTTCCTGCTGGTGAACATTCTGTCCCTCAAAATGACCCTTGCCCCTGGAGGTGAATATTTTGTCCCTACCACTGAGCTTTGCCCTTGCTGGTGAACATTCTGTCACTGACACTGAGCTTTGTTCCTGCTGGTGAATATTCTGTCAATTTCCCAAGCTTTGCCCCTGCTGGTAAACATTCTGTCCCTGACACTGAGACTTTTCCCTGCTGCTGAACATTCTGTCCCTGACACTGAGCTTTGTCTCTGCTGAAAACATTGTGTCCCTCAAAATGACCCTTGCCCCTGGGGGTGAATATTTTGTTCCTGCCACTGAGCTTTACCCTTGCTGGTGAACATTCTGTCCCTGACACTGAGCTTTGTCCCTGAAAGTGAAAATTCTGTCCCTGACACTGAGCTTTATCCCTGCTGGTGAATATTCTGTCCGTGACACTGAGCTTTGTCCCTGCTGGTGAATATTCTGTCCGTGACACTGAGCTTTGTCCCTGCTACTGAACATTGTGTCCCTCAAAATGACCCTTATCCCTAGTGGTGAACATTCTGTCCCTGACCCTGAGTTTTGTCCCTGCTAGTGAACATTTTGTGCTGACACAGAGTTTTCTCTCTGCTGTTCAACATTCTGTCCCTGACACTGAGCTTTGTCCCTGTGGTGAACATTCTGTCACTGATACTGAGCTTTGTTCCTGCTGGTAAATATTCTGTCACTGATACTGAGCTTTGTCCCTGCTGGTAAATATTCTGTCACTGATACTGAGCTTTGTTCCTGCTGGTGAACATTCTGTCCCTGACACTGAGACTTGACCCTGCTGCTGAACATTGTGTCCCTGAAAATGACCCTTGTCCCTGGGGGTGAATATTTTGTCACTGACACTGAGCTTTGCCCTTGCTGGTGAACATTCTGTCCCTGAAACTGAGCTTTATCCCTGCTGGTGAACATTTGTCCCTCAAAATGCCCTTGCCCCTGGGAGTGAATATTCTGTCCCTGACACTGAGCTTTGTCCCTGCGGGTGAACATTCTGTCCGTGACACTGAGCTTTGTCCCTGCTACTGAACATTGTGTCCCTCAAAATGACCCTTATCCCAAGTGGTGAACATTCTGTCCCTGACCCTGAGTTTTGTCCCTGCCAGTGAACATTTTGTGCTGACACAGAGTTTTCTCTCTGCTGTTCAACATTCTGTCCCTGACACTGAGCTTTGTCCCTGTGGTGAACATTCTGTCACTGATACTGAGCTTTGTTCCTGCTGGTAAATATTCTGTCACTGATACTGAGCTTTGTCCCTGCTGGTAAATATTCTGTCACTGATACTGAGCTTTGTTCCTGCTGGTGAACATTCTGTCCC
Organism: Mobula birostris; assembly: GCF_030028105.1. Taxonomy (NCBI): domain Eukaryota; kingdom Metazoa; phylum Chordata; class Chondrichthyes; order Myliobatiformes; family Myliobatidae; genus Mobula; species Mobula birostris. The sequence goes on from NC_092373.1 coordinate 94,748,923, forward strand.
TGACACTGAGACTTGACCCTGCTGCTGAACATTGTGTCCCTGAAAATGACCCTTGTCCCTGGGGGTGAATATTTTGTCACTGACACTGAGCTTTGCTCTTGCTGGTGAACATTCTGTCCCTGAAACTGAGCTTTGTCCCTGCGGGTGAACATTCTGTCCGTGACACTGAACTTTGTCCCTGCTGCTGAACATTGTGTCCCTCAAAATGACCCTTATCCCCAGTGGTGAACATTCTGTCCCTGACCCTGAGTTTTGTCCCTGCGAGTGAACATTTTGTGCTGACACAGAGTTTTCTCGCTGCTGTTCAACATTGTGTCCCTGACACTGAGCTTTGTTCCTGCTGGTGAATATTCTGTCCCTGACACTGAGCTTTGTTCCTGCTGGTGAACATTCTGTTCCTGACACTGAGCTTTGTTCCTGCTGGTGAACAATCTCTCCCTGACACTGAGCTTTGTTCCTGCTGCCAACATTCTGTGCCTGACACTGAGCTTTGTCCCTGCGGGTGAACATTCTGTGCCTGACACTGAGCTTTGTCCCTGCTGGTGAATATTCTGTTCCTGACACTGAGCTTTGTTCCTGCTGGTGAATATTCTGTCCCTGACACTGAGCTTTGTCCCTGCTGCCAACATTCTGTCCCTGACACTGAGCTTTGTCCCTGCTGCTGAACATTGTGTCCCTCAAAATTACCATTGTCCCTGGAGGTGAATATTTTGTCACTGACACTGAGCTTTGTCCCTGCTGGTGAACATTCTGTTCCTGACACTGAGCTTTGTCCCTGCGGGTCAACATTCTGTTCCTGACACTGAGCTTTGACCCTGCTGGTGAATATTCTGTTCCTGACACTGAGCTTTGACCCTGCTGCCAACATTCTGTTCCTGACACTGAGCTTTGACCCTGCTGGTGAATATTCTGTTCCTGACACTGAGCTTTGTCCCTGCTGCCAACATTCTGTCCCTGACACTGAGCTTTGTCCCTGCTGGTGAATATATTGTCCCTGACACTGAGCTTTGTACCTGCTGGTGAACATACTGTCAATTTCACTAGCTTTGTTCCTGCTGGTGAACATTCTGTCCCTCAAAATGACCCTTGTCCCTGGGGATAAACAATCTGTCCCTGACACTGAGCTTTGTTCCTGGTTGTGAACATTCTGTCAATTTCACAAGCTTTGCCCCTGCTGGTAAACATTCTGTCCCTGGCACTGAGACTTTTCCCTGCTGCTGAACATTCTGTCCCTGCCACTGAGCTTTGTCCCTGGGGGTGAACATTGTGTCCCTCAAAATGACCCTTGTCCCTGGGGGTGAATATTTTGTCCCTGACACTGAGCTTTGTCCCTGTGGTGAACATTCTGTCCCTGACACTGAGCTATGTCCCTCATGGTGAAAGTTCCGTACCTGAGACTGAGCTTTGACCCTGCTAGTGAACATTCTGTCCATGAAGCTGAGTTTTATTCCTGCTGGTGAACATTCTGTGTCTGACACTGAGCTTTGTCCCTGAAAGTGAAAATTCTGTCCCTGAGACTGAGCTTTGTCCCTGCTGGTGAACATTCTGTGCGTGACACTGAGCTTTGTCCCTGCTGGTGAATATTCTGTCCCTGACACTGAGCTTTGTCCCTGGGGGTGAACATTGTGTCACTGACACTGAGCTTTGATCCTGCTGGTGAACACTCTGTCCCTGACACTGATCTTTGTCCCTGCTGGTGAAAATTCTGTCAATTTCACTGAGCTTTGTCCCTGCTGGTGAATATTCTGTCCCTGACACTGAGTCTTGTCCCTGTGGTGAACATTCTGTACCTGACACTGAGCTATGTCCCTGAAAGTGAAAATTCTGTCCCTGAGACTGAGTTTTGTTCCTGCTGGTGAACATTCTCTCTCTGAAACTGAGCTATGTCCCTGAAAGTGAAAATTCTGTCCCTGAGACTGAGTTTTGTTCCTGCTGGTGAACATTCTGTCCCTGAAACTGAGTCTTGTCCCTGCTGTTGAAAATACTGTCCCTGACACTCAGTCTTGTCGATGCTGGTGACCAATCTGTCCCTGACACTGATCCTTGTTCCTACTGGGGAATATTCTCTGCCTGACACTGAACTTTGTCCCTGCTGCTGAACATTGTGTCCCTCAAAATGACCCTCGTCCCTGGGGGTGAGTATTTTGTCCCTGACACTGATCTTTGTCCCTGTGGTGAACATTCTGTCCCTGACACTGAGATTTGTCCCTGTGGTGAACATTCTGTCCCTGACACTGATCCTTATCCCTGCTGGTGAATATTCTCTCCGTGACACTGAGCTTTGCCCCTGCTGGTAAACATTCTGTCCCTGACACTGAGCTTTGTACCTGGTGGTGAACAATCTCTCACTGACACTGAGCTTTGTCTCTGCTGCTGTACATTGTGTCCCTCAAAATGACCCTTGCCCCTGGGGGTGAATATTTTGTCCCTGCCACTGAGCTTTACCCTTGCTGGTGAACATTCTGTCCCTGACACTGAGCTTTCTCCCTGAAAGTGAAAATTCTGGCCCTGACACTGAGCTTTGTCACTGCTGGTGAATATTCACTCCGTGACACTGAGCTTTGTCTCTGCTGCTAAACATTGTGTCCCTCAAAATGACCCTTGTCCCGGGGGTGAATATTTTATCCCTGCCACTGAACTTTGCCCTTGCTGGTGAACATTCTGTCCCTGACACTGATCCTTATCCCTGCTGGTGAATATTCACTCCGTGACACTGAGCTTTGTTCCTGCTGGTGAACATTCTGTCCCTCAAAATGACCCTTGCCCCTGGAGGTGAATATTTTGTCCCTACCACTGAGCTTTGCCCTTGCTGGTGAACATTCTGTCACTGACACTGAGCTTTGTTCCTGCTGGTGAATATTCTGTCAATTTCCCAAGCTTTGCCCCTGCTGGTAAACATTCTGTCCCTGACACTGAGACTTTTCCCTGCTGCTGAACATTCTGTCCCTGACACTGAGCTTTGTCTCTGCTGAAAACATTGTGTCCCTCAAAATGACCCTTGCCCCTGGGGGTGAATATTTTGTTCCTGCCACTGAGCTTTACCCTTGCTGGTGAACATTCTGTCCCTGACACTGAGCTTTGTCCCTGAAAGTGAAAATTCTGTCCCTGACACTGAGCTTTATCCCTGCTGGTGAATATTCTGTCCGTGACACTGAGCTTTGTCCCTGCTGGTGAATATTCTGTCCGTGACACTGAGCTTTGTCCCTGCTACTGAACATTGTGTCCCTCAAAATGACCCTTATCCCTAGTGGTGAACATTCTGTCCCTGACCCTGAGTTTTGTCCCTGCTAGTGAACATTTTGTGCTGACACAGAGTTTTCTCTCTGCTGTTCAACATTCTGTCCCTGACACTGAGCTTTGTCCCTGTGGTGAACATTCTGTCACTGATACTGAGCTTTGTTCCTGCTGGTAAATATTCTGTCACTGATACTGAGCTTTGTCCCTGCTGGTAAATATTCTGTCACTGATACTGAGCTTTGTTCCTGCTGGTGAACATTCTGTCCCTGACACTGAGCTTTGTCCCTGCTGGTAAATATTCTGTCACTGATACTGAGCTTTGTTCCTGCTGGTGAATATTCTGTCCCTGACACTGAGCTTTGTCCCTGCTGGTGAACATTGTGTTCCTGACACTGAGCTTTGTCCCTGCTGGTGAATATTCTGTCCCTGACATTGAGCTTTGTTCCTGCTGGTGAATATTCTGTCCCTGACACTGAGCTTTGTCCCTGCTGGTGAACATTGTGTCCCTCAAAATTACCATTGTCCCTGGGGGTGAATATTTTGTCACTGACACTGAGCTTTGCCCTTGCTGGTGAACATTCTGTCCCTGACACTGAGCTTTGTCCCTGCTGGTGAACATTGTGTTCCTGACACTGAGACTTGTCCCTGCTGGTGAATATTCTGTCCCTGACACTGAGCTTTGTCCCTGCTGGTGAACATTCTGTTCCTGACACTGAGCTTTGTTCCTGCTGGTGAATATTCTGTCCCTGACACTGAGCTTTGACCCTGCTGGTGAACATTCTGTCCCTGAAACTGATCTTTGTTCCTGCTGGTGAACATTCTGTCAATTTCACTGAGATTTGTCCCTACTGGTGAATATTCTGTCTCTGACACTGAGCTTTGTCCCTACTGGTGAATATTCTGTCCCTGACACTGAGTCTTGTCCCTAATGTTGAAAATACTGTCCCTGACACTGACTTTTGTCCCTGCTTTTCGACATTTTGTCCCTGACATTGAGTTTTGTCCCTGCTGGTGAATATTCTGTCACTGACACTGAGCTTTGTTCCTGCTGGTGAACACTCTGTCCCTGACACTGATCTTTGTCCCTGCTGGTGAAAATTCTGTCAATTTCACTGAGCTTTGTCCCTGCTGGTAAATATTCTGTCACTGATACTGAGCTTTGTTCCTGCTGGTGAACATTCTGTCCCTGACACTGAGACTTGACCCTGCTGCTGAACATTGTGTCCCTGAAAATGACCCTTGTCCCTGGGGGTGAATATTTTGTCACTGACACTGAGCTTTGCCCTTGCTGGTGAACATTCTGTCCCTGAAACTGAGCTTTGTCCCTGCGGGTGAACATTCTGTCCGTGACACTGAACTTTGTCCCTGCTACTGAACATTGTGTCCCTCAAAATGACCCTTATCCCCAGTGGTGAACATTCTGTCCCTGACCCTGAGTTTTGTCCCTGCGAGTGAACATTTTGTGCTGACACAGAGTTTTCTCGCTGCTGTTCAACATTGTGTCCCTGACACTGAGCTTTGTTCCTGCTGGTGAATATTCTGTCCCTGACACTGAGCTTTGTTCCTGCTGGTGAACATTCTGTTCCTGACACTGAGCTTTGTTCCTGCTGGTGAACAATCTCTCCCTGACACTGAGCTTTGTTCCTGCTGCCAACATTCTGTGCCTGACACTGAGCTTTGTCCCTGCGGGTGAACATTCTGTGCCTGACACTGAGCTTTGTCCCTGCTGGTGAATATTCTGTTCCTGACACTGAGCTTTGTTCCTGCTGGTGAATATTCTGTCCCTGACACTGAGCTTTGTCCCTGCTGCCAACATTCTGTCCCTGACACTGAGCTTTGTCCCTGCTGCTGAACATTGTGTCCCTCAAAATTACCATTGTCCCTGGAGGTGAATATTTTGTCACTGACACTGAGCTTTGTCCCTGCTGGTGAACATTCTGTTCCTGACACTGAGCTTTGTCCCTGCGGGTCAACATTCTGTTCCTGACACTGAGCTTTGACCCTGCTGGTGAATATTCTGTTCCTGACACTGAGCTTTGACCCTGCTGCCAACATTCTGTTCCTGACACTGAGCTTTGACCCTGCTGGTGAATATTCTGTTCCTGACACTGAGCTTTGTCCCTGCTGCCAACATTCTGTCCCTGACACTGAGCTTTGTCCCTGCTGGTGAATATATTGTCCCTGACACTGAGCTTTGTACCTGCTGGTGAACATACTGTCAATTTCACTAGCTTTGTTCCTGCTGGTGAACATTCTGTCCCTCAAAATGACCCTTGTCCCTGGGGATAAACAATCTGTCCCTGACACTGAGCTTTGTTCCTGGTTGTGAACATTCTGTCAATTTCACAAGCTTTGCCCCTGCTGGTAAACATTCTGTCCCTGGCACTGAGACTTTTCCCTGCTGCTGAACATTCTGTCCCTGCCACTGAGCTTTGTCCCTGGGGGTGAACATTGTGTCCCTCAAAATGACCCTTGTCCCTGGGGGTGAATATTTTGTCCCTGACACTGAGCTTTGTCCCTGTGGTGAACATTCTGTCCCTGACACTGAGCTATGTCCCTCATGGTGAAAGTTCCGTACCTGAGACTGAGCTTTGACCCTGCTAGTGAACATTCTGTCCATGAAGCTGAGTTTTATTCCTGCTGGTGAACATTCTGTGTCTGACACTGAGCTTTGTCCCTGAAAGTGAAAATTCTGTCCCTGAGACTGAGCTTTGTCCCTGCTGGTGAACATTCTGTGCGTGACACTGAGCTTTGTCCCTGCTGGTGAATATTCTGTCCCTGACACTGAGCTTTGTCCCTGGGGGTGAACATTGTGTCACTGACACTGAGCTTTGATCCTGCTGGTGAACACTCTGTCCCTGACACTGATCTTTGTCCCTGCTGGTGAAAATTCTGTCAATTTCACTGAGCTTTGTCCCTGCTGGTGAATATTCTGTCCCTGACACTGAGTCTTGTCCCTGTGGTGAACATTCTGTACCTGACACTGAGCTATGTCCCTGAAAGTGAAAATTCTGTCCCTGAGACTGAGTTTTGTTCCTGCTGGTGAACATTCTCTCTCTGAAACTGAGCTATGTCCCTGAAAGTGAAAATTCTGTCCCTGAGACTGAGTTTTGTTCCTGCTGGTGAACATTCTGTCCCTGAAACTGAGTCTTGTCCCTGCTGTTGAAAATACTGTCCCTGACACTCAGTCTTGTCGATGCTGGTGACCAATCTGTCCCTGACACTGATCCTTGTTCCTACTGGGGAATATTCTCTGCCTGACACTGAACTTTGTCCCTGCTGCTGAACATTGTGTCCCTCAAAATGACCCTCGTCCCTGGGGGTGAGTATTTTGTCCCTGACACTGATCTTTGTCCCTGTGGTGAACATTCTGTCCCTGACACTGAGATTTGTCCCTGTGGTGAACATTCTGTCCCTGACACTGATCCTTATCCCTGCTGGTGAATATTCTCTCCGTGACACTGAGCTTTGCCCCTGCTGGTAAACATTCTGTCCCTGACACTGAGCTTTGTACCTGGTGGTGAACAATCTCTCACTGACACTGAGCTTTGTCTCTGCTGCTGTACATTGTGTCCCTCAAAATGACCCTTGCCCCTGGGGGTGAATATTTTGTCCCTGCCACTGAGCTTTACCCTTGCTGGTGAACATTCTGTCCCTGACACTGAGCTTTCTCCCTGAAAGTGAAAATTCTGGCCCTGACACTGAGCTTTGTCACTGCTGGTGAATATTCACTCCGTGACACTGAGCTTTGTCTCTGCTGCTAAACATTGTGTCCCTCAAAATGACCCTTGTCCCGGGGGTGAATATTTTATCCCTGCCACTGAACTTTGCCCTTGCTGGTGAACATTCTGTCCCTGACACTGATCCTTATCCCTGCTGGTGAATATTCACTCCGTGACACTGAGCTTTGTTCCTGCTGGTGAACATTCTGTCCCTCAAAATGACCCTTGCCCCTGGAGGTGAATATTTTGTCCCTACCACTGAGCTTTGCCCTTGCTGGTGAACATTCTGTCACTGACACTGAGCTTTGTTCCTGCTGGTGAATATTCTGTCAATTTCCCAAGCTTTGCCCCTGCTGGTAAACATTCTGTCCCTGACACTGAGACTTTTCCCTGCTGCTGAACATTCTGTCCCTGACACTGAGCTTTGTCTCTGCTGAAAACATTGTGTCCCTCAAAATGACCCTTGCCCCTGGGGGTGAATATTTTGTTCCTGCCACTGAGCTTTACCCTTGCTGGTGAACATTCTGTCCCTGACACTGAGCTTTGTCCCTGAAAGTGAAAATTCTGTCCCTGACACTGAGCTTTATCCCTGCTGGTGAATATTCTGTCCGTGACACTGAGCTTTGTCCCTGCTGGTGAATATTCTGTCCGTGACACTGAGCTTTGTCCCTGCTACTGAACATTGTGTCCCTCAAAATGACCCTTATCCCTAGTGGTGAACATTCTGTCCCTGACCCTGAGTTTTGTCCCTGCTAGTGAACATTTTGTGCTGACACAGAGTTTTCTCTCTGCTGTTCAACATTCTGTCCCTGACACTGAGCTTTGTCCCTGTGGTGAACATTCTGTCACTGATACTGAGCTTTGTTCCTGCTGGTAAATATTCTGTCACTGATACTGAGCTTTGTCCCTGCTGGTAAATATTCTGTCACTGATACTGAGCTTTGTTCCTGCTGGTGAACATTCTGTCCCTGACACTGAGCTTTGTCCCTGCTGGTAAATATTCTGTCACTGATACTGAGCTTTGTTCCTGCTGGTGAATATTCTGTCCCTGACACTGAGCTTTGTCCCTGCTGGTGAACATTGTGTTCCTGACACTGAGCTTTGTCCCTGCTGGTGAATATTCTGTCCCTGACATTGAGCTTTGTTCCTGCTGGTGAATATTCTGTCCCTGACACTGAGCTTTGTCCCTGCTGGTGAACATTGTGTCCCTCAAAATTACCATTGTCCCTGGGGGTGAATATTTTGTCACTGACACTGAGCTTTGCCCTTGCTGGTGAATATTCTGTCCCTGACACTGAGACTTGTCCCTGCTGGTGAATATTCTGTCCCTGACACTAAGCTTTGTCCCTGCTGGTGAATATTCTGTCCCTGACACTGAGCTTTGTCCCTGCTGCCAACATTCTGTCCCTGACACTGAGCTTTGTCCCTGCTGCTGAACATTGTGTCCCTCAAAATTACCATTGTCCCTGGAGGTGAATATTTTGTCACTGACACTGAGCTTTGTCCCTGCTGGTGAACATTCTGTTCCTGACACTGAGCTTTGTCCCTGCGGGTCAACATTCTGTTCCTGACACTGAGCTTTGACCCTGCTGGTGAATATTCTGTTCCTGACACTGAGCTTTGACCCTGCTGCCAACATTCTGTTCCTGACACTGAGCTTTGACCCTGCTGGTGAATATTCTGTTCCTGACACTGAGCTTTGTCCCTGCTGCCAACATTCTGTCCCTGACACTGAGCTTTGTCCCTGCTGGTGAATATATTGTCCCTGACACTGAGCTTTGTACCTGCTGGTGAACATACTGTCAATTTCACTAGCTTTGTTCCTGCTGGTGAACATTCTGTCCCTCAAAATGACCCTTGTCCCTGGGGATAAACAATCTGTCCCTGACACTGAGCTTTGTTCCTGGTTGTGAACATTCTGTCAATTTCACAAGCTTTGCCCCTGCTGGTAAACATTCTGTCCCTGGCACTGAGACTTTTCCCTGCTGCTGAACATTCTGTCCCTGCCACTGAGCTTTGTCCCTGGGGGTGAACATTGTGTCCCTCAAAATGACCCTTGTCCCTGGGGGTGAATATTTTGTCCCTGACACTGAGCTTTGTCCCTGTGGTGAACATTCTGTCCCTGACACTGAGCTATGTCCCTCATGGTGAAAGTTCCGTACCTGAGACTGAGCTTTGACCCTGCTAGTGAACATTCTGTCCATGAAGCTGAGTTTTATTCCTGCTGGTGAACATTCTGTGTCTGACACTGAGCTTTGTCCCTGAAAGTGAAAATTCTGTCCCTGAGACTGAGCTTTGTCCCTGCTGGTGAACATTCTGTGCGTGACACTGAGCTTTGTCCCTGCTGGTGAATATTCTGTCCCTGACACTGAGCTTTGTCCCTGGGGGTGAACATTGTGTCACTGACACTGAGCTTTGTTCCTGCTGGTGAACATTCTGTCCCTGACACTGAGACTTGACCCTGCTGCTGAACATTGTGTCCCTGAAAATGACCCTTGTCCCTGGGGGTGAATATTTTGTCACTGACACTGAGCTTTGCCCTTGCTGGTGAACATTCTGTCCCTGAAACTGAGCTTTGTCCCTGCGGGTGAACATTCTGTCCGTGACACTGAACTTTGTCCCTGCTACTGAACATTGTGTCCCTCAAAATGACCCTTATCCCCAGTGGTGAACATTCTGTCCCTGACCCTGAGTTTTGTCCCTGCGAGTGAACATTTTGTGCTGACACAGAGTTTTCTCGCTGCTGTTCAACATTGTGTCCCTGACACTGAGCTTTGTTCCTGCTGGTGAATATTCTGTCCCTGACACTGAGCTTTGTTCCTGCTGGTGAACATTCTGTTCCTGACACTGAGCTTTGTTCCTGCTGGTGAACAATCTCTCCCTGACACTGAGCTTTGTTCCTGCTGCCAACATTCTGTGCCTGACACTGAGCTTTGTCCCTGCGGGTGAACATTCTGTGCCTGACACTGAGCTTTGTCCCTGCTGGTGAATATTCTGTTCCTGACACTGAGCTTTGTTCCTGCTGGTGAATATTCTGTCCCTGACACTGAGCTTTGTCCCTGCTGCCAACATTCTGTCCCTGACACTGAGCTTTGTCCCTGCTGGTGAATATATTGTCCCTGACACTGAGCTTTGTACCTGCTGGTGAACATACTGTCAATTTCACTAGCTTTGTTCCTGCTGGTGAACATTCTGTCCCTCAAAATGACCCTTGTCCCTGGGGATAAACAATCTGTCCCTGACACTGAGCTTTGTTCCTGGTTGTGAACATTCTGTCAATTTCACAAGCTTTGCCCCTGCTGGTAAACATTCTGTCCCTGGCACTGAGACTTTTCCCTGCTGCTGAACATTCTGTCCCTGCCACTGAGCTTTGTCCCTGGGGGTGAACATTGTGTCCCTCAAAATGACCCTTGTCCCTGGGGGTGAATATTTTGTCCCTGACACTGAGCTTTGTCCCTGTGGTGAACATTCTGTCCCTGACACTGAGCTATGTCCCTCATGGTGAAAGTTCCGTACCTGAGACTGAGCTTTGACCCTGCTAGTGAACATTCTGTCCATGAAGCTGAGTTTTATTCCTGCTGGTGAACATTCTGTGTCTGACACTGAGCTTTGTCCCTGAAAGTGAAAATTCTGTCCCTGAGACTGAGCTTTGTCCCTGCTGGTGAACATTCTGTGCGTGACACTGAGCTTTGTCCCTGCTGGTGAATATTCTGTCCCTGACACTGAGCTTTGTCCCTGGGGGTGAACATTGTGTCACTGACACTGAGCTTTGATCCTGCTGGTGAACACTCTGTCCCTGACACTGATCTTTGTCCCTGCTGGTGAAAATTCTGTCAATTTCACTGAGCTTTGTCCCTGCTGGTGAATATTCTGTCCCTGACACTGAGTCTTGTCCCTGTGGTGAACATTCTGTACCTGACACTGAGCTATGTCCCTGAAAGTGAAAATTCTGTCCCTGAGACTGAGTTTTGTTCCTGCTGGTGAACATTCTGTCCCTGAAACTGAGTCTTGTCCCTGCTGTTGAAAATACTGTCCCTGACACTCAGTCTTGTCGATGCTGGTGACCAATCTGTCCCTGACACTGATCCTTGTTCCTACTGGGGAATATTCTCTGCCTGACACTGAACTTTGTCCCTGCTGCTGAACATTGTGTCCCTCAAAATGACCCTCGTCCCTGGGGGTGAGTATTTTGTCCCTGACACTGATCTTTGTCCCTGTGGTGAACATTCTGTCCCTGACACTGAGATTTGTCCCTGTGGTGAACATTCTGTCCCTGACACTGATCCTTATCCCTGCTGGTGAATATTCTCTCCGTGACACTGAGCTTTGCCCCTGCTGGTAAACATTCTGTCCCTGACACTGAGCTTTGTACCTGGTGGTGAACAATCTCTCACTGACACTGAGCTTTGTCTCTGCTGCTGTACATTGTGTCCCTCAAAATGACCCTTGCCCCTGGGGGTGAATATTTTGTCCCTGCCACTGAGCTTTACCCTTGCTGGTGAACATTCTGTCCCTGACACTGAGCTTTCTCCCTGAAAGTGAAAATTCTGGCCCTGACACTGAGCTTTGTCACTGCTGGTGAATATTCACTCCGTGACACTGAGCTTTGTCTCTGCTGCTAAACATTGTGTCCCTCAAAATGACCCTTGTCCCGGGGGTGAATATTTTATCCCTGCCACTGAACTTTGCCCTTGCTGGTGAACATTCTGTCCCTGACACTGATCCTTATCCCTGCTGGTGAATATTCACTCCGTGACACTGAGCTTTGTTCCTGCTGGTGAACATTCTGTCCCTCAAAATGACCCTTGCCCCTGGAGGTGAATATTTTGTCCCTACCACTGAGCTTTGCCCTTGCTGGTGAACATTCTGTCACTGACACTGAGCTTTGTTCCTGCTGGTGAATATTCTGTCAATTTCCCAAGCTTTGCCCCTGCTGGTAAACATTCTGTCCCTGACACTGAGACTTTTCCCTGCTGCTGAACATTCTGTCCCTGACACTGAGCTTTGTCTCTGCTGAAAACATTGTGTCCCTCAAAATGACCCTTGCCCCTGGGGGTGAATATTTTGTTCCTGCCACTGAGCTTTACCCTTGCTGGTGAACATTCTGTCCCTGACACTGAGCTTTGTCCCTGAAAGTGAAAATTCTGTCCCTGACACTGAGCTTTATCCCTGCTGGTGAATATTCTGTCCGTGACACTGAGCTTTGTCCCTGCTGGTGAATATTCTGTCCGTGACACTGAGCTTTGTCCCTGCTACTGAACATTGTGTCCCTCAAAATGACCCTTATCCCTAGTGGTGAACATTCTGTCCCTGACCCTGAGTTTTGTCCCTGCTAGTGAACATTTTGTGCTGACACAGAGTTTTCTCTCTGCTGTTCAACATTCTGTCCCTGACACTGAGCTTTGTCCCTGTGGTGAACATTCTGTCACTGATACTGAGCTTTGTTCCTGCTGGTAAATATTCTGTCACTGATACTGAGCTTTGTCCCTGCTGGTAAATATTCTGTCACTGATACTGAGCTTTGTTCCTGCTGGTGAACATTCTGTCCCTGACACTGAGCTTTGTCCCTGCTGGTAAATATTCTGTCACTGATACTGAGCTTTGTTCCTGCTGGTGAATATTCTGTCCCTGACACTGAGCTTTGTCCCTGCTGGTGAACATTGTGTTCCTGACACTGAGCTTTGTCCCTGCTGGTGAATATTCTGTCCCTGACATTGAGCTTTGTTCCTGCTGGTGAATATTCTGTCCCTGACACTGAGCTTTGTCCCTGCTGGTGAACATTGTGTCCCTCAAAATTACCATTGTCCCTGGGGGTGAATATTTTGTCACTGACACTGAGCTTTGCCCTTGCTGGTGAATATTCTGTCCCTGACACTGAGACTTGTCCCTGCTGGTGAATATTCTGTCCCTGACACTAAGCTTTGTCCCTGCTGGTGAATATTCTGTCCCTGACACTGAGCTTTGTCCCTGCTGCCAACATTCTGTCCCTGACACTGAGCTTTGTCCCTGCTGCTGAACATTGTGTCCCTCAAAATTACCATTGTCCCTGGAGGTGAATATTTTGTCACTGACACTGAGCTTTGTCCCTGCTGGTGAACATTCTGTTCCTGACACTGAGCTTTGTCCCTGCGGGTCAACATTCTGTTCCTGACACTGAGCTTTGACCCTGCTGGTGAATATTCTGTTCCTGACACTGAGCTTTGACCCTGCTGCCAACATTCTGTTCCTGACACTGAGCTTTGACCCTGCTGGTGAATATTCTGTTCCTGACACTGAGCTTTGTCCCTGCTGCCAACATTCTGTCCCTGACACTGAGCTTTGTCCCTGCTGGTGAATATATTGTCCCTGACACTGAGCTTTGTACCTGCTGGTGAACATACTGTCAATTTCACTAGCTTTGTTCCTGCTGGTGAACATTCTGTCCCTCAAAATGACCCTTGTCCCTGGGGATAAACAATCTGTCCCTGACACTGAGCTTTGTTCCTGGTTGTGAACATTCTGTCAATTTCACAAGCTTTGCCCCTGCTGGTAAACATTCTGTCCCTGGCACTGAGACTTTTCCCTGCTGCTGAACATTCTGTCCCTGCCACTGAGCTTTGTCCCTGGGGGTGAACATTGTGTCCCTCAAAATGACCCTTGTCCCTGGGGGTGAATATTTTGTCCCTGACACTGAGCTTTGTCCCTGTGGTGAACATTCTGTCCCTGACACTGAGCTATGTCCCTCATGGTGAAAGTTCCGTACCTGAGACTGAGCTTTGACCCTGCTAGTGAACATTCTGTCCATGAAGCTGAGTTTTATTCCTGCTGGTGAACATTCTGTGTCTGACACTGAGCTTTGTCCCTGAAAGTGAAAATTCTGTCCCTGAGACTGAGCTTTGTCCCTGCTGGTGAACATTCTGTGCGTGACACTGAGCTTTGTCCCTGCTGGTGAATATTCTGTCCCTGACACTGAGCTTTGTCCCTGGGGGTGAACATTGTGTCACTGACACTGAGCTTTGATCCTGCTGGTGAACACTCTGTCCCTGACACTGATCTTTGTCCCTGCTGGTGAAAATTCTGTCAATTTCACTGAGCTTTGTCCCTGCTGGTGAATATTCTGTCCCTGACACTGAGTCTTGTCCCTGTGGTGAACATTCTGTACCTGACACTGAGCTATGTCCCTGAAAGTGAAAATTCTGTCCCTGAGACTGAGTTTTGTTCCTGCTGGTGAACATTCTCTCTCTGAAACTGAGCTATGTCCCTGAAAGTGAAAATTCTGTCCCTGAGACTGAGTTTTGTTCCTGCTGGTGAACATTCTGTCCCTGAAACTGAGTCTTGTCCCTGCTGTTGAAAATACTGTCCCTGACACTCAGTCTTGTCGATGCTGGTGACCAATCTGTCCCTGACACTGATCCTTGTTCCTACTGGGGAATATTCTCTGCCTGACACTGAACTTTGTCCCTGCTGCTGAACATTGTGTCCCTCAAAATGACCCTCGTCCCTGGGGGTGAGTATTTTGTCCCTGACACTGATCTTTGTCCCTGTGGTGAACATTCTGTCCCTGACACTGAGATTTGTCCCTGTGGTGAACATTCTGTCCCTGACACTGATCCTTATCCCTGCTGGTGAATATTCTCTCCGTGACACTGAGCTTTGCCCCTGCTGGTAAACATTCTGTCCCTGACACTGAGCTTTGTACCTGGTGGTGAACAATCTCTCACTGACACTGAGCTTTGTCTCTGCTGCTGTACATTGTGTCCCTCAAAATGACCCTTGCCCCTGGGGGTGAATATTTTGTCCCTGCCACTGAGCTTTACCCTTGCTGGTGAACATTCTGTCCCTGACACTGAGCTTTCTCCCTGAAAGTGAAAATTCTGGCCCTGACACTGAGCTTTGTCACTGCTGGTGAATATTCACTCCGTGACACTGAGCTTTGTCTCTGCTGCTAAACATTGTGTCCCTCAAAATGACCCTTGTCCCGGGGGTGAATATTTTATCCCTGCCACTGAACTTTGCCCTTGCTGGTGAACATTCTGTCCCTGACACTGATCCTTATCCCTGCTGGTGAATATTCACTCCGTGACACTGAGCTTTGTTCCTGCTGGTGAACATTCTGTCCCTCAAAATGACCCTTGCCCCTGGAGGTGAATATTTTGTCCCTACCACTGAGCTTTGCCCTTGCTGGTGAACATTCTGTCACTGACACTGAGCTTTGTTCCTGCTGGTGAATATTCTGTCAATTTCCCAAGCTTTGCCCCTGCTGGTAAACATTCTGTCCCTGACACTGAGACTTTTCCCTGCTGCTGAACATTCTGTCCCTGACACTGAGCTTTGTCTCTGCTGAAAACATTGTGTCCCTCAAAATGACCCTTGCCCCTGGGGGTGAATATTTTGTTCCTGCCACTGAGCTTTACCCTTGCTGGTGAACATTCTGTCCCTGACACTGAGCTTTGTCCCTGAAAGTGAAAATTCTGTCCCTGACACTGAGCTTTATCCCTGCTGGTGAATATTCTGTCCGTGACACTGAGCTTTGTCCCTGCTGGTGAATATTCTGTCCGTGACACTGAGCTTTGTCCCTGCTACTGAACATTGTGTCCCTCAAAATGACCCTTATCCCTAGTGGTGAACATTCTGTCCCTGACCCTGAGTTTTGTCCCTGCTAGTGAACATTTTGTGCTGACACAGAGTTTTCTCTCTGCTGTTCAACATTCTGTCCCTGACACTGAGCTTTGTCCCTGTGGTGAACATTCTGTCACTGATACTGAGCTTTGTTCCTGCTGGTAAATATTCTGTCACTGATACTGAGCTTTGTCCCTGCTGGTAAATATTCTGTCACTGATACTGAGCTTTGTTCCTGCTGGTGAACATTCTGTCCCTGACACTGAGCTTTGTCCCTGCTGGTAAATATTCTGTCACTGATACTGAGCTTTGTTCCTGCTGGTGAATATTCTGTCCCTGACACTGAGCTTTGTCCCTGCTGGTGAACATTGTGTTCCTGACACTGAGCTTTGTCCCTGCTGGTGAATATTCTGTCCCTGACATTGAGCTTTGTTCCTGCTGGTGAATATTCTGTCCCTGACACTGAGCTTTGTCCCTGCTGGTGAACATTGTGTCCCTCAAAATTACCATTGTCCCTGGGGGTGAATATTTTGTCACTGACACTGAGCTTTGCCCTTGCTGGTGAATATTCTGTCCCTGACACTGAGACTTGTCCCTGCTGGTGAATATTCTGTCCCTGACACTAAGCTTTGTCCCTGCTGGTGAACATTCTGTTCCTGACACTGAGCTTTGTTCCTGCTGGTGAATATTCTGTCCCTGACACTGAGCTTTGACCCTGCTGGTGAACATTCTGTCCCTGAAACTGATCTTTGTTCCTGCTGGTGAACATTCTGTCAATTTCACTGAGATTTGTCCCTACTGGTGAATATTCTGTCTCTGACACTGAGCTTTGTCCCTACTGGTGAATATTCTGTCCCTGACACTGAGTCTTGTCCCTAATGTTGAAAATACTGTCCCTGACACTGACTTTTGTCCCTGCTTTTCGACATTTTGTCCCTGACATTGAGTTTTGTCCCTGCTGGTGAATATTCTGTCACTGACACTGAGCTTTGTTCCTGCTGGTGAACACTCTGTCCCTGACACTGAGCTTTGTTCCTGCTGGTGAACATTCTGTCCCTGACACTGAGACTTGACCCTGCTGCTGAACATTGTGTCCCTGAAAATGACCCTTGTCCCTGGGGGTGAATATTTTGTCACTGACACTGAGCTTTGCCCTTGCTGGTGAACATTCTGTCCCTGAAACTGAGCTTTGTCCCTGCGGGTGAACATTCTGTCCGTGACACTGAACTTTGTCCCTGCTGCTGAACATTGTGTCCCTCAAAATGACCCTTATCCCCAGTGGTGAACATTCTGTCCCTGACCCTGAGTTTTGTCCCTGCGAGTGAACATTTTGTGCTGACACAGAGTTTTCTCGCTGCTGTTCAACATTGTGTCCCTGACACTGAGCTTTGTTCCTGCTGGTGAATATTCTGTCCCTGACACTGAGCTTTGTTCCTGCTGGTGAACATTCTGTTCCTGACACTGAGCTTTGTTCCTGCTGGTGAACAATCTCTCCCTGACACTGAGCTTTGTTCCTGCTGCCAACATTCTGTGCCTGACACTGAGCTTTGTCCCTGCTGGTGAATATTCTGTTCCTGACACTGAGCTTTGTTCCTGCTGGTGAATATTCTGTCCCTGACACTGAGCTTTGTCCCTGCTGCCAACATTCTGTCCCTGACACTGAGCTTTGTCCCTGCTGCTGAACATTGTGTCCCTCAAAATTACCATTGTCCCTGGAGGTGAATATTTTGTCACTGACACTGAGCTTTGTCCCTGCTGGTGAACATTCTGTTCCTGACACTGAGCTTTGTCCCTGCGGGTGAACATTCTGTTCCTGACACTGAGCTTTGACCCTGCTGGTGAATATTCTGTTCCTGACACTGAGCTTTGACCCTGCTGCCAACATTCTGTTCCTGACACTGAGCTTTGACCCTGCTGGTGAATATTCTGTTCCTGACACTGAGCTTTGTCCCTGCTGCCAACATTCTGTCCCTGACACTGAGCTTTGTCCCTGCTGGTGAATATATTGTCCCTGACACTGAGCTTTGTACCTGCTGGTGAACATACTGTCAATTTCACTAGCTTTGTTCCTGCTGGTGAACATTCTGTCCCTCAAAATGACCCTTGTCCCTGGGGATAAACAATCTGTCCCTGACACTGAGCTTTGTTCCTGGTTGTGAACATTCTGTCAATTTCACAAGCTTTGCCCCTGCTGGTAAACATTCTGTCCCTGGCACTGAGACTTTTCCCTGCTGCTGAACATTCTGTCCCTGCCACTGAGCTTTGTCCCTGGGGGTGAACATTGTGTCCCTCAAAATGACCCTTGTCCCTGGGGGTGAATATTTTGTCCCTGACACTGAGCTTTGTCCCTGTGGTGAACATTCTGTCCCTGACACTGAGCTATGTCCCTCATGGTGAAAGTTCCGTACCTGAGACTGAGCTTTGACCCTGCTAGTGAACATTCTGTCCATGAAGCTGAGTTTTATTCCTGCTGGTGAACATTCTGTGTCTGACACTGAGCTTTGTCCCTGAAAGTGAAAATTCTGTCCCTGAGACTGAGCTTTGTCCCTGCTGGTGAACATTCTGTGCGTGACACTGAGCTTTGTCCCTGCTGGTGAATATTCTGTCCCTGACACTGAGCTTTGTCCCTGGGGGTGAACATTGTGTCACTGACACTGAGCTTTGATCCTGCTGGTGAACACTCTGTCCCTGACACTGATCTTTGTCCCTGCTGGTGAAAATTCTGTCAATTTCACTGAGCTTTGTCCCTGCTGGTGAATATTCTGTCCCTGACACTGAGTCTTGTCCCTGTGGTGAACATTCTGTACCTGACACTGAGCTATGTCCCTGAAAGTGAAAATTCTGTCCCTGAGACTGAGTTTTGTTCCTGCTGGTGAACATTCTCTCTCTGAAACTGAGCTATGTCCCTGAAAGTGAAAATTCTGTCCCTGAGACTGAGTTTTGTTCCTGCTGGTGAACATTCTGTCCCTGAAACTGAGTCTTGTCCCTGCTGTTGAAAATACTGTCCCTGACACTCAGTCTTGTCGATGCTGGTGACCAATCTGTCCCTGACACTGATCCTTGTTCCTACTGGGGAATATTCTCTGCCTGACACTGAACTTTGTCCCTGCTGCTGAACATTGTGTCCCTCAAAATGACCCTCGTCCCTGGGGGTGAGTATTTTGTCCCTGACACTGATCTTTGTCCCTGTGGTGAACATTCTGTCCCTGACACTGAGATTTGTCCCTGTGGTGAACATTCTGTCCCTGACACTGATCCTTATCCCTGCTGGTGAATATTCTCTCCGTGACACTGAGCTTTGCCCCTGCTGGTAAACATTCTGTCCCTGACACTGAGCTTTGTACCTGGTGGTGAACAATCTCTCACTGACACTGAGCTTTGTCTCTGCTGCTGTACATTGTGTCCCTCAAAATGACCCTTGCCCCTGGGGGTGAATATTTTGTCCCTGCCACTGAGCTTTACCCTTGCTGGTGAACATTCTGTCCCTGACACTGAGCTTTCTCCCTGAAAGTGAAAATTCTGGCCCTGACACTGAGCTTTGTCACTGCTGGTGAATATTCACTCCGTGACACTGAGCTTTGTCTCTGCTGCTAAACATTGTGTCCCTCAAAATGACCCTTGTCCCGGGGGTGAATATTTTATCCCTGCCACTGAACTTTGCCCTTGCTGGTGAACATTCTGTCCCTGACACTGATCCTTATCCCTGCTGGTGAATATTCACTCCGTGACACTGAGCTTTGTTCCTGCTGGTGAACATTCTGTCCCTCAAAATGACCCTTGCCCCTGGAGGTGAATATTTTGTCCCTACCACTGAGCTTTGCCCTTGCTGGTGAACATTCTGTCACTGACACTGAGCTTTGTTCCTGCTGGTGAATATTCTGTCAATTTCCCAAGCTTTGCCCCTGCTGGTAAACATTCTGTCCCTGACACTGAGACTTTTCCCTGCTGCTGAACATTCTGTCCCTGACACTGAGCTTTGTCTCTGCTGAAAACATTGTGTCCCTCAAAATGACCCTTGCCCCTGGGGGTGAATATTTTGTTCCTGCCACTGAGCTTTACCCTTGCTGGTGAACATTCTGTCCCTGACACTGAGCTTTGTCCCTGAAAGTGAAAATTCTGTCCCTGACACTGAGCTTTATCCCTGCTGGTGAATATTCTGTCCGTGACACTGAGCTTTGTCCCTGCTGGTGAATATTCTGTCCGTGACACTGAGCTTTGTCCCTGCTACTGAACATTGTGTCCCTCAAAATGACCCTTATCCCTAGTGGTGAACATTCTGTCCCTGACCCTGAGTTTTGTCCCTGCTAGTGAACATTTTGTGCTGACACAGAGTTTTCTCTCTGCTGTTCAACATTCTGTCCCTGACACTGAGCTTTGTCCCTGTGGTGAACATTCTGTCACTGATACTGAGCTTTGTTCCTGCTGGTAAATATTCTGTCACTGATACTGAGCTTTGTCCCTGCTGGTAAATATTCTGTCACTGATACTGAGCTTTGTTCCTGCTGGTGAACATTCTGTCCCTGACACTGAGCTTTGTCCCTGCTGGTAAATATTCTGTCACTGATACTGAGCTTTGTTCCTGCTGGTGAATATTCTGTCCCTGACACTGAGCTTTGTCCCTGCTGGTGAACATTGTGTTCCTGACACTGAGCTTTGTCCCTGCTGGTGAATATTCTGTCCCTGACATTGAGCTTTGTTCCTGCTGGTGAATATTCTGTCCCTGACACTGAGCTTTGTCCCTGCTGGTGAACATTGTGTCCCTCAAAATTACCATTGTCCCTGGGGGTGAATATTTTGTCACTGACACTGAGCTTTGCCCTTGCTGGTGAACATTCTGTCCCTGACACTGAGCTTTGTCCCTGCTGGTGAACATTGTGTTCCTGACACTGAGACTTGTCCCTGCTGGTGAATATTCTGTCCCTGACACTGAGCTTTGACCCTGCTGGGGAATATTCTGTCCCTGAAACTGATCTTTGTTCCTGCTGCCAACATTCTGTCCCTGACACTGAGCTTTGTCCCTGCTGGTGAACATTCTGTTCCTGACACTGAGCTTTGTTCCTGCTGGTGAATATTCTGTCCCTGACACTGAGCTTTGACCCTGCTGGTGAACATTCTGTCCCTGAAACTGATCTTTGTTCCTGCTGGTGAACATTCTGTCAATTTCACTGAGATTTGTCCCTACTGGTGAATATTCTGTCTCTGACACTGAGCTTTGTCCCTACTGGTGAATATTCTGTCCCTGACACTGAGTCTTGTCCCTAATGTTGAAAATACTGTCCCTGACACTGACTTTTGTCCCTGCTTTTCGACATTTTGTCCCTGACATTGAGTTTTGTCCCTGCTGGTGAATATTCTGTCACTGACACTGAGCTTTGTTCCTGCTGGTGAACACTCTGTCCCTGACACTGATCTTTGTCCCTGCTGGTGAAAATTCTGTCAATTTCACTGAGCTTTGTCCCTGCTGGTGAATATTCTGTCCCTGACACTGAGTCTTGTCCCTAATGTTGAAAATACTGTCCCTGACACTCAGTCTTGTCCCTGCTGGTGAACATTCTGTCCCTGACACTGACTTTTGTCCCTGCGTCTGAACATTGTGTCTCTCAAAATGACCCTTATCCCTGGTGGTATACATTTTATCCCTGACACTGAGCCTTTTCCCTGCTGGTGAATATTCTTTCCCTGACACTGAGCTTTGTCCCTGCTGGTGAACATTCTGTCCCTGACACTGAGCTTTGTCCCTGCTGGTGAACATTGTGTTCCTGACACTGAGACTTGTCCCTACTGGTGAATATTCTGTCCCTGACACTGAGCTTCGACCCTGCTGGTGAACATTCTGTCTCTGAAACTGATCTTTGTTCCTGCTGGTGAACATTCTGTCAATTTCACTGAGCTTTGTCCCTACTGGTGAATATTCTGTCTCTGACACTGAGCTTTGTCCCTACTGGTGAATATTCTGTCCCTGACACTGAGTCTTGTCCCTAATGTTGAAAATATTGTCCCTGACACTCAGTCTTGTCCCTGCTGGTGAACATTCTGTCAATTTCACTGAGCTTTGTCCCTGCTGGTGAATATTCTGTCCCTGACACTGAGTCTTGTCCCTAATTTTGAAAATACTGTCCCTAACACTCAGTCTTGTCCCTGCTGGTGAACATTCTGTTCCTGACACTGACTTTTGTCCCTGCTCTGAACATTGTGTCTCTCAAAATGACCCTTATCCCTGGTGGTATACATTTTATCCCTGACACTGAGCCTTTTCCCTGCTGGTGAATATTCTTTCCCTGACACTGAGCTTTGCCCTTGCTGGTGAACATTCTGTCCCTGAGACTGAGTTTTGACCCTGAGATGAAAATTCTGAACCTGAGACTTAGCTTTGTCCCTGCTGGTGAACTTTCTGTCCCTGACACTGAGTTTTGTCCCTGCTTTTCGACATTTTGTCCCTGACATTGAGTTTTGTCCCTGCTGGTGAATATTCTGTCACTAACACTGAGCTTTGTTCCTGCTGGTGAACACTCTGTCCCTGACACTGATATTTGTCCCTGCTGGTGAAAATTCTGTCAATTTCACTGAGCTTTGTCCCTGCTGGTGAATATTCTGTCCCTGACACAGAGTCTTGTCCCTGTGGTGAACATTCTGTCCCTGACACTGAGCTTTGTCCCTGCTGGTGAACATTGTGTTCCTGACACTGAGACTTGTCCCTGCTGGTGAATTATCTGTCCCTGACACAGAGTCTTGTCCCTGTGGTGAACATTCTGTCCCTGACACTGAGCTTTGTCCCTGCTGGTGAACATTGTGTTCCTGACACTGAGACTTGTCCCTGCTGGTGAATATTCTGTCCCTGAAACTGATCTTTGTTCCTGCTGGTGAACATTCTGTCCCTGACACTGAGCTTTGTCCCTGCTGGTGAACATTGTGTTCCTGACACTGAGACTTATCCCTGCTGGTGAACAATCTCTCCCTGACACTGAGCTTTGTCCCTGCGGGTGAACATTCTGTCCCTGACACTGAGCTTTGTCCCTGCTGCTGAACATTGTGTCCCTCAAAATTACCATTGTCACTGGGGGTGAATATTTTGTCACTGACACTGAGCTTTGTCCCTGTGGTGAACATTCTGTCCCTGACACTGAGCTTTGTCCCTGCGGGTGAACATTCTGTTCCTGACACTGAGCTTTGTTCCTGCTGGTGAATATTCTGTCACTGACACTGAGCTTTGTTCCTGCTGGTGAACATTGTGTTCCTGACACTGAGCTTTGTTCCTGCTGGTGAACACTCTGTCCCTGACAGTGATCTTTGACCCTGCTGGTGAAAATTCTGTCAATTTCACTGAGCTTTGTTCCTGCTGGTTAACATTCTGTCCCTGACACTGAGCTTTGTCCCTGCTGGTAAATATTCTGTCACTGATACTGAGCTTTGTTCCTGCTGGTGAATTTTCTGTCCCTGAGAGAGGGCTTTGTCCCTGCTGCTGAACATTGTGTCCCTCAAAATTACCATTGTCCCTGGGGGTGAATATTTTGTCACTGACACTGAGCTTTGCCCTTGCTGGTGAACATTCTGTGCCTGACACTGAGCTTTGTCCCTGCGGGTGAACATTGTGTTCCTGACACTGAGACTTGTCCCTGCTGGTGAACATTGTGTTCCTGACACTGGGACTTATCCCTGCTGGTGAACAATCTCTCCCTGACACTGAGCTTTGTCCCTGCGGGTGAACATTCTGTTCCTGACACTGAGCTTTGTTCCTGCTGGTGAATATTCTGTCCCTGACACTGAGCTTTGTCCCTGCGGGTGAAAATTCTGTTCCTGACACTGAGCTTTGTTCCTGCTGGTGAATATTCTGTCCCTGACACTGAGCTTTGTTCCTGCTGGTGAACATTCTGTCCCTGACACTGAGCTTTGTCCCTGCTGCTGAACATTGTGTCCCTCAAAATTACCACTGTCCCTGGGGGTGAATATTTTCTCACTGACACTGAGCTTTGCCCTTGCTGGTGAACATTCTGTGCCTGACACTGAGCTTTGTCCCTGCTGGTGAACATTGTGTTCCTGACACTGAGACTTGTCCCTGCTCGTGAATATTCTGTCCCTGACACTGAGCTTTGTTGCTGCTGGTGAATATTCTGTCCCTGACACTGAGATTTGTCCCTGCTGGTGAACATTGTGTTCCTGACACTGAGACTTATCCCTGCTGGTGAACAATCTCTCCCTGACACTGAGCTTTGTCCCTGCGGGTGAACATTCTGTTCCTGACACTGAGCTTTGTTTCTGCTGGTGAATATTCTGTCCCTGACACTGAGCTTTGTCCCTGCGGGTGAAAATTCTGTTCCTGACACTGAGCTTTGTTCCTGCTGGTGAATATTCTGTCCCTGACACTGAGCTTTGTTCCTGCTGGTGAACATTCTGTCCCTGACACTGAGCTTTGTCCCTGAAAGTGAAAATTCTGTCCCTGACACTGAGCTTTATCCCTGCTGGTGAATATTCTGTCCATGACACTGAGCTTTGTCCCTGCTGGTGAATATTCTGTCCGTGACACTGAGCTTTGTCCCTGCTACTGAACATTGTGTCCCTCAAAATGACCCTTATCCCTAGTGGTGAACATTCTGTCCCTGACCCTGAGTTTTGTCCCTGCTAGTGAACATTTTGTGCTGACACAGAGTTTTCTCTCTGCTGTTCAACATTCTGTCCCTGACACTGAGCTTTGTCCCTGTGGTGAACATTCTGTCACTGATACTGAGCTTTGTTCCTGCTGGTAAATATTCTGTCACTGATACTGAGCTTTGTCCCTGCTGGTAAATATTCTGTCACTGATACTGAGCTTTGTTCCTGCTGGTGAACATTCTGTCCCTGACACTGAGACTTGACCCTGCTGCTGAACATTGTGTCCCTGAAAATGACCCTTGTCCCTGGGGGTGAATATTTTGTCACTGACACTGAGCTTTGCCCTTGCTGGTGAACATTCTGTCCCTGAAACTGAGCTTTATCCCTGCTGGTGAACATTTTGTCCCTCAAAATGCCCTTGCCCCTGGGAGTGAATATTCTGTCCCTGACACTGAGCTTTGTTCCTGATGGTGAATATTCTGTCCCTGACACTGAGCTTTGTCCCTGCGGGTGAACATTCTGTCCGTGACACTGAACTTTGTCCCTGCTGCTGAACATTGTGTCCCTCAAAATGACCCTTATCCCCAGTGGTGAACATTCTGTCCCTGACCCTGAGTTTTGTCCCTGCGAGTGAACATTTTGTGCTGACACAGAGTTTTCTCGCTGCTGTTCAACATTGTGTCCCTGACACTGAGCTTTGTTCCTGCTGGTGAATATTCTGTCCCTGACACTGAGCTTTGTTCCTGCTGGTGAACATTCTGTTCCTGACACTGAGCTTTGTTCCTGCTGGTGAACAATCTCTCCCTGACACTGAGCTTTGTTCCTGCTGCCAACATTCTGTGCCTGACACTGAGCTTTGTCCCTGCGGGTGAACATTCTGTGCCTGACACTGAGCTTTGTCCCTGCTGGTGAATATTCTGTTCCTGACACTGAGCTTTGTTCCTGCTGGTGAATATTCTGTCCCTGACACTGAGCTTTGTCCCTGCTGCCAACATTCTGTCCCTGACACTGAGCTTTGTCCCTGCTGCTGAACATTGTGTCCCTCAAAATTACCATTGTCCCTGGAGGTGAATATTTTGTCACTGACACTGAGCTTTGTCCCTGCTGGTGAACATTCTGTCCCTGACACTGAGCTTTGTCCCTGCTGGTAAATATTCTGTCACTGATACTGAGCTTTGTTCCTGCTGGTGAATATTCTGTCCCTGACACTGAGCTTTGTCCCTGCTAGTGAACATTGTGTTCCTGACACTGAGCTTTGTCCCTGCTGGTGAATATTCTGTCCCTGACATTGAGCTTTGTTCCTGCTGGTGAATATTCTGTCCCTGACACTGAGCTTTGTCCCTGCTGGTGAACATTGTGTCCCTCAAAATTACCATTGTCCCTTGGGGTGAATATTTTGTCACTGACACTGAGCTTTGCCCTTGCTGGTGAACATTCTGTCCCTGACACTGAGCTTTGTCCCTGCTGGTGAACATTGTGTTCCTGACACTGAGACTTGTCCCTGCTGGTGAATATTCTGTCCCTGACACTGAGCTTTGACCCTGCTGGGGAATATTCTGTCCCTGAAACTGATCTTTGTTCCTGCTGCCAACATTCTGTCCCTGACACTGAGCTTTGTCCCTGCTGGTGAACATTCTGTTCCTGACACTGAGCTTTGTTCCTGCTGGTGAATATTCTGTCCCTGACACTGAGCTTTGACCCTGCTGGTGAACATTCTGTCCCTGAAACTGATCTTTGTTCCTGCTGGTGAACATTCTGTCAATTTCACTGAGATTTGTCCCTACTGGTGAATATTCTGTCTCTGACACTGAGCTTTGTCCCTACTGGTGAATATTCTGTCCCTGACACTGAGTCTTGTCCCTAATGTTGAAAATACTGTCCCTGACACTGACTTTTGTCCCTGCTTTTCGACATTTTGTCCCTGACATTGAGTTTTGTCCCTGCTGGTGAATATTCTGTCACTGACACTGAGCTTTGTTCCTGCTGGTGAACACTCTGTCCCTGACACTGATCTTTGTCCCTGCTGGTGAAAATTCTGTCAATTTCACTGAGCTTTGTCCCTGCTGGTGAATATTCTGTCCCTGACACTGAGTCTTGTCCCTAATGTTGAAAATACTGTCCCTGACACTCAGTCTTGTCCCTGCTGGTGAACATTCTGTCCCTGACACTGACTTTTGTCCCTGCGTCTGAACATTGTGTCTCTCAAAATGACCCTTATCCCTGGTGGTATACATTTTATCCCTGACACTGAGCCTTTTCCCTGCTGGTGAATATTCTTTCCCTGACACTGAGCTTTGTCCCTGCTGGTGAACATTCTGTCCCTGACACTGAGCTTTGTCCCTGCTGGTGAACATTGTGTTCCTGACACTGAGACTTGTCCCTACTGGTGAATATTCTGTCCCTGACACTGAGCTTCGACCCTGCTGGTGAACATTCTGTCTCTGAAACTGATCTTTGTTCCTGCTGGTGAACATTCTGTCAATTTCACTGAGCTTTGTCCCTACTGGTGAATATTCTGTCTCTGACACTGAGCTTTGTCCCTACTGGTGAATATTCTGTCCCTGACACTGAGTCTTGTCCCTAATGTTGAAAATATTGTCCCTGACACTCAGTCTTGTCCCTGCTGGTGAACATTCTGTCAATTTCACTGAGCTTTGTCCCTGCTGGTGAATATTCTGTCCCTGACACTGAGTCTTGTCCCTAATTTTGAAAATACTGTCCCTAACACTCAGTCTTGTCCCTGCTGGTGAACATTCTGTTCCTGACACTGACTTTTGTCCCTGCTCTGAACATTGTGTCTCTCAAAATGACCCTTATCCCTGGTGGTATACATTTTATCCCTGACACTGAGCCTTTTCCCTGCTGGTGAATATTCTTTCCCTGACACTGAGCTTTGCCCTTGCTGGTGAACATTCTGTCCCTGAGACTGAGTTTTGACCCTGAGATGAAAATTCTGAACCTGAGACTTAGCTTTGTCCCTGCTGGTGAACTTTCTGTCCCTGACACTGAGTTTTGTCCCTGCTTTTCGACATTTTGTCCCTGACATTGAGTTTTGTCCCTGCTGGTGAATATTCTGTCACTAACACTGAGCTTTGTTCCTGCTGGTGAACACTCTGTCCCTGACACTGATATTTGTCCCTGCTGGTGAAAATTCTGTCAATTTCACTGAGCTTTGTCCCTGCTGGTGAATATTCTGTCCCTGACACAGAGTCTTGTCCCTGTGGTGAACATTCTGTCCCTGACACTGAGCTTTGTCCCTGCTGGTGAACATTGTGTTCCTGACACTGAGACTTGTCCCTGCTGGTGAATTATCTGTCCCTGACACAGAGTCTTGTCCCTGTGGTGAACATTCTGTCCCTGACACTGAGCTTTGTCCCTGCTGGTGAACATTGTGTTCCTGACACTGAGACTTGTCCCTGCTGGTGAATATTCTGTCCCTGAAACTGATCTTTGTTCCTGCTGGTGAACATTCTGTCCCTGACACTGAGCTTTGTCCCTGCTGGTGAACATTGTGTTCCTGACACTGAGACTTATCCCTGCTGGTGAACAATCTCTCCCTGACACTGAGCTTTGTCCCTGCGGTGAACATTCTGTCCCTGACACTGAGCTTTGTCCCTGCGGGTGAACATTCTGTTCCTGACACTGAGCTTTGTTTCTGCTGGTGAATATTCTGTCCCTGACACTGAGCTTTGTCCCTGCGGGTGAAAATTCTGTTCCTGACACTGAGCTTTGTTCCTGCTGGTGAATATTCTGTCCCTGACACTGAGCTTTGTTCCTGCTGGTGAACATTCTGTCCCTGACACTGAGCTTTGTCCCTGAAAGTGAAAATTCTGTCCCTGACACTGAGCTTTATCCCTGCTGGTGAATATTCTGTCCGTGACACTGAGCTTTGTCCCTGCTGGTGAATATTCTGTCCGTGACACTGAGCTTTGTCCCTGCTACTGAACATTGTGTCCCTCAAAATGACCCTTATCCCTAGTGGTGAACATTCTGTCCCTGACCCTGAGTTTTGTCCCTGCTAGTGAACATTTTGTGCTGACACAGAGTTTTCTCTCTGCTGTTCAACATTCTGTCCCTGACACTGAGCTTTGTCCCTGTGGTGAACATTCTGTCACTGATACTGAGCTTTGTTCCTGCTGGTAAATATTCTGTCACTGATACTGAGCTTTGTCCCTGCTGGTAAATATTCTGTCACTGATACTGAGCTTTGTTCCTGCTGGTGAAACATTCTGTCCCTGACACTGAGACTTGACCCTGCTGCTGAACATTGTGTCCCTGAAAATGACCCTTGTCCCTGGGGGTGAATATTTTGTCACTGACACTGAGCTTTGCCCTTGCTGGTGAACATTCTGTCCCTGAAACTGAGCTTTATCCCTGCTGGTGAACATTTTGTCCCTCAAAATGCCCTTGCCCCTGGGAGTGAATATTCTGTCCCTGACACTGAGCTTTGTTCCTGATGGTGAATATTCTGTCCCTGACACTGAGCTTTGTCCCTGCGGGTGAACATTCTGTCCGTGACACTGAACTTTGTCCCTGCTGCTGAACATTGTGTCCCTCAAAATGACCCTTATCCCCAGTGGTGAACATTCTGTCCCTGACCCTGAGTTTTGTCCCTGCGAGTGAACATTTTGTGCTGACACAGAGTTTTCTCGCTGCTGTTCAACATTGTGTCCCTGACACTGAGCTTTGTTCCTGCTGGTGAATATTCTGTCCCTGACACTGAGCTTTGTTCCTGCTGGTGAACATTCTGTTCCTGACACTGAGCTTTGTTCCTGCTGGTGAACAATCTCTCCCTGACACTGAGCTTTGTTCCTGCTGCCAACATTCTGTGCCTGACACTGAGCTTTGTCCCTGCGGGTGAACATTCTGTGCCTGACACTGAGCTTTGTCCCTGCTGGTGAATATTCTGTTCCTGACACTGAGCTTTGTTCCTGCTGGTGAATATTCTGTCCCTTGACACTGAGCTTTGTCCCTGCTGCCAACATTCTGTCCCTGACACTGAGCTTTGTCCCTGCTGCTGAACATTGTGTCCCTCAAAATTACCATTGTCCCTGGAGGTGAATATTTTGTCACTGACACTGAGCTTTGTCCCTGCTGGTGAACATTCTGTTCCTGACACTGAGCTTTGTCCCTGCGGGTGAACATTCTGTTCCTGACACTGAGCTTTGACCCTGCTGGTGAATATTCTGTTCCTGACACTGAGCTTTGTCCCTGCTGCCAACATTCTGTCCCTGACACTGAGCTTTGTCCCTGCTGGTGAATATATTGTCCCTGACACTGAGCTTTGTACCTGCTGGTGAACATACTGTCAATTTCACTAGCTTTGTTCCTGCTGGTGAACATTCTGTCCCTCAAAATGACCCTTGTCCCTGGGGATAAACAATCTGTCCCTGACACTGAGCTTTGTTCCTGGTTGTGAACATTCTGTCAATTTCACAAGCTTTGCCCCTGCTGGTAAACATTCTGTCCCTGGCACTGAGACTTTTCCCTGCTGCTGAACATTCTGTCCCTGCCACTGAGCTTTGTCCCTGGGGGTGAACATTGTGTCCCTCAAAATGACCCTTGTCCCTGGGGGTGAATATTTTGTCCCTGACACTGAGCTTTGTCCCTGTGGTGAACATTCTGTCCCTGACACTGAGCTATGTCCCTCATGGTGAAAGTTCCGTACCTGAGACTGAGCTTTGACCCTGCTAGTGAACATTCTGTCCATGAAGCTGAGTTTTATTCCTGCTGGTGAACATTCTGTGTCTGACACTGAGCTTTGTCCCTGAAAGTGAAAATTCTGTCCCTGAGACTGAGCTTTGTCCCTGCTGGTGAACATTCTGTGCGTGACACTGAGCTTTGTCCCTGCTGGTGAATATTCTGTCCCTGACACTGAGCTTTGTCCCTGGGGGTGAACATTGTGTCACTGACACTGAGCTTTGATCCTGCTGGTGAACACTCTGTCCCTGACACTGATCTTTGTCCCTGCTGGTGAAAATTCTGTCAATTTCACTGAGCTTTGTCCCTGCTGGTGAATATTCTGTCCCTGACACTGAGTCTTGTCCCTGTGGTGAACATTCTGTACCTGACACTGAGCTATGTCCCTGAAAGTGAAAATTCTGTCCCTGAGACTGAGTTTTGTTCCTGCTGGTGAACATTCTCTCTCTGAAACTGAGCTATGTCCCTGAAAGTGAAAATTCTGTCCCTGAGACTGAGTTTTGTTCCTGCTGGTGAACATTCTGTCCCTGAAACTGAGTCTTGTCCCTGCTGTTGAAAATACTGTCCCTGACACTCAGTCTTGTCGATGCTGGTGACCAATCTGTCCCTGACACTGATCCTTGTTCCTACTGGGGAATATTCTCTGCCTGACACTGAACTTTGTCCCTGCTGCTGAACATTGTGTCCCTCAAAATGACCCTCGTCCCTGGGGGTGAGTATTTTGTCCCTGACACTGATCTTTGTCCCTGTGGTGAACATTCTGTCCCTGACACTGAGATTTGTCCCTGTGGTGAACATTCTGTCCCTGACACTGATCCTTATCCCTGCTGGTGAATATTCTCTCCGTGACACTGAGCTTTGCCCCTGCTGGTAAACATTCTGTCCCTGACACTGAGCTTTGTACCTGGTGGTGAACAATCTCTCACTGACACTGAGCTTTGTCTCTGCTGCTGTACATTGTGTCCCTCAAAATGACCCTTGCCCCTGGGGGTGAATATTTTGTCCCTGCCACTGAGCTTTACCCTTGCTGGTGAACATTCTGTGCCTGAGACTGAGCTTTGTCCCTGAAAGTGAAAATTCTGTCCCTGACACTGAGCTTTATCCCTGCTGGTGAACATTCTGTCCCTGACACTGAGCTTTCTCCCTGAAAGTGAAAATTCTGGCCCTGACACTGAGCTTTGTCCCTGCTGGTGAATATTCACTCCGTGACACTGAGCTTTGTCTCTGCTGCTAAACATTGTGTCCCTCAAAATGACCCTTGTCCCGGGGGTGAATATTTTATCCCTGCCACTGAACTTTGCCCTTGCTGGTGAACATTCTGTCCCTGACACTGATCCTTATCCCTGCTGGTGAATATTCACTCCGTGACACTGAGCTTTGTTCCTGCTGGTGAACATTCTGTCCCTCAAAATGACCCTTGCCCCTGGAGGTGAATATTTTGTCCCTACCACTGAGCTTTGCCCTTGCTGGTGAACATTCTGTCACTGACACTGAGCTTTGTTCCTGCTGGTGAATATTCTGTCAATTTCCCAAGCTTTGCCCCTGCTGGTAAACATTCTGTCCCTGACACTGAGACTTTTCCCTGCTGCTGAACATTCTGTCCCTGACACTGAGCTTTGTCTCTGCTGAAAACATTGTGTCCCTCAAAATGACCCTTGCCCCTGGGGGTGAATATTTTGTTCCTGCCACTGAGCTTTACCCTTGCTGGTGAACATTCTGTCCCTGACACTGAGCTTTGTCCCTGAAAGTGAAAATTCTGTCCCTGACACTGAGCTTTATCCCTGCTGGTGAATATTCTGTCCGTGACACTGAGCTTTGTCCCTGCTGGTGAATATTCTGTCCGTGACACTGAGCTTTGTCCCTGCTACTGAACATTGTGTCCCTCAAAATGACCCTTATCCCTAGTGGTGAACATTCTGTCCCTGACCCTGAGTTTTGTCCCTGCTAGTGAACATTTT
Source organism: Mobula birostris (assembly GCF_030028105.1). Lineage (NCBI taxonomy): Eukaryota > Metazoa > Chordata > Chondrichthyes > Myliobatiformes > Myliobatidae > Mobula > Mobula birostris. Next base: position 94,780,724 of record NC_092373.1, read on the forward strand.
GTGCTGACACAGAGTTTTCTCTCTGCTGTTCAACATTCTGTCCCTGACACTGAGCTTTGTCCCTGTGGTGAACATTCTGTCACTGATACTGAGCTTTGTTCCTGCTGGTAAATATTCTGTCACTGATACTGAGCTTTGTCCCTGCTGGTAAATATTCTGTCACTGATACTGAGCTTTGTTCCTGCTGGTGAACATTCTGTCCCTGACACTGAGACTTGACCCTGCTGCTGAACATTGTGTCCCTGAAAATGACCCTTGTCCCTGGGGGTGAATATTTTGTCACTGACACTGAGCTTTGCCCTTGCTGGTGAACATTCTGTCCCTGAAACTGAGCTTTATCCCTGCTGGTGAACATTTGTCCCTCAAAATGCCCTTGCCCCTGGGAGTGAATATTCTGTCCCTGACACTGAGCTTTCTTCCTGATGGTGAATATTCTGTCCCTGACACTGAGCTTTGTCCCTGCGGGTGAACATTCTGTCCGTGACACTGAACTTTGTCCCTGCTGCTGAACATTGTGTCCCTCAAAATGACCCTTATCCCCAGTGGTGAACATTCTGTCCCTGACCCTGAGTTTTGTCCCTGCTAGTGAACATTTTGTGCTGACACAGAGTTTTCTCGCTGCTGTTCAACATTGTGTCCCTGACACTGAGCTTTGTTCCTGCTGGTGAATATTCTGTCCCTGACACTGAGCTTTGTTCCTGCTGGTGAACATTCTGTTCCTGACACTGAGCTTTGTTCCTGCTGGTGAACAATCTCTCCCTGACACTGAGCTTTGTTCCTGCTGCCAACATTCTGTGCCTGACACTGAGCTTTGTCCCTGCGGGTGAACATTCTGTGCCTGACACTGAGCTTTGTCCCTGCTGGTGAATATTCTGTTCCTGACACTGAGCTTTGTTCCTGCTGGTGAATATTCTGTCCCTGACACTGAGCTTTGCCCTTGCTGGTGAACATTCTGTCCCTGACACCGAGCTTTGTCCCTGCTGGTGAACATTGTGTTCCTGACACTGAGACTTGTCCCTGCTCGTGAATATTCTGTCCCTGACACTGAGCTTTGTCCCTGCTGCCAACATTCTGTCCCTGACACTGAGCTTTGTCCCTGCTGGTGAATATATTGTTCCTGACACTGAGCTTTGTACCTGCTGGTGAACATACTGTCAATTTCACTAGCTTTGTTCCTGCTGGTGAACATTCTGTCCCTCTAAATGACCCTTGTCCCTGGGGATAAACAATCTGTCCCTGACACTGAGCTTTGTTCCTGGTTGTGAACATTCTGTCAATTTCACAAGCTTTGCCCCTGCTGGTAAACATTCTGTCCCTGGCACTGAGACTTTTCCCTGCTGCTGAACATTCTGTCCCTGCCACTGAGCTTTGTCCCTGGGGGTGAACATTGTGTCCCTCAAAATGACCCTTGTCCCTGGGGGTGAATATTTTGTCCCTGACACTGAGCTTTGTCCCTGTGGTGAACATTCTGTCCCTGACACTGAGCTATGTCCCTCATGGTGAAAGTTCCGTACCTGAGACTGAGCTTTGACCCTGCTAGTGAACATTCTGTCCATGAAGCTGAGTTTTATTCCTGCTGGTGAACATTCTGTGTCTGACACTGAGCTTTGTCCCTGAAAGTGAAAATTCTGTCCCTGAGACTGAGCTTTGTCCCTGCTGGTGAACATTCTGTGCGTGACACTGAGCTTTGTCCCTGCTGGTGAATATTCTGTCCCTGACACTGAGCTTTGTCCCTGGGGGTGAACATTGTGTCACTGACACTGAGCTTTGATCCTGCTGGTGAACACTCTGTCCCTGACACTGATCTTTGTCCCTGCTGGTGAAAATTCTGTCAATTTCACTGAGCTTTGTCCCTGCTGGTGAATATTCTGTCCCTGACACTGAGTCTTGTCCCTGTGGTGAACATTCTGTACCTGACACTGAGCTATGTCCCTGAAAGTGAAAATTCTGTCCCTGAGACTGAGTTTTGTTCCTGCTGGTGAACATTCTCTCTCTGAAACTGAGCTATGTCCCTGAAAGTGAAAATTCTGTCCCTGAGACTGAGTTTTGTTCCTGCTGGTGAACATTCTGTCCCTGAAACTGAGTCTTGTCCCTGCTGTTGAAAATACTGTCCCTGACACTCAGTCTTGTCGATGCTGGTGACCAATCTGCCCTGACACTGATCCTTGTTCCTACTGGGGAATATTCTCTGCCTGACACTGAACTTTGTCCCTGCTGCTGAACATTGTGTCCCTCAAAATGACCCTCGTCCCTGGGGGTGAGTATTTTGTCCCTGACACTGATCTTTGTCCCTGTGGTGAACATTCTGTCCCTGACACTGATCCTTGTTCCTACTGGGGAATATTCTCTGCCTGACACTGAACTTTGTCCCTGCTGCTGAACATTGTGTCCCTCAAAATGACCCTCGTCCCTGGGGGTGAGTATTTTGTCCCTGACACTGATCTTTGTCCCTGTGGTGAACATTCTGTCCCTGACACTGAGATTTGTCCCTGTGGTGAACATTCTGTCCCTGACACTGATCCTTATCCCTGCTGGTGAATATTCTCTCCGTGACACTGAGCTTTGCCCCTGCTGGTAAACATTCTGTCCCTGACACTAAGCTTTGTACCTGGTGGTGAACAATCTCTCACTGACACTGAGCTTTGTCTCTGCTGCTGTACATTGTGTCCCTCAAAATGACCCTTGCCCCTGGGGGTGAATATTTTGTCCCTGCCACTGAGCTTTACCCTTGCTGGTGAACATTCTGTCCCTGACACTGAGCTTTCTCCCTGAAAGTGAAAATTCTGGCCCTGACACTGAGCTTTGTCACTGCTGGTGAATATTCTGTCAATTTCCCAAGCTTTGCCCCTGCTGGTAAACATTCTGTCCCTGACACTGAGACTTTTCCCTGCTGCTGAACATTCTGTCCCTGACACTGAGCTTTGTCTCTGCTGAAAACATTGTGTCCCTCAAAATGACCCTTGCCCCTGGGGGTGAATATTTTGTTCCTGCCACTGAGCTTTACCCTTGCTGGTGAACATTCTGTCCCTGACACTGAGCTTTGTCCCTGAAAGTGAAAATTCTGTCCCTGACACTGAGCTTTATCCCTGCTGGTGAATATTCTGTCCGTGACACTGAGCTTTGTCCCTGCTGATGAATATTCTGTCCGTGACACTGAGCTTTGTCCCTGCTACTGAACATTGTGTCCCTCAAAATGACCCTTATCCCTAGTGGTGAACATTCTGTCCCTGACCCTGAGTTTTGTCCCTGCTAGTGAACATTTTGTGCTGACACAGAGTTTTCTCTCTGCTGTTCAACATTCTGTCCCTGACACTGAGCTTTGTCCCTGTGGTGAACATTCTGTCACTGATACTGAGCTTTGTTCCTGCTGGTAAATATTCTGTCACTGATACTGAGCTTTGTCCCTGCTGGTAAATATTCTGTCACTGATACTGAGCTTTGTTCCTGCTGGTGAACATTCTGTCCCTGACACTGAGCTTTGTCCCTGCTGGTAAATATTCTGTCACTGATACTGAGCTTTGTTCCTGCTGGTGAATATTCTGTCCCTGACACTGAGCTTTGTCCCTGCTGGTGAACATTGTGTTCCTGACACTGAGCTTTGTCCCTGCTGGTGAATATTCTGTCCCTGACATTGAGCTTTGTTCCTGCTGGTGAATATTCTGTCCCTGACACTGAGCTTTGTCCCTGCTGGTGAACATTGTGTCCCTCAAAATTACCATTGTCCCTGGGGGTGAATATTTTGTCACTGACACTGAGCTTTGCCCTTGCTGGTGAACATTCTGTCCCTGACACTGAGCTTTGTCCCTGCTGGTGAACATTGTGTTCCTGACACTGAGACTTGTCCCTGCTGGTGAATATTCTGTCCCTGACACTGAGCTTTGACCCTGCTGGGGAATATTCTGTCCCTGAAACTGATCTTTGTTCCTGCTGCCAACATTCTGTCCCTGACACTGAGCTTTGTCCCTGCTGGTGAACATTCTGTTCCTGACACTGAGCTTTGTTCCTGCTGGTGAATATTCTGTCCCTGACACTGAGCTTTGACCCTGCTGGTGAACATTCTGTCCCTGAAACTGATCTTTGTTCCTGCTGGTGAACATTCTGTCAATTTCACTGAGATTTGTCCCTACTGGTGAATATTCTGTCTCTGACACTGAGCTTTGTCCCTACTGGTGAATATTCTGTCCCTGACACTGAGTCTTGTCCCTAATGTTGAAAATACTGTCCCTGACACTCAGTCTTGTCCCTGCTGGTGAACATTCCGTCCCTGACACTGACTTTTGTCCCTGCTTTTCGACATTTTGTCCCTGACATTGAGTTTTGTCCCTGCTGGTGAATATTCTGTCACTGACACTGAGCTTTGTTCCTGCTGGTGAACACTCTGTCCCTGACACTGATCTTTGTCCCTGCTGGTGAAAATTCTGTCAATTTCACTGAGCTTTGTCCCTGCTGGTGAATATTCTGTCCCTGACACTGAGTCTTGTCCCTAATGTTGAAAATACTGTCCCTGACACTCAGTCTTGTCCCTGCTGGTGAACATTCTGTCCCTGACACTGACTTTTGTCCCTGCGTCTGAACATTGTGTCTCTCAAAATGACCCTTATCCCTGGTGGTATACATTTTATCCCTGACACTGAGCCTTTTCCCTGCTGGTGAATATTCTTTCCCTGACACTGAGCTTTGTCCCTGCTGGTGAACATTCTGTCCCTGACACTGAGCTTTGTCCCTGCTGGTGAACATTGTGTTCCTGACACTGAGACTTGTCCCTACTGGTGAATATTCTGTCCCTGACACTGAGCTTTGTCCCTGCTGGTAAATATTCTGTCACTGATACTGAGCTTTGTTCCTGCTGGTGAATTTTCTGTCCCTGAGAGAGGGCTTTGTCCCTGCTGCTGAACATCGTGTCCCTCAAAATTACCATTGTCCCTGGGGGTGAATATTTTGTCACTGACACTGAGCTTTGCCCTTGCTGGTGAACATTCTGTGCCTGACACTGAGCATTGTCCCTGCGGGTGAACATTGTGTTCCTGACACTGAGACTTGTCCCTGCTGGTGAACATTGTGTTCCTGACACTGGGACTTATCCCTGCTGGTGAACAATCTCTCCCTGACACTGAGCTTTGTCCCTGCGGGTGAACATTCTGTTCCTGACACTGAGCTTTGTTCCTGCTGGTGAATATTCTGTCCCTGACACTGAGCTTTGTCCCTGCGGGTGAAAATTCTGTTCCTGACACTGAGCTTTGTTCCTGCTGGTGAATATTCTGTCCCTGACACTGAGCTTTGTTCCTGCTGGTGAACATTCTGTCCCTGACACTGAGCTTTGTCCCTGCTGCTGAACATTGTGTCCCTCAAAATTACCATTGTCCCTGGGGGTGAATATTTTCTCACTGACACTGAGCTTTGCCCTTGCTGGTGAACATTCTGTGCCTGACACTGAGCTTTGTCCCTGCTGGTGAACATTGTGTTCCTGACACTGAGACTTGTCCCTGCTCGTGAATATTCTGTCCCTGACACTGAGCTTTGTTGCTGCTGGTGAATATTCTGTCCCTGACACTGAGATTTGTCCCTGCTGGTGAACATTGTGTTCCTGACACTGAGACTTATCCCTGCTGGTGAACAATCTCTCCCTGACACTGAGCTTTGTCCCTGCGGGTGAACATTCTGTTCCTGACACTGAGCTTTGTTTCTGCTGGTGAATATTCTGTCCCTGACACTGAGCTTTGTCCCTGCGGGTGAAAATTCTGTTCCTGACACTGAGCTTTGTTCCTGCTGGTGAATATTCTGTCCCTGACACTGAGCTTTGATCCTGCTGGTGAACATTCTGTCCCTGACACTGAGCTTTGTCCCTGCTGCTGAACATTGTGTCCCTCAAAATTACCATTGTCCCTGGGGGTGAATATTTTCTCACTGACACTGAGCTTTGCCCTTGCTGGTGAACATTCTGTCCCTGACACTGAGCTTTGTCCCTGCTGGTGAACATTGTGTTCCTGACACTGAGACTTGTCCCTGCTCGTGAATATTCTGTCCCTGACACTGAGCTTTGTCCCTGCTGCCAACATTCTGTCCCTGACACTGAGCTTTGTCCCTGCTGGTGAATATATTGTCCCTGACACTGAGCTTTGTACCTGCTGGTGAACATACTGTCAATTTCACTAGCTTTGTTCCTGCTGGTGAACATTCTGTCCCTCAAAATGACCCTTGTCCCTGGGGATAAACAATCTGTCCCTGACACTGAGCTTTGTTCCTGGTTGTGAACATTCTGTCAATTTCACAAGCTTTGCCCCTGCTGGTAAACATTCTGTCCCTGGCACTGAGACTTTTCCCTGCTGCTGAACATTCTGTCCCTGCCACTGAGCTTTGTCCCTGGGGGTGAACATTGTGTCCCTCAAAATGACCCTTGTCCCTGGGGGTGAATATTTTGTCCCTGACACTGAGCTTTGTCCCTGTGGTGAACATTCTGTCCCTGACACTGAGCTATGTCCCTCATGGTGAAAGTTCCGTACCTGAGACTGAGCTTTGACCCTGCTAGTGAACATTCTGTCCATGAAGCTGAGTTTTATTCCTGCTGGTGAACATTCTGTGTCTGACACTGAGCTTTGTCCCTGAAAGTGAAAATTCTGTCCCTGAGACTGAGCTTTGTCCCTGCTGGTGAACATTCTGTGCGTGACACTGAGCTTTGTCCCTGCTGGTGAATATTCTGTCCCTGACACTGAGCTTTGTCCCTGGGGGTGAACATTGTGTCACTGACACTGAGCTTTGATCCTGCTGGTGAACACTCTGTCCCTGACACTGATCTTTGTCCCTGCTGGTGAAAATTCTGTCAATTTCACTGAGCTTTGTCCCTGCTGGTGAATATTCTGTCCCTGACACTGAGTCTTGTCCCTGTGGTGAACATTCTGTACCTGACACTGAGCTATGTCCCTGAAAGTGAAAATTCTGTCCCTGAGACTGAGTTTTGTTCCTGCTGGTGAACATTCTCTCTCTGAAACTGAGCTATGTCCCTGAAAGTGAAAATTCTGTCCCTGAGACTGAGTTTTGTTCCTGCTGGTGAACATTCTGTCCCTGAAACTGAGTCTTGTCCCTGCTGTTGAAAATACTGTCCCTGACACTCAGTCTTGTCGATGCTGGTGACCAATCTGTCCCTGACACTGATCCTTGTTCCTACTGGGGAATATTCTCTGCCTGACACTGAACTTTGTCCCTGCTGCTGAACATTGTGTCCCTCAAAATGACCCTCGTCCCTGGGGGTGAGTATTTTGTCCCTGACACTGATCTTTGTCCCTGTGGTGAACATTCTGTCCCTGACACTGAGATTTGTCCCTGTGGTGAACATTCTGTCCCTGACACTGATCCTTATCCCTGCTGGTGAATATTCTCTCCGTGACACTGAGCTTTGCCCCTGCTGGTAAACATTCTGTCCCTGACACTGAGCTTTGTACCTGGTGGTGAACAATCTCTCACTGACACTGAGCTTTGTCTCTGCTGCTGTACATTGTGTCCCTCAAAATGACCCTTGCCCCTGGGGGTGAATATTTTGTCCCTGCCACTGAGCTTTACCCTTGCTGGTGAACATTCTGTGCCTGAGACTGAGCTTTGTCCCTGAAAGTGAAAATTCTGTCCCTGACACTGAGCTTTATCCCTGCTGGTGAACATTCTGTCCCTGACACTGAGCTTTCTCCCTGAAAGTGAAAATTCTGGCCCTGACACTAAGCTTTGTCCCTGCTGGTGAATATTCACTCCGTGACACTGAGCTTTGTCTCTGCTGCTAAACATTGTGTCCCTCAAAATGACCCTTGTCCCGGGGGTGAATATTTTATCCCTGCCACTGAACTTTGCCCTTGCTGGTGAACATTCTGTCCCTGACACTGATCCTTATCCCTGCTGGTGAATATTCACTCCGTGACACTGAGCTTTGTTCCTGCTGGTGAACATTCTGTCCCTCAAAATGACCCTTGCCCCTGGAGGTGAATATTTTGTCCCTACCACTGAGCTTTGCCCTTGCTGGTGAACATTCTGTCACTGACACTGAGCTTTGTTCCTGCTGGTGAATATTCTGTCAATTTCCCAAGCTTTGCCCCTGCTGGTAAACATTCTGTCCCTGACACTGAGACTTTTCCCTGCTGCTGAACATTCTGTCCCTGACACTGAGCTTTGTCTCTGCTGAAAACATTGTGTCCCTCAAAATGACCCTTGCCCCTGGGGGTGAATATTTTGTTCCTGCCACTGAGCTTTACCCTTGCTGGTGAACATTCTGTCCCTGACACTGAGCTTTGTCCCTGAAAGTGAAAATTCTGTCCCTGACACTGAGCTTTATCCCTGCTGGTGAATATTCTGTCCGTGACACTGAGCTTTGTCCCTGCTGGTGAATATTCTGTCCGTGACACTGAGCTTTGTCCCTGCTACTGAACATTGTGTCCCTCAAAATGACCCTTATCCCTAGTGGTGAACATTCTGTCCCTGACCCTGAGTTTTGTCCCTGCTAGTGAACATTTTGTGCTGACACAGAGTTTTCTCTCTGCTGTTCAACATTCTGTCCCTGACACTGAGCTTTGTCCCTGTGGTGAACATTCTGTCACTGATACTGAGCTTTGTTCCTGCTGGTAAATATTCTGTCACTGATACTGAGCTTTGTCCCTGCTGGTAAATATTCTGTCACTGATACTGAGCTTTGTTCCTGCTGGTGAACATTCTGTCCCTGACACTGAGCTTTGTCCCTGCTGGTAAATATTCTGTCACTGATACTGAGCTTTGTTCCTGCTGGTGAATATTCTGTCCCTGACACTGAGCTTTGTCCCTGCTGGTGAACATTGTGTTCCTGACACTGAGCTTTGTCCCTGCTGGTGAATATTCTGTCCCTGACATTGAGCTTTGTTCCTGCTGGTGAATATTCTGTCCCTGACACTGAGCTTTGTCCCTGCTGGTGAACATTGTGTCCCTCAAAATTACCATTGTCCCTGGGGGTGAATATTTTGTCACTGACACTGAGCTTTGCCCTTGCTGGTGAACATTGTGTTCCTGACACTGAGCTTTGTCCCTGCTGGTGAATATTCTGTCCCTGACACTGAGCTTTGTCCCTGCTGGTGAACATTGTGTCCCTCAAAATTACCATTGTCCCTGGGGGTGAATATTTTGTCACTGACACTGAGCTTTGCCCTTGCTGGTGAACATTCTGTCCCTGACACTGAGCTTTGTCCCTGCTGGTGAACATTGTGTTCCTGACACTGAGACTTGTCCCTGCTGGTGAATATTCTGTCCCTGACACTGAGCTTTGACCCTGCTGGTGAATATTCTGTCCCTGAAACTGATCTTTGTTCCTGCTGCCAACATTCTGTCCCTGACACTGAGCTTTGTCCCTGCTGGTGAACATTCTGTTCCTGACACTGAGCTTTGTTCCTGCTGGTGAATATTCTGTCCCTGACACTGAGCTTTGACCCTGCTGGTGAACATTCTGTCCCTGAAACTGATCTTTGTTCCTGCTGGTGAACATTCTGTCAATTTCACTGAGATTTGTCCCTACTGGTGAATATTCTGTCTCTGACACTGAGCTTTGTCCCTACTGGTGAATATTCTGTCCCTGACACTGAGTCTTGTCCCTAATGTTGAAAATACTGTCCCTGACACTCAGTCTTGTCCCTGCTGGTGAACATTCTGTCCCTGACACTGACTTTTGTCCCTGCTTTTCGACATTTTGTCCCTGACATTGAGTTTTGTCCCTGCTGGTGAATATTCTGTCACTGACACTGAGCTTTGTTCCTGCTGGTGAACACTCTGTCCCTGACACTGATCTTTGTCCCTGCTGGTGAAAATTCTGTCAATTTCACTGAGCTTTGTCCCTGCTGGTGAATATTCTGTCCCTGACACTGACTTTTGTCCCTGCGTCTGAACATTGTGTCTCTCAAAATGACCCTTATCCCTGGTGGTATACATTTTATCCCTGACACTGAGCCTTTTCCCTGCTGGTGAATATTCTTTCCCTGACACTGAGCTTTGTCCCTGCTGGTGAACATTCTGTCCCTGACACTGAGCTTTGTCCCTGCTGGTGAACATTGTGTTCCTGACACTGAGACTTGTCCCTACTGGTGAATATTCTGTCCCTGACACTGAGCTTCGACCCTGCTGGTGAACATTCTGTCTCTGAAACTGATCTTTGTTCCTGCTGGTGAACATTCTGTCAATTTCACTGAGCTTTGTCCCTACTGGTGAATATTCTGTCTCTGACACTGAGCTTTGTCCCTACTGGTGAATATTCTGTCCCTGACACTGAGTCTTGTCCCTAATGTTGAAAATATTGTCCCTGACACTCAGTCTTGTCCCTGCTGGTGAACATTCTGTCAATTTCACTGAGCTTTGTCCCTGCTGGTGAATATTCTGTCCCTGACACTGAGTCTTGTCCCTAATTTTGAAAATACTGTCCCTAACACTCAGTCTTGTCCCTGCTGGTGAACATTCTGTTCCTGACACTGACTTTTGTCCCTGCGTCTGAACATTGTGTCTCTCAAAATGACCCTTATCCCTGGTGGTATACATTTTATCCCTGACACTGAGCCTTTTCCCTGCTGGTGAATATTCTTTCCCTGACACTGAGCTTTGCCCTTGCTGGTGAACATTCTGTCCCTGAGACTGAGTTTTGACCCTGAGATGAAAATTCTGAACCTGAGACTTAGCTTTGTCCCTGCTGGTGAACTCTCTGTCCCTGACACTGAGTTTTGTCCCTGCTTTTCGACATTTTGTCCCTGACATTGAGTTTTGTCCCTGCTGGTGAATATTCTGTCACTGACACTGAGCTTTGTTCCTGCTGGTGAACACTCTGTCCCTGACACTGATATTTGTCCCTGCTGGTGAAAATTCTGTCAATTTCACTGAGCTTTGTCCCTGCTGGTGAATATTCTGTCCCTGACACAGAGTCTTGTCCCTGTGGTGAACATTCTGTCCCTGACACTGAGCTTTGTCCCTGCTGGTGAACATTGTGTTCCTGACACTGAGACTTGTCCCTGCTGGTGAATATTCTGTCCCTGAAACTGATCTTTGTTCCTGCTGGTGAACATTCTGTCCCTGACACTGAGCTTTGTCCCTGCTGGTGAACATTGTGTTCCTGACACTGAGACTTATCCCTGCTGGTGAACAATCTCTCCCTGACACTGAGCTTTGTCCCTGCGGGTGAACATTCTGTCCCTGACACTGAGTTTTGTCCCTGCTGCTGAACATTGTGTCCCTCAAAATTACCATTGTCACTGGGGGTGAATATTTTGTCACTGACACTGAGCTTTGTCCCTGTGGTGAACATTCTGTCCCTGACACTGAGCTTTGTCCCTGCGGGTGAACATTCTGTTCCTGACACTGAGCTTTGTCCCTGCTGCTGAACATTGTGTCCCTCAAAATTACCATTGTCCCTGGGGGTGAATATTTTCTCACTGACACTGAGCTTTGCCCTTGCTGGTGAACATTCTGTGCCTGACACTGAGCTTTGTCCCTGCTGGTGAACATTGTGTTCCTGACACTGAGACTTGTCCCTGCTCGTGAATATTCTGTCCCTGACACTGAGCTTTGTTGCTGCTGGTGAATATTCTGTCCCTGACACTGAGATTTGTCCCTGCTGGTGAACATTGTGTTCCTGACACTGAGACTTATCCCTGCTGGTGAACAATCTCTCCCTGACACTGAGCTTTGTCCCTGCGGGTGAACATTCTGTTCCTGACACTGAGCTTTGTTTCTGCTGGTGAATATTCTGTCCCTGACACTGAGCTTTGTCCCTGCGGGTGAAAATTCTGTTCCTGACACTGAGCTTTGTTCCTGCTGGTGAATATTCTGTCCCTGACACTGAGCTTTGTTCCTGCTGGTGAACATTCTGTCCCTGACACTGAGCTTTGTCCCTGCTGCTGAACATTGTGTCCCTCAAAATTACCATTGTCCCTGGGGGTGAATATTTTCTCAGTGACACTGAGCTTTGCCCTTGCTGGTGAACATTCTGTCCCTGACACTGAGCTTTGTCCCTGCTGGTGAACATTGTGTTCCTGACACTGAGACTTGTCCCTGCTCGTGAATATTCTGTCCCTGACACTGAGCTTTGTTGCTGCTGGTGAATATTCTGTCCCTGACACTGAGATTTGTCCCTGCTGGTGAACATTGTGTTCCTGACACTGAGACTTATCCCTGCTGGTGAACAATCTCTCCCTGACACTGAGCTTTGTCCCTGCGGGTGAACATTCTGTTCCTGACACTGAGCTTTGTCCCTGTTGCCAACATTCTGTTCCTGACACTGAGCTTTGTTCCTGCTGCTGAACATTGTGTCCCTCAAAATTACCATTGTCCCTGGGGGTGAATATTTTGTCACTGACACTGAGCTTTGTCCCTGCTGGTGTACATTCTGTGCCTGACACTGAGCTTTGAACCTGCTGGTGAACATTCTGTCCCTGACACTGAGCTTTGTCCCTGCGGGTGAACATTCTGTTCCTGACACTGAGCTTTGTTCCTGCTGGTGAATATTCTGTCACTGACACTGAGCTTTGTTCCTGCTGGTGAACATTCTGTCCCTGACACTGAGCTTTGTCCCTGCTGCTGAACATTGTGTCCCTCAAAATTACCATTGTCCCTGGGGGTGAATATTTTCTCACTGACACTGAGCTTTGCCCTTGCTGGTGAACATTCTGTCCCTGACACTGAGCTTTGTCCCTGCTGGTGAACATTGTGTTCCTGACACTGAGACTTGTCCCTGCTCGTGAATATTCTGTCCCTGACACTGAGCTTTGTTGCTGCTGGTGAATATTCTGTCCCTGACACTGAGATTTGTCCCTGCTGGTGAACATTGTGTTCCTGACACTGAGACTTATCGCTGCTGGTGAACAATCTCTCCCTGACACTGAGCTTTGTCCCTGCGGGTGAACATTCTGTTCCTGACACTGAGCATTGTCCCTGTTGCCAACATTCTGTTCCTGACACTGAGCTTTGTTCCTGCTGCTGAACATTGTGTCCCTCAAAATTACCATTGTCCCTGGGGGTGAATATTTTGTCACTGACACTGAGCTTTGTCCCTGCTGGTGTACATTCTGTGCCTGACACTGAGCTTTGAACCTGCTGGTGAACATTCTGTCCCTGACACTGAGCTTTGTCCCTGCGGGTGAACATTCTGTTCCTGACACTGAGCTTTGTTCCTGCTGGTGAATATTCTGTCACTGACACTGAGGTTTGTTCCTGCTGGTGAACATTGTGTTCCTGACACTGAGCTTTGTTCCTGCTGGTGAACACTCTGTCCCTGACACTGATCTTTGACCCTGCTGGTGAAAATTCTGTCAATTTTTATTGAGCTTTGTTCCTGCTGGTGAACATTCTGTCCCTGACACTGAGCTTTATCCCTGCTGGTTAACATTCTGTCCCTGACACTGAGCTTTGTTCTTGCTGGTAAATATTCTGTCACTGATACTGAGCTTTGTTCCTGCTGGTGAACATTCTGTCCCTGACACTGAGCTTTGTCCCTGCTGGTGAACATTGTGTCCCTCAAAATTACCATTGTCCCTGGGGGTGAATATTTTGTCACTGACACTGAGCTTTGCCCTTGCTGGTGAACATTCTGTGCCTGACACTGAGCTTTGTCCCTGCGGGTGAACATTGTGTTCCTGACACTGAGACTTGTCCCTGCTGGTGAACATTCTGTCCCTGACACTGAGCTTTGTCCCTGCGGGTGAACATTCTGTCCCTGACACTGAGCTTTGTCCCTGCGGGTGAACATTCTGTCCCTGACACTGAGGTTTGTCCCTGCTGGTGAACATTGTGTTCCTGACACTGAGACTTGTCCCTGCTCGTGAATATTCTGTCCCTGAAACTGAGCTTTGTTGCTGCTGGTGAATATTCTGTCCCTGACACTGAGATTTGTCCCTGCTGGTGAACATTGTGTTCCTGACACTGAGACTTATCCCTGCTGGTGAACAATCTCTCCCTGACACTGAGCTTTGTCCCTGTGGTGAACATTCTGTCCCTGACACTGAGCTTTGTCCCTGCGGGTGAACATTCTGTTCCTGACACTGAGCTTTGTCCCTGTTGCCAACATTCTGTTCCTGACACTGAGCTTTGTTCCTGCTGCTGAACATTGTGTCCCTCAAAATTACCATTGTCCCTGGGGGTGAATATTTTGTCACTGACACTGAGCTTTGTCCCTGCTGGTGTACATTCTGTGCCTGACACTGAGCTTTGAACCAGCTGGTGAACATTCTGTCCCTGACACTGAGCTTTGTCCCTGCGGGTGAACATTCTGTTCCTGACACTGAGCTTTGTTCCTGCTGGTGAATATTCTGTCACTGACACTGAGCTTTGTTCCTGCTGGTGAACATTGTGTTCCTGACACTGAGCTTTGTTCCTGCTGGTGAACACTCTGTCCCTGACACTGATCTTTGACCCTGCTGGTGAAAATTCTGTCAATTTCATTGAGCTTTGTTCCTGCTGGTGAACATTCTGTCCCTGACACTGAGCTTTATCCCTGCTGGTTAACATTCTGTCCCTGACACTGAGCTTTGTCCCTGCTGGTAAATATTCTGTCACTGATACTGAGCTTTGTTCCTGCTGGTGAACATTCTGTCCCTGACACTGAGTTTTGTCCCTGCTTTTCGACATTTTGTCCCTGACATTGAGTTTTGTCCCTGCTGGTGAATATTCTGTCACTGACACTGAGCTTTGTTCCTGCTGGTGAACACTCTGTCCCTGACACTGATATTTGTCCCTGCTGGTGAAAATTCTGTCAATTTCACTGAGCTTTGTCCCTGCTGGTGAATATTCTGTCCCTGACACAGAGTCTTGTCCCTGTGGTGAACATTCTGTCCCTGACACTGAGCTTTGTCCCTGCTGGTGAACATTGTGTTCCTGACACTGAGACTTGTCCCTGCTGGTGAATATTCTGTCCCTGAAACTGATCTTTGTTCCTGCTGGTGAACATTCTGTCCCTGACACTGAGCTTTGTCCCTGCTGGTGAACATTGTGTTCCTGACACTGAGACTTATCCCTGCTGGTGAACAATCTCTCCCTGACACTGAGCTTTGTCCCTGCGGGTGAACATTCTGTCCCTGACACTGAGTTTTGTCCCTGCTGCTGAACATTGTGTCCCTCAAAATTACCATTGTCACTGGGGGTGAATATTTTGTCACTGACACTGAGCTTTGTCCCTGTGGTGAACATTCTGTCCCTGACACTGAGCTTTGTCCCTGCGGGTGAACATTCTGTTCCTGACACTGAGCTTTGTCCCTGCTGCTGAACATTGTGTCCCTCAAAATTACCATTGTCCCTGGGGGTGAATATTTTCTCACTGACACTGAGCTTTGCCCTTGCTGGTGAACATTCTGTGCCTGACACTGAGCTTTGTCCCTGCTGGTGAACATTGTGTTCCTGACACTGAGACTTGTCCCTGCTCGTGAATATTCTGTCCCTGACACTGAGCTTTGTTGCTGCTGGTGAATATTCTGTCCCTGACACTGAGATTTGTCCCTGCTGGTGAACATTGTGTTCCTGACACTGAGACTTATCCCTGCTGGTGAACAATCTCTCCCTGACACTGAGCTTTGTCCCTGCGGGTGAACATTCTGTTCCTGACACTGAGCTTTGTTTCTGCTGGTGAATATTCTGTCCCTGACACTGAGCTTTGTCCCTGCGGGTGAAAATTCTGTTCCTGACACTGAGCTTTGTTCCTGCTGGTGAATATTCTGTCCCTGACACTGAGCTTTGTTCCTGCTGGTGAACATTCTGTCCCTGACACTGAGCTTTGTCCCTGCTGCTGAACATTGTGTCCCTCAAAATTACCATTGTCCCTGGGGGTGAATATTTTCTCAGTGACACTGAGCTTTGCCCTTGCTGGTGAACATTCTGTCCCTGACACTGAGCTTTGTCCCTGCTGGTGAACATTGTGTTCCTGACACTGAGACTTGTCCCTGCTCGTGAATATTCTGTCCCTGACACTGAGCTTTGTTGCTGCTGGTGAATATTCTGTCCCTGACACTGAGATTTGTCCCTGCTGGTGAACATTGTGTTCCTGACACTGAGACTTATCCCTGCTGGTGAACAATCTCTCCCTGACACTGAGCTTTGTCCCTGCGGGTGAACATTCTGTTCCTGACACTGAGCTTTGTCCCTGTTGCCAACATTCTGTTCCTGACACTGAGCTTTGTTCCTGCTGCTGAACATTGTGTCCCTCAAAATTACCATTGTCCCTGGGGGTGAATATTTTGTCACTGACACTGAGCTTTGTCCCTGCTGGTGTACATTCTGTGCCTGACACTGAGCTTTGAACCTGCTGGTGAACATTCTGTCCCTGACACTGAGCTTTGTCCCTGCGGGTGAACATTCTGTTCCTGACACTGAGCTTTGTTCCTGCTGGTGAATATTCTGTCACTGACACTGAGCTTTGTTCCTGCTGGTGAACATTCTGTCCCTGACACTGAGCTTTGTCCCTGCTGCTGAACATTGTGTCCCTCAAAATTACCATTGTCCCTGGGGGTGAATATTTTCTCACTGACACTGAGCTTTGCCCTTGCTGGTGAACATTCTGTCCCTGACACTGAGCTTTGTCCCTGCTGGTGAACATTGTGTTCCTGACACTGAGACTTGTCCCTGCTCGTGAATATTCTGTCCCTGACACTGAGCTTTGTTGCTGCTGGTGAATATTCTGTCCCTGACACTGAGATTTGTCCCTGCTGGTGAACATTGTGTTCCTGACACTGAGACTTATCGCTGCTGGTGAACAATCTCTCCCTGACACTGAGCTTTGTCCCTGCGGGTGAACATTCTGTTCCTGACACTGAGCATTGTCCCTGTTGCCAACATTCTGTTCCTGACACTGAGCTTTGTTCCTGCTGCTGAACATTGTGTCCCTCAAAATTACCATTGTCCCTGGGGGTGAATATTTTGTCACTGACACTGAGCTTTGTCCCTGCTGGTGTACATTCTGTGCCTGACACTGAGCTTTGAACCTGCTGGTGAACATTCTGTCCCTGACACTGAGCTTTGTCCCTGCGGGTGAACATTCTGTTCCTGACACTGAGCTTTGTTCCTGCTGGTGAATATTCTGTCACTGACACTGAGGTTTGTTCCTGCTGGTGAACATTGTGTTCCTGACACTGAGCTTTGTTCCTGCTGGTGAACACTCTGTCCCTGACACTGATCTTTGACCCTGCTGGTGAAAATTCTGTCAATTTTTATTGAGCTTTGTTCCTGCTGGTGAACATTCTGTCCCTGACACTGAGCTTTATCCCTGCTGGTTAACATTCTGTCCCTGACACTGAGCTTTGTTCTTGCTGGTAAATATTCTGTCACTGATACTGAGCTTTGTTCCTGCTGGTGAACATTCTGTCCCTGACACTGAGCTTTGTCCCTGCTGGTGAACATTGTGTCCCTCAAAATTACCATTGTCCCTGGGGGTGAATATTTTGTCACTGACACTGAGCTTTGCCCTTGCTGGTGAACATTCTGTGCCTGACACTGAGCTTTGTCCCTGCGGGTGAACATTGTGTTCCTGACACTGAGACTTGTCCCTGCTGGTGAACATTCTGTCCCTGACACTGAGCTTTGTCCCTGCGGGTGAACATTCTGTCCCTGACACTGAGCTTTGTCCCTGCGGGTGAACATTCTGTCCCTGACACTGAGGTTTGTCCCTGCTGGTGAACATTGTGTTCCTGACACTGAGACTTGTCCCTGCTCGTGAATATTCTGTCCCTGACACTGAGCTTTGTTGCTGCTGGTGAATATTCTGTCCCTGACACTGAGATTTGTCCCTGCTGGTGAACATTGTGTTCCTGACACTGAGACTTATCCCTGCTGGTGAACAATCTCTCCCTGACACTGAGCTTTGTCCCTGTGGTGAACATTCTGTCCCTGACACTGAGCTTTGTCCCTGCGGGTGAACATTCTGTTCCTGACACTGAGCTTTGTCCCTGTTGCCAACATTCTGTTCCTGACACTGAGCTTTGTTCCTGCTGCTGAACATTGTGTCCCTCAAAATTACCATTGTCCCTGGGGGTGAATATTTTGTCACTGACACTGAGCTTTGTCCCTGCTGGTGTACATTCTGTGCCTGACACTGAGCTTTGAACCAGCTGGTGAACATTCTGTCCCTGACACTGAGCTTTGTCCCTGCGGTGTGAACATTCTGTTCCTGACACTGAGCTTTGTTCCTGCTGGTGAATATTCTGTCACTGACACTGAGCTTTGTTCCTGCTGGTGAACATTGTGTTCCTGACACTGAGCTTTGTTCCTGCTGGTGAACACTCTGTCCCTGACACTGATCTTTGACCCTGCTGGTGAAAATTCTGTCAATTTCATTGAGCTTTGTTCCTGCTGGTGAACATTCTGTCCCTGACACTGAGCTTTATCCCTGCTGGTTAACATTCTGTCCCTGACACTGAGCTTTGTCCCTGCTGGTAAATATTCTGTCACTGATACTGAGCTTTGTTCCTGCTGGTGAACATTCTGTCCCTGACACTGAGTTTTGTCCCTGCTTTTCGACATTTTGTCCCTGACATTGAGTTTTGTCCCTGCTGGTGAATATTCTGTCACTGACACTGAGCTTTGTTCCTGCTGGTGAACACTCTGTCCCTGACACTGATATTTGTCCCTGCTGGTGAAAATTCTGTCAATTTCACTGAGCTTTGTCCCTGCTGGTGAATATTCTGTCCCTGACACAGAGTCTTGTCCCTGTGGTGAACATTCTGTCCCTGACACTGAGCTTTGTCCCTGCTGGTGAACATTGTGTTCCTGACACTGAGACTTGTCCCTGCTGGTGAATATTCTGTCCCTGAAACTGATCTTTGTTCCTGCTGGTGAACATTCTGTCCCTGACACTGAGCTTTGTCCCTGCTGGTGAACATTGTGTTCCTGACACTGAGACTTATCCCTGCTGGTGAACAATCTCTCCCTGACACTGAGCTTTGTCCCTGCGGGTGAACATTCTGTCCCTGACACTGAGTTTTGTCCCTGCTGCTGAACATTGTGTCCCTCAAAATTACCATTGTCACTGGGGGTGAATATTTTGTCACTGACACTGAGCTTTGTCCCTGTGGTGAACATTCTGTCCCTGACACTGAGCTTTGTCCCTGCGGGTGAACATTCTGTTCCTGACACTGAGCTTTGTCCCTGCTGCTGAACATTGTGTCCCTCAAAATTACCATTGTCCCTGGGGGTGAATATTTTCTCACTGACACTGAGCTTTGCCCTTGCTGGTGAACATTCTGTGCCTGACACTGAGCTTTGTCCCTGCTGGTGAACATTGTGTTCCTGACACTGAGACTTGTCCCTGCTCGTGAATATTCTGTCCCTGACACTGAGCTTTGTTGCTGCTGGTGAATATTCTGTCCCTGACACTGAGATTTGTCCCTGCTGGTGAACATTGTGTTCCTGACACTGAGACTTATCCCTGCTGGTGAACAATCTCTCCCTGACACTGAGCTTTGTCCCTGCGGGTGAACATTCTGTTCCTGACACTGAGCTTTGTTTCTGCTGGTGAATATTCTGTCCCTGACACTGAGCTTTGTCCCTGCGGGTGAAAATTCTGTTCCTGACACTGAGCTTTGTTCCTGCTGGTGAATATTCTGTCCCTGACACTGAGGTTTGTTCCTGCTGGTGAACATTCTGTCCCTGACACTGAGCTTTGTCCCTGCTGCTGAACATTGTGTCCCTCAAAATTACCATTGTCCCTGGGGGTGAATATTTTCTCACTGACACTGAGCTTTGCCCTTGCTGGTGAACATTCTGTCCCTGACACTGAGCTTTGTCCCTGCTGGTGAACATTGTGTTCCTGACACTGAGACTTGTCCCTGCTCGTGAATATTCTGTCCCTGACACTGAGCTTTGTTGCTGCTGGTGAATATTCTGTCCCTGACACTGAGATTTGTCCCTGCTGGTGAACATTGTGTTCCTGACACTGAGACTTATCCCTGCTGGTGAACAATCTCTCCCTGACACTGAGCTTTGTCCCTGCGGGTGAACATTCTGTTCCTGACACTGAGCTTTGTCCCTGTTGCCAACATTCTGTTCCTGACACTGAGCTTTGTTCCTGCTGCTGAACATTGTGTCCCTCAAAATTACCATTGTCCCTGGGGGTGAATATTTTGTCACTGACACTGAGCTTTGTCCCTGCTGGTGTACATTCTGTGCCTGACACTGAGCTTTGAACCTGCTGGTGAACATTCTGTCCCTGACACTGAGCTTTGTCCCTGCGGGTGAACATTCTGTTCCTGACACTGAGCTTTGTTCCTGCTGGTGAATATTCTGTCACTGACACTGAGCTTTGTTCCTGCTGGTGAACATTCTGTCCCTGACACTGAGCTTTGTCCCTGCTGCTGAACATTGTGTCCCTCAAAATTACCATTGTCCCTGGGGGTGAATATTTTCTCACTGACACTGAGCTTTGCCCTTGCTGGTGAACATTCTGTGCCTGACACTGAGCTTTGTCCCTGCGGGTGAACATTGTGTTCCTGACACTGAGACTTGTCCCTGCTGGTGAACATTCTGTCCCTGACACTGAGCTTTGTCCCTGCGGGTGAACATTCTGTCCCTGACACTGAGCTTTGTCCCTGCGGGTGAACATTCTGTCCCTGACACTGAGGTTTGTCCCTGCTGGTGAACATTGTGTTCCTGACACTGAGACTTGTCCCTGCTCGTGAATATTCTGTCCCTGACACTGAGCTTTGTTGCTGCTGGTGAATATTCTGTCCCTGACACTGAGATTTGTCCCTGCTGGTGAACATTGTGTTCCTGACACTGAGACTTATCCCTGCTGGTGAACAATCTCTCCCTGACACTGAGCTTTGTCCCTGCGGGTGAACATTCTGTTCCTGACACTGAGCTTTGTCCCTGTTGCCAACATTCTGTTCCTGACACTGAGCTTTGTTCCTGCTGCTGAACATTGTGTCCCTCAAAATTACCATTGTCCCTGGGGGTGAATATTTTGTCACTGACACTGAGCTTTGTCCCTGCTGGTGTACATTCTGTGCCTGACACTGAGCTTTGAACCTGCTGGTGAACATTCTGTCCCTGACACTGAGCTTTGTCCCTGCGGGTGAACATTCTGTTCCTGACACTGAGCTTTGTTCCTGCTGGTGAATATTCTGTCACTGACACTGAGCTTTGTTCCTGCTGGTGAACATTGTGTTCCTGACACTGAGCTTTGTTCCTGCTGGTGAACACTCTGTCCCTGACACTGATCTTTGACCCTGCTGGTGAAAATTCTGTCAATTTCATTGAGCTTTGTTCCTGCTGGTGAACATTCTGTCCCTGACACTGAGCTTTATCCCTGCTGGTTAACATTCTGTCCCTGACACTGAGCTTTGTCCCTGCTGGTAAATATTCTGTCACTGATACTGAGCTTTGTTCCTGCTGGTGAACATTCTGTCCCTGACACTGAGCTTTGTCCCTGCTGGTGAACATTGTGTCCCTGATACTGAGCTTTGTCCCTGCTGCTGAACATTGTGTCCCTCAAAATTACCATTGTCCCTGGGGGTGAATATTTTGTCACTGACACTGAGCTTTGCCCTTGCTGGTGAACATTCTGTGCCTGACACTGAGCTTTGTCCCTGCGGGTGAACATTGTGTTCCTGACACTGAGACTTGTCCCTGCTGGTGAACATTCTGTCCCTGACACTGAGCTTTGTCCCTGCGGGTGAACATTCTGTCCCTGACACTGAGCTTTGTCCCTGCGGGTGAACATTCTGTTCCTGACACTGAGCTTTGTTCCTGCTGGTGAATATTCTGTCACTGACACTGAGCTTTGTTCCTGCTGGTGTACATTGTGTTCCTGACACTCAGCTTTGTTCCTGCTGGTGAACACTCTGTCCCTGACAGTGATCTTTGACCCTGCTGGTGAAAATTCTGTCAATTTCACTGAGCTTTGTTCCTGCTGGTTAACATTCTGTCCCTGATACTGAGCTTTGTCCCTGCTGGTAAATATTCTGTCACTGATACTGAGCTTTGTTCCTGCTGGTGAATTTTCTGTCCCTGACAGAGGGCTTTGTCCCTGCTGCTGAACATTGTGTCCCTCAAAATTACCATTGTCCCTGGGGGTGAATATTTTGTCACTGACACTGAGCTTTGCCCTTGCTGGTGAACATTCTGTGCCTGACACAGAGCTTTGTCCCTGCGGGTGAACATTGTGTTCCTGACACTGAGACTTGTCCCTGCTGGTGAACATTGTGTTCCTGACACTGGGACTTATCCCTGCTGGTGAACAATCTCTCCCTGACACTGAGCTTTGTCCCTGCGGGTGAACATTCTGTTCCTGACACTGAGCTTTGTTCCTGCTGGTGAATATTCTGTCCCTGACACTGAGCTTTGTCCCTGCGGGTGAAAATTCTGTTCCTGACACTGAGCTTTGTTCCTGCTGGTGAATATTCTGTCCCTGACACTGAGCTTTGTTCCTGCTGGTGAACATTCTGTCCCTGACACTGAGCTTTGTCCCTGCTGCTGAACATTGTGTCCCTCAAAATTACCATTGTCCCTGGGGGTGAATATTTTCTCACTGACACTGTGCTTTGCCCTTGCTGGTGAACATTCTGTCCCTGACACTGAGCTTTGTCCCTGCTGGTGAACATTGTGTTCCTGACACTGAGACTTGTCCCTGCTCGTGAATATTCTGTCCCTGACACTGAGATTTGTCCCTGCTGGTGAACATTGTGTTCCTGACACTGAGACTTATCCCTGCTGGTGAACAATCTCTCCCTGACACTGAGCTTTGTCCCTGCGGGTGAACATTCTGTTCCTGACACTGAGCTTTGTCCCTGTTGCCAACATTCTGTTCCTGACACTGAGCTTTGTTCCTGCTGCTGAACATTGTGTCCCTCAAAATTACCATTGTCCCGGGGGGTGAATATTTTGTCACTGACACTGAGCTTTGTCCCTGCTGGTGTACATTCTGTTCCTGACACTGAGCTTTGTTCCTGCTGGTGAATATTCTGTCACTGACACTGAGCTTTGTTCCTGCTGGTGAACATTGTGTTGCTGACACTGAGCTTTGTTCCTGCTGGTGAACACTCTGTCCCTGACAGTGATCTTTGACCCTGCTGGTGAAAATTCTGTCAATTTCACTGAGCTTTGTTCCTGCTGGTGAACATTCTGTCCCTGACACTGAGCTTTATCCCTGCTGGTTAACATTCTGTCCCTGACACTGAGCTTTGTTCCTGCTGGTGAACATTCTGTCCCTCAAAATGACCCTTGCCCCTGGAGGTGAATATTTTGTCCCTACCACTGAGCTTTGCCCTTGCTGGTGAACATTCTGTCACTGACACTGAGCTTTGTTCCTGCTGGTGAATATTCTGTCAATTTCCCAAGCTTTGCCCCTGCTGGTAAACATTCTGTCCCTGACACTGAGACTTTTCCCTGCTGCTGAACATTCTGTCCCTGACACTGAGCTTTGTCTCTGCTGAAAACATTGTGTCCCTCAAAATGACCCTTGCCCCTGGGGGTGAATATTTTGTTCCTGCCACTGAGCTTTACCCTTGCTGGTGAACATTCTGTCCCTGACACTGAGCTTTGTCCCTGAAAGTGAAAATTCTGTCCCTGACACTGAGCTTTATCCCTGCTGGTGAATATTCTGTCCGTGACACTGAGCTTTGTCCCTGCTGGTGAATATTCTGTCCGTGACACTGAGCTTTGTCCCTGCTACTGAACATTGTGTCCCTCAAAACGACCCTTATCCCTAGTGGTGAACATTCTGTCCCTGACCCTGAGTTTTGTCCCTGCTAGTGAACATTTTGTGCTGACACAGAGTTTTCTCTCTGCTGTTCAACATTCTGTCCCTGACACTGAGCTTTGTCCCTGTGGTGAACATTCTGTCACTGATACTGAGCTTTGTTCCTGCTGGTAAATATTCTGTCACTGATACTGAGCTTTGTCCCTGCTGGTAAATATTCTGTCACTGATACTGAGCTTTGTTCCTGCTGGTGAACATTCTGTCCCTGACACTGAGCTTTGTCCCTGCTGGTAAATATTCTGTCACTGATACTGAGCTTTGTTCCTGCTGGTGAATATTCTGTCCCTGACACTGAGCTTTGTCCCTGCTGGTGAACATTGTGTTCCTGACACTGAGCTTTGTCCCTGCTGGTGAATATTCTGTCCCTGATATTGAGCTTTGTTCCTGCTGGTGAATATTCTGTCCCTGACACTGAGCTTTGACCCTGCTGGTGAACATTCTGTCCCTGAAACCTATCTTTGTTCCTTCTGGTGAACATTCTGTCAATTTCACCGAGCTTTGTCCCTACTGGTGAATATTCTGTCTCTGACACTGAGCTTTGTCCCTACTGGTGAATATTCTGTCCCTGACACTGAGTCTTGTCCCTAATGTTGAAAATACTATCCCTGACACTCAGACTTGTCCCTGCTGGTGAACATTCTGTCCCTGACACTGACTTTTGTCCCTGCGTCTGAACATTGTGTCTCTCAAAATGACCCTTATCCCTGGTGGTGTACATTTTATCCCTGACTCTGAGCCTTTTCCCTGCTGGTGAATATTCTTTCCCTGACACTGAGCTTTGTCCTTGCTCGTGAATATTCTGTCTCTGACAATGGGCTTTGTCCCAGCTGGTGAACAATCTCTCCCTGACACTGAGCTTTGTCCCTATTGCAGAACATTGCGTCCCTCAAAATCACACTTGCCCCTGGGGGTGAATATTTTGTCCCTGCCACTGAGCTTTGCCCTTGCTGGTGAACATTCTGTCCCTGACACTGAGCTTTGTTCCTGCTGGTGAACATTCTGTCAATTTCACTGAGCTTTGTCCCTGCTGGTGAATATTCTGTCCCTGACACTGAGTCTTGTCCCTAATGTTGAAAATACTGTCCCTGACACTCAGTCTTGTCCCTGCTGGTGAACATTCTGTCCCTGACACTGAGCTTTGTCCCTGCGTCTGAACATTGTGTCTCTCAAAATGACCCTTATCCCTGGTGGTATACATTTTATCCCTGACACTGAGCCTTTTCCCTGCTGGTGAATATTCTTTCCCTGACACTGAGCTTTGTCCCTGCTGGTGAACATTCTGTCCCTGACACTGAGCTTTGTCCCTGCTGGTGAACAATCTCTCCCTGACTCTGAGCTTTGTCCCTATTGCAGAACATTGTGTCTCTCAAAATCACCCTTGCCCCTGGGGGTGAATATTTTGTCCCTGCCACTGAGCTTTGCCCTTGCTGGTGAACATTCTGTCCCTGAGACTGAGCTTTGTTCCTGCTGGTGAACATTCTGAACCTGAGACTTAGTTTTGTCCCTGCTGGTGAACTTTCTTTCGCTGACACTGAGTTTTGTCCCTGTTGTTGAATATTCTGTCCCTGACACTGAGTTTTGTCCCTACTTTTCGACATTTTGTCCCTGACACTGAGCTTTGTTCCTGCTGGTGAACATTCTGTCAATTTCACTGAGTTTTGTCCCTGCTGGTGAATATTCTGTCCCTGAGACTGAGCTTTGACCCTGAGATGAAAATTCTGAACCTGAGACTTAGCTTTGTCCCTGCTGGTGAACATTGTGTCCCTCAAAATGACCCTTGTCCCTGCGGGTGAATATTTTATCCCTGCCACTGAACTTTGCCCTTGCTGGTAAACATTCTGTCCCTGACACTGAGACTTTTCCCTGCTGCTGAACAATCTCTCCCTGACACTGAGCTTTGTCCCTGAAAGTGAAAATTCTGCCCCTGACACTGAGCTTTATCTCTGCTGGTGAATATTCTGTCCGTGACACTGAGCTTTGTCCCTGCTGGTGAACATTCTGTCCGTGACACTGAGCTTTGTCCCTGCTACTGAACATTGTGTCCCTCAAAATGACCCTTATCCCCAGTGGTGAACATTCTGTCCCTGACCCTGAGTTTTGTCCCTGCTAGTAAACATTTTGTGCTGACACAGAGTTTTCTCGCTGCTGGTGAACATTCTGTCCCTGACACTGAGTTTTGTCCCTGCTAGTGAACATTGTGTTCCTGACACTGAGACTTGTCCCTGCTGGTGAACATTGTGTTCCTGACACTGAGACTTATCCCTGCTGGTGAACAATCTCTCCCTGACACTGAGCTTTGTCCCTGCGGGTGAACATTCTGTTCCTGACACTGAGCTTTGTTCCTGCTGGTGAATATTCTGTCCCTGACACTGAGCTTTGTTCCTGCTGGTGAATATTCTGTCCCTGACACTGAGCTTTGTTCCTGCTGGTGAATATTCTGTCCCTGACACTGAGCTTTGTCCCTGCGGGTGAACATTCTGTTCCTGACACTGAGCTTTGTTCCTGCTGGTGAATATTCTGTCCCTGACACTGAGCTTTGTCCCTGCTGGTGAACATTTTGTCCCTGACACTGAGCTTTGTCCCTGCTGCTGAACATTGTGTCCCTCAAAATTACCAATGTCCCTGGGGGTGAATATTTTGTCACTGACACTGAGCTTTGCCCTTGCTGGTGAACATTCTGTCCCTGACACTGAGCTTTGTCCCTGCTGGTGAACATTGTGTTCCTGACACTGAGACTTGTCCCTGCTGGTGAATATTCTGTCCCTGACACTGAGCTTTGACCCTGCTGGTGAACATTCTGTCCCTGAAACCTATCTTTGTTCCTTCTGGTGAACATTTTGTCAATTTCACTGAGCTTTGTCCCTGCTGGTGAATATTCTGTCTCTGACACTGAGCTTTGTCCCTGCTGGTGAATATTCTGTCCCTGACACTGAGCTTTGTCCCTGCGGGTGAACATTCTGTTCCTGACACTGAGCTTTGTTCCTGCTGGTAATATTCTCTCCCTGACACTGAGCTTTGTTCCTGCTGGTGAATATTCTGTCCCTGACACTGAGCTTTGTCCCTGCGGGTGAACATTCTGTTCCTGACACTGAGCTTTGTCCCTGCTGGTGAACATTGTGTTCCTGACACTGAGACTTGTCCCTGCTGGTGAATATTCTGTCCCTGACACTGAGCTTTGACCCTGCTGGTGAACATTCTGTCCCTGAAACCTATCTTTGTTCCTTCTGCTGAACATTTTGTCAATTTCACTGAGCTTTGTCCCTACTGGTGAATATTCTGTCTCTGACACTGAGCTTTGTCCCTACTGGTGAATATTCTGTCCCTGACACTGAGTCTTGTCCCTAATGTTGAAAATACTGTCCCTGACACTCAGACTTGTCCCTGCTGGTGAACATTCTGTCCCTGACACTGACTTTTGTCCCTGCGTCTGAACATTGTGTCTCTCAAAATGACCCTTATCCCTGGTGGTGTACATTTTATCCCTGACACTGAGCCTTTTCCCTGCTGGTGAATATTCTTTCCCTGACACTGAGCTTTGTCATTGCTCGTGAATATTCTGTCCCTGACAATGGGCTTTGTCCCAGCTGGTGAACAATCTCTCCCTGACACTGAGCTTTGTCCCTACTGCAGAACATTGCGTCCCTCAAAATCACCCTTGCCCCTGGGGGTGAATATTTTGTCCCTGCCACTGAGCTTTGCCCTTGCTGGTGAACATTCTGTCCCTGACACTGAGCTTTGTTCCTGCTGGTGAACATTCTGTCAATTTCACTGAGCTTTGTCCCTGCTGGTGAATATTCTGTCCCTGACACTGAGTCTTGTCCCTAATGTTGAAAATACTGTCCCTGACACTCAGTCTTGTCCCTGCTGGTGAACATTCTGTCCCTGACACTGACTTTTGTCCCTGCGTCTGAACATTGTGTCTCTCAAAATGACCCTTATCCCTGGTGGTGTACATTTTATCCCTGACACTGAGCCTTTTCCCTGCTGGTGAATATTCTTTCTCTGACACTGAGCTTTGTCCTTGCTCGTGAATATTCTGTCCCTGACAATGGGCTTTGTCCCAGCTGGTGAACAATCTCTCCCTGACACTGAGCTTTGTCCCTACTGCTGAACATTGTGTCCCTCAAAATCACCCTTGCCCCTGGGGGTGAATATTTTGTCCCTGCCACTGAGCTTTGCCCTTGCTGGTGAACATTCTGTCCCTGAGACTGAGCTTTGACCCTGAGATGAAAATTCTGAACCTGAGACTTAGTTTTGTCCCTGCTGGTGAACTTTCTGTCGCTGACACTGAGTTTTGTCCCTGCTGTTGAATATTCTGTCCCTGACACTGAGTTTTGTCCCTGCTTTTCGACATTTTGTCCCTGACACTGAGCTTTGTTCCTGCTGGTGAACATTCTGTCAATTTCACTGAGTTTTGTCCCTGCTGGTGAATATTCTGTCACTGACACTGATCCTTGTTCCTGCTGGTGAACATTCTGTCTCTCAAAATGACCCTTGTCCCTGGGGGTGAATATTTTGTCAATTTCACTGAGCTTTGTCCCTGGGGGTGAACATTCTGTCCCTGACACTGAGCTTTGTTCCTGCTGCTGAACATTGTGTCCCTCAAAATTACCATTGTCCCTGGGGGTGAATATTTTGTCACTGACACTGAGCTTTGCCCTTGCTGGTGAACATTCTGTCCCTGACACTGAGCTTTGTCCCTGCTGGTGAACATTGTGTTCCTGACACTGAGACTTGTCCCTGCTGGTGAATATTCTGTCCCTGACACTGAGCTTTGACCCTGCTGGTGAACATTCTTTCCCTGAAACCTATCTTTGTTCCTTCTGGTGAAAATTCTGTCAATTTCACTTAGCTTTGTCCCTACTGGTGAATATTCTGTCTCTGACACTGAGCTTTGTCCCTACTGGTGAATATTCTGTCCCTGACACTGAGTCTTGTCCCTAATGTTGAAAATACTGTCCCTGACACTCAGACTTGTCCCTGCTGGTGAACATTCTGTCCCTGACACTGACTTTTGTCCCTGCGTCTGAACATTGTGTCTCTCAAAATAACCCTTATCCCTGGTGGTGTACATTTTATCCCTGACACTGAGCCTTTTCCCTGCTGGTGAATATTCTTTCCCTGACACTGAGCTTTGTCCTTGCTCGTGAATATTCTGTCCCTGACAATGGGCTTTGTCCCAGCTGGTGAACAATCTCTCCCTGACACTGAGCTTTGTCCCTATTGCAGAACATTGCGTCCCTCAAAATCACCCTTGCCCCTGGGGGTGAATATTTTGTCCCTGCCACTGAGCTTTGCCCTTGCTGGTGAACATTCTGTCCCTGACACTGAGCTTTGTTCCTGTTGGTGAATATTCTGTACCTGACACTGAGCTTTGTTCCTGAAAGTGAATATTCTGTCCCTGACACTGAGCTTTGTCTCTGGGGGTGAACAATCTCTCCCTGACACTGAGCTTTGTCCCTGCTGCTGAACATTGAGTCCCTGAAAATGACCCTTGCCCCTGGGGGTGAATATTTTGTCCCTGCCACTGAGCTTTGCCCTTGCTGGTGAACATTCTGTCCCTGAGACTGAGCTTTGACCCTGAGATGAAAATTCTCAACCTGAGACTTAGTTTTGTCCCTGCTGGTGAACTTTCTGTCGCTGACACTGAGTTTTGTCCCTGCTGTTGAATATTCTGTCCCTGACACTGAGTTTTGTCCCTGCTTTTCGACATTTTGTCCCTGACACTGAGCTTTGTTCCTGCTGGTGAACATTCTGTCAATTTCACTGAGTTTTGTCCCTGCTGGTGAATATTCTGTCCCTGAGACTGAGCTTTGACCCTGAGATGAAAATTCTGAACCTGAGACTTAGCTTTGTCCCTGCTGGTGAATATTGTGTCCCTCAAAATGACCCTTGTCCCTGGGGGTGAATATTTTATCCCGCCACTGAAGTTTGCCCTTGCTGGTGCACATTCTGTCCCTGACACTGAGCTTTGTCCCTGCTGGTGAATATTCTGTCCCTGACACTGAGCTTTGTCTCTGCTGCTAAACAATGTGTCCCTCAAAATGACGCTTGCCCCTGGGGGTGAATATTTTGTTCCTGCCACTGAGCTTTACACTTGCTGGTGAAGATTCTGTCCCTGACACTGAGCTTTGTCCCTGAAAGTGAAAATTCTGTCCCTGATACTGAGCTTTGTCCCTGCGGGTGAACATTCTGTTCCTGACACTGAGCTTTGTTCCTGCTGGTGAATATTCTGTCCCTGACACTGAGCTTTGTCCCTGCTGCCAACATTCTGTCCCTGACACTGAGCTTTGTCCCTGCTGGTGAACATTGTGTTCCTGACACTGAGATTTATCCCTGCTGGTGAACAATCTCTCCCTGACACAGAGCTTTGTCCCTGCGGGTGAACATTCTGTCCCTGTCACTGAGCTTTGTCCCTGCTGCCAACATTCTGTCCCTGACACTGAGCTTTGTCCCTGCTGCCAACATTCTGTCCCTGACACTGAGCTTTGTTCCTGCTGCTGAACATTGTGTCCCTCAAAATTACCATTGTCCCTGGGGGTGAATATTTTGTCACTGACACTGAGCTTTGCCCTTGTTGGTGAACATTCTGTGCCTGACACTGAGCTTTGTCCCTGCGGGTGAACATTCTGTTCCTGACACTGAGCTTTGTTCCTGCTGGTGAATATTCTGTCCCTGACACTGAGCTTTGTCCCTGCGGGTGAACATTCTGTTCCTGACACGGAGCTTTCCCCCTGCTGGTGAACATTGTGTCCCTGACACTGAGCTTTGTCCCTGCTGCCAACATTCTGTCCCTGACACTGAGCTTTGTTCCTGCTGGTGAACATTCTGTCCCTGACACTGAGCTTTGTCCCTGCTGGTGAACATTCTGTCCCTGACACTGAGCTTTGTTCCTGATGGTGAACATTGTGTTCCTGACACTGAGCTTTGTTCCTGCTGGTGAATATTCTGTCCCTGACACTGAGCTTTGTCCCTGCGGGTGAACATTCTGTCCCTGACACTGAGCTTTGTCCCTGCTGGTGAACATTGTGTTCCTGACACTGAGCTTTGTCCCTGCTGGTGAATATTCTGTCAAATTCACTGAGCTTTGTTCCTGTTGCCAACATTCTGTCCCTGACACTGAGCTTTGTCCCTGCTGCTGAACATTGTGTCCCTCAAAATTACCATTGTCCCTGGGGGTGAATATTTTGTTACTGACACTGAGCTTTGTCCCTGCTGGTGAACATTCTGTCCCTGACACTGAGCTTTCTCCCTGCTGGTAAATATTCTGTTCCTGACACTGAGCTTTGTCCCTGCGGGTGAACATTCTGTTCCTGACACTGAGCTTTGTTCCTGCTGGTGAATATTCTGTCCCTGACACTGAGCTTTGTTCCTGCTGGTGAATATTCTGTCCCTGACACTGAGCTTTGTCCCTGCGGGTGAAAATTCTGTTCCTGACACTGAGCTTTGTTCCTGCTGGTGAATATTCTGTCCCTGGCACTGAGCTTTGTTCCTGCTGGTGAACATTCTGTCCCTGACACTGAGCTTTGTCCCTGCTGCTGAACATTGTGTCCCTCAAAATTACCATTGTCCCTGGGGGTGAATATTTTGTCACTGACACTGAGCTTTGTCCCTGCTGGTGAACATTCTGTTCCTGACACTGAGCTTTGTTCCTGCTGGTGAATATTCTGTCACTGATACTGAGCTTTGTCCCTGCTGGTGAACATTGTGTTCCTGACACTGAGACTTATCCCTGCTGGTGAATATTCTGTCCCTGACACTGAGCTTTGTCCCTGCTGGTGAATATTCTGTCCCTGACACTGAGCTTTGTTCCTGCTGGTGAATATTCTGTCCCTGACACTGAGCTTTGTCCCTGCTGGTGAACATTGTGTTCCTGACACTGAGACTTATCCCTGCTGGTGAACAATCTCTCCCTGACACTGAGCTTTGTCCCTGCGGGTGAACATTCTGTTCCTGACACTGAGCTTTGTTCCTGCTGGTGAATATTCTGTCCCTGACACTGAGCTTTGTCCCTGCTGCCAACATTCTGTCCCTGACACTGAGCTTTGTCCCTGCTGGTGAACATTGTGTTCCTGACACTGAGACTTATCCCTGCTGGTGAACAATCTCTCCCTGACACTGAGCTTTGTCCCTGCGGGTGAACATTCTGTCCCTGTCACTGAGCTTTGTCCCTGCTGCCAACATTCTGTCCCTGACACTGAGCTTTGTCCCTGCTGGTGAACAATCTCTCCCTGACACTGAGCTTTGTCCCTGCTGCTGAACATTGTGTCCCTCAAAATTACCATTGTCCCTGGGGGTGAATATTTTGTCACTGACACTGAGCTTTGCCCTTGCTGGTGAACATTCTGTCCCTGACACTGAGCTTTGTTCCTGCTGGTGAACATTCTGTCAATTTCACAAGCTTTGCTCCTGCTGGTAAACATTCTGTCCCTGACACTGAGCTTTGTACCTGGTGGTGAACAATCTCTCACTGACTCTGAGCTTTGTCTCTGCTGCTGTACATTGTGTCCCTCAAAATGACCCTTGCCCCTGGGGGTGAATATTTTGTCCCTGCCACTGAGCTTTACCCTTGCTAGTGAACATTCTGTGCCTGAGACTGAGCTTTGTCCCTGAAAGTGAAAATTCTGTCCCTGACACTGAGCTTTATCCCTGCTGGTGAACATTCTGTCCCTGACACTGAGCTTTCTCCCTGAAAGTGAAAATTCTGGCCCTGAGACTGAGGTTTGTCCCTGTGGTGAACGTTCTGTCCCTGACACTGAGCTTTGTCCCTGCTGGTGAACATTCTGTCCCTGACACTGAGCTTTGTCCCTGTGGTGAACATTCTGTGCTGACACTGAGCTTTGTCCCTCCTGGTGAATATTCTGTCCCTGACACTGAGCTTTGTCCCTGCTGGTGAACATTGTGTTCCTGACACTGAGACTTGCCCCTGCTGGTGAATATTCTGTCCCTGACACTGAGCTTTGACCCTGCTGGTGAACATTCTGTCCCTGAAACTGATCTTTGTTCCTGCTGGTGAACATTCTGTCAATTTCACTGAGCTTTGTCCCTACTGGTGAATATTCTGTCTCTGACACTGAGCTTTGTCCCTACTGGTGAATCTTCTGTCACTGATACTGAGCTTTGTTCCTGCTGGTGAATATTCTGTCCGTGACACTGAGCTTTGTCCCTGCTGGTGAACATTCTGTCCCTGACACTGAGCTTTGTCCATGCGGGTGAACAATCTCTCCCTGACACTGAGCTTTGTCCCTGCTGGTGAACATTCTGTCCCTGACACTGAGCTTTGTCCCTGCTGGTGAACAATCTCTCCCTGACACTGAGCTTTGTCCCTGCTGGTGAACATTCTGTCCCTGACACTGAGCTTTGACCCTGCTGGTGAACATTCTGTCCCTGAAACCTATCTTTGTTCCTTCTGGTGAACATTCTGTCAATTTCACTGAGCTTTGTCCCTACTGGTGAATATTCTGTCTCTGACACTGAGCTTTGTCCCTACTGGTGAATATTCTGTCCCTGACACTGAGCTTTGTCCCTATTGCAGAACATTGCGTCCCTCAAAATCACACTTGCCCCTGGGGGTGAATATTTTGTCCCTGCCACTGAGCTTTGCCCTTGCTGGTGAACATTCTGTCCCTGACACTGAGCTTTGTTCCTGCTGGTGAACATTCTGTCAATTTCACTGAGCTTTGTCCCTGCTGGTGAATATTCTGTCCCTGACACTGAGTCTTGTCCCTAATGTTGAAAATACTGTCCCTGACACTCAGTCTTGTCCCTGCTGGTGAACATTCTGTCCCTGACACTGAGCTTTGTCCCTGCGTCTGAACATTGTGTCTCTCAAAATGACCCTTATCCCTGGTGGTATACATTTTATCCCTGACACTGAGCCTTTTCCCTGCTGGTGAATATTCTTTCCCTGACACTGAGCTTTGTCCCTGCTGGTGAACATTCTGTCCCTGACACTGAGCTTTGTCCCTGCTGGTGAGCAATCTCTCCCTGACACTGAGCTTTGTCCCTATTGCAGAACATTGTGTCCCTCAAAATCACCCTTGCCCCTGGGGGTGAATATTTTGTCCCTGCCACTGAGCTTTGCCCTTGCTGGTGAACATTCTGTCCCTGAGACTGAGCTTTGTTCCTGCTGGTGAACATTCTGAACCTGAGACTTAGTTTTGTCCCTGCTGGTGAACTTTCTTTCGCTTACACTGAGTTTTGTCCCTGTTGTTGAATATTCTGTCCCTGACACTGAGTTTTGTCCCTGCTTTTCGACATTTTGTCCCTGACACTGAGCTTTGTTCCTGCTGGTGAACATTCTGTCAATTTCACTGAGTTTTGTCCCTGCTGGTGAATATTCTGTCCCTGAGACTGAGCTTTGACCCTGAGATGAAAATTCTGAACCTGAGACTTAGCTTTGTCCCTGCTGGTGAACATTGTGTCCCTCAAAATGACCCTTGTCCCTGCGGGTGAATATTTTATCCCTGCCACTGAACTTTGCCCTTGCTGGTAAACATTCTGTCCCTGACACTGTGACTTTTCCCTGCTGCTGAACAATCTCTCCCTGACACTGAGCTTTGTCCCTGAAAGTGAAAATTCTGTCCCTGACACTGAGCTTTATCTCTGCTGGTGAATATTCTGTCCGTGACACTGAGCATTGTCCCTGCTGGTGAACATTCTGTCCGTGACACTGAGCTTTGTCCCTGCTACTGAACATTGTGTCCCTCAAAATGACCCTTATCCCCAGTGGTGAACATTCTGTCCCTGACCCTGAGTTTTGTCCCTGCTAGTAAACATTTTGTGCTGACACAGAGTTTTCTCGCTGCTGGTGAACATTCTGTCCCTGACACTGAGTTTTGTCCCTGCTAGTGAACATTGTGTTCCTGACACTGAGACTTGTCCCTGCTGGTGAACATTGTGTTCCTGACACTGAGACTTATCCCTGCTGGTGAACAATCTCTCCCTGACACTGAGCTTTTTCCCTGCGGGTGAACATTCTGTTCCTGACACAGAGCTTTGTTCCTGCTGGTGAATATTCTGTCCCTGACACTGAGCTTTGTTCCTGCTGGTGAATATTCTGTCCCTGACACTGAGCTTTGTTCCTGCTGGTGAATATTCTGTCCCTGACACTGAGCTTTGTCCCTGCGGGTGAACATTCTGTTCCTGACACTGAGCTTTGTTCCTGCTGGTGAATATTCTGTCCCTGACACTGAGCTTTGTCCCTGCTGGTGAACATTCTGTCCCTGACACTGAGCTTTGTCCCTGCTGCTGAACATTGTGTCCCTCAAAATTACCAATGTCCCTGGGGGTGAATATTTTGTCACTGACACTGAGCTTTGCCCTTGCTGGTGAACATTCTGTCCCTGACACTGAGCTTTGTCCCTGCTGGTGAACATTGTGTTCCTGACACTGAGACTTGTCCCTGCTGGTGAATATTCTGTCCCTGCCACTGAGCTTTGACCCTGCTGGTGAACATTCTGTCCCTGAAACCTATCTTTGTTCCTTCTGGTGAACATTTTGTCAATTTCACTGAGCTTTGTCCCTGCTGGTGAATATTCTGTCTCTGACACTGAGCTTTGTCCCTGCTGGTGAATATTCTGTCCCTGACACTGAGCTTTGTTCCTGCTGGTGAATATTCTGTCCCTGACACTGAGCTTTGTCCCTGCTGGTGAATATTCTCTCCCTGACACTGAGCTTTGTTCCTGCTGGTGAATATTCTGTCCCTGACACTGAGCTTTGTTCCTGCTGGTGAATATTCTGTCCCTGACACTGAGCTTTGACCCTGCTGGTGAACATTCTGTCCCTGAAACCTATCTTTGTTCCTTCTGCTGAACATTTTGTCAATTTCACTGAGCTTTGTCCCTACTGGTGAATATTCTGTCTCTGACACTGAGCTTTGTCCCTACTGGTGAATATTCTGTCCCTGACACTGAGTCTTGTCCCTAATGTTGAAAATACTGTCCCTGACACTCAGACTTGTCCCTGCTGGTGAACATTCTGTCCCTGACACTGACTTTTGTCCCTGCGTCTGAACATTGTGTCTCTCAAAATGACCCTTATCCCTGGTGGTGTACATTTTATCCCTGACACTGAGCCTTTTCCCTGCTGGTGAATATTCTTTCCCTGACACTGAGCTTTGTCATTGCTCGTGAATATTCTGTCCCTGACAATGGGCTTTGTCCCAGCTGGTGAACAATCTCTCCCTGACACTGAGCTTTGTCCCTACTGCAGAACATTGCGTCCCTCAAAATCACCCTTGCCCCTGGGGGTGAATATTTTGTCCCTGCCACTGAGCTTTGCCCTTGCTGGTGAACATTCTGTCCCTGACACTGAGCTTTGTTCCTGCTGGTGAACATTCTGTCAATTTCACTGAGCTTTGTCCCTGCTGGTGAATATTCTGTCCCTGACACTGAGTCTTGTCCCTAATGTTGAAAATACTGTCCCTGACACTCAGTCTTGTCCCTGCTGGTGAACATTCTGTCCCTGACACTGACTTTTGTCCCTGCGTCTGAACATTGTGTCTCTCAAAATGACCCTTATCCCTGGTGGTGTACATTTTATCCCTGACACTGAGCCTTTTCCCTGCTGGTGAATATTCTTTCCCTGACACTGAGCTTTGTCCTTGCTCGTGAATATTCTGTCCCTGACAATGGGCTTTGTCCCAGCTGGTGAACAATCTCTCCCTGACACTGAGCCTTGTCCCTACTGCTGAACATTGTGTCCCTCAAAATCAGCCTTGCCCCTGGGGGTGAATATTTTGTCCCTGCCACTGAGCTTTGCCCTTGCTGGTGAACATTCTGTCCCTGAGACTGAGCTTTGACCCTGAGATGAAAATTCTGAACCTGAGACTTAGTTTTGTCCCTGCTGGTGAACTTTCTGTCGCTGACACTGAGTTTTGTCCCTGCTGTTGAATATTCTGTCCCTGACACTGAGTTTTGTCCCTGCTTTTCGACATTTTGTCCCTGACACTGAGCTTTGTTCCTGCTGGTGAACATTCTGTCAATTTCACTGAGTTTTGTCCCTGCTGGTGAATATTCTGTCACTGACACTGATCCTTGTTCCTGCTGGTGAACATTCTGTCTCTCAAAATGACCCTTGTCCCTGGGGGTGAATATTTTGTCAATTTCACTGAGCTTTGTCCCTGGGGGTGAACATTCTGTCCCTGACACTGAGCTTTGTTCCTGCTGCTGAACATTGTGTCCCTCAAAATTACCATTGTCCCTGGGGGTGAATATTTTGTCACTGACACTGAGCTTTGCCCTTGCTGGTGAACATTCTGTCCCTGACACTGAGCTTTGTCCCTGCTGGTGAACATTGTGTTCCTGACACTGAGACTTGTCCCTGCTGGTGAATATTCTGTCCCTGACACTGAGCTTTGACCCTGCTGGTGAACATTCTTTCCCTGAAACCTATCTTTGTTCCTTCTGGTGAAAATTCTGTCAATTTCACTGAGCTTTGTCCCTACTGGTGAATATTCTGTCTCTGACACTGAGCTTTGTCCCTACTGGTGAATATTCTGTCCCTGACACTGAGTCTTGTCCCTAATGTTGAAAATACTGTCCCTGACACTCAGACTTGTCCCTGCTGGTGAACATTCTGTCCCTGACACTGACTTTTGTCCCTGCGTCTGAACATTGTGTCTCTCAAAATAACCCTTATCCCTGGTGGTGTACATTTTATCCCTGACACTGAGCCTTTTCCCTGCTGGTGAATATTCTTTCCCTGACACTGAGCTTTGTCCTTGCTCGTGAATATTCTGTCCCTGACAATGGGCTTTGTCCCAGCTGGTGAACAATCTCTCCCTGACACTGAGCTTTGTCCCTATTGCAGAACATTGCGTCCCTCAAAATCACCCTTGCCCCTGGGGGTGAATATTTTGTCCCTGCCACTGAGCTTTGCCCTTGCTGGTGAACATTCTGTCCCTGACACTGAGCTTTGTTCCTGCTGGTGAATATTCTGTACCTGACACTGAGCTTTGTTCCTGAAAGTGAATATTCTGTCCCTGACACTGAGCTTTGTCTCTGGGGGTGAACAATCTCTCCCTGACACTGAGCTTTGTCCCTGCTGCTGAACATTGAGTCCCTGAAAATGACCCTTGCCCCTGGGGGTGAATATTTTGTCCCTGCCACTGAGCTTTGCCCTTGCTGGTGAACATTCTGTCCCTGAGACTGAGCTTTGACCCTGAGATGAAAATTCTCAACCTGAGACTTAGTTTTGTCCCTGCTGGTGAACTTTCTGTCGCTGACACTGAGTTTTGTCCCTGCTGTTGAATATTCTGTCCCTGACACTGAGTTTTGTCCCTGCTTTTCGACATTTTGTCCCTGACACTGAGCTTTGTTCCTGCTGGTGAACATTCTGTCAATTTCACTGAGTTTTGTCCCTGCTGGTGAATATTCTGTCCCTGAGACTGAGCTTTGACCCTGAGATGAAAATTCTGAACCTGAGACTTAGCTTTGTCCCTGCTGGTGAATATTGTGTCCCTCAAAATGACCCTTGTCCCTGGGGGTGAATATTTTATCCCGCCACTGAACTTTGCCCTTGCTGGTGCACATTCTGTCCCTGACACTGAGCTTTGTCCCTGCTGGTGAATATTCTGTCCCTGACACTGAGCTTTGTCTCTGCTGCTAAACAATGTGTCCCTCAAAATGACGCTTGCCCCTGGGGGTGAATATTTTGTTCCTGCCACTGAGCTTTACCCTTGCTGGTGAAGATTCTGTCCCTGACACTGAGCTTTGTCCCTGAAAGTGAAAATTCTGTCCCTGACACTGAGCTTTATCCCTGCTGGTGAATATTCTGTCCGTGACACTGAGCTTTGTCCCTGCTGGTGAACATTCTGTCCGTGACACTGAGCTTTGTCCCTGCTACTGAACATTGTGTCCCTCAAAATGACCCTTATCCCCAATGGTGAACATTCTGTCCCTGACCCTGAGTTTTGTCCCTGCTAGTGAACATTTTGTGCTGACACAGAGTTTTCTCGCTGCTGTTCAACATTGTGTCCCTGACACTGAGCTTTGTTCCTGCTGGTAAATATTCTGTCCCTGACACTGAGCTCTGTTCCTGCTGCCAACATTCTGTCACTGATACTGAGCTTTGTTCCTGCTGGTGAATATTCTGTCCCTGACACTGAGCTTTGTCCCTGCTGGTGAACATTGTGTTCCTGACACTGAGACTTGTCCCTGCAGGTGAATATTCTGTCCCTGACACTGAGCTTTGTCCCTGCTGGTGAACATTGTGTTCCTGACACTGAGACTTATCCCTGCTGGTGAACAATCTCTCCCTGACACTGAGCTTTGTCCCTGCGGGTGAACATTCTGTTCCTGATACTGAGCTTTGTCCCTGCTGGTGAATATTCTGTCCCTGACGCTGAGGTTTGTCCCTGCGGGTGAATATTCTGTCCCTGACACTGAGCTTTGTCCCTGCTGGTGAACATTCTGTCCCTGACACTGAGCTTTGTCCCTGCTGGTAAATATTCTGTCCCTGACACTGAGCTTTGTCCCTGCGGGTGAACATTCTGTTCCTGACACTGAGCTTTGTTCCTGCTGGTGAATATTCTGTCCCTGACACTGAGCTTTGTCCCTGCTGCCAACATTCTGTCCCTGACACTGAGCTTTGTCCCTGCTGGTGAACATTGTGTTCCTGACACTGAGATTTATCCCTGCTGGTGAACAATCTCTCCCTGACACAGAGCTTTGTCCCTGCGGGTGAACATTCTGTCCCTGTCACTGAGCTTTGTCCCTGCTGCCAACATTCTGTCCCTGACACTGAGCTTTGTCCCTGCTGCCAACATTCTGTCCCTGACACTGAGCTTTGTTCCTGCTGCTGAACATTGTGTCCCTCAAAATTACCATTGTCCCTGGGGGTGAATATTTTGTCACTGACACTGAGCTTTGCCCTTGTTGGTGAACATTCTGTGCCTGACACTGAGCTTTGTCCCTGCGGGTGAACATTCTGTTCCTGACACTGAGCTTTGTTCCTGCTGGTGAATATTCTGTCCCTGACACTGAGATTCGTCCCTGCGGGTGAACATTCTGTTCCTGACACGGAGCTTTCCCCCTGCTGCTGAACATTGAGTCCCTGAAAATGACCCTTGCCCCTGGGGGTGAATATTTTGTCCCTGCCACTGAGCTTTGCCCTTGCTGGTGAACATTCTGTCCCTGAGACTGAGCTTTGACCCTGAGATGAAAATTCTCAACCTGAGACTTAGTTTTGTCCCTGCTGGTGAACTTTCTGTCGCTGACACTGAGTTTTGTCCCTGCTGTTGAATATTCTGTCCCTGACACTGAGTTTTGTCCCTGCTTTTCGACATTTTGTCCCTGACACTGAGCTTTGTTCCTGCTGGTGAACATTCTGTCAATTTCACTGAGTTTTGTCCCTGCTGGTGAATATTCTGTCCCTGAGACTGAGCTTTGACCCTGAGATGAAAATTCTGAACCTGAGACTTAGCTTTGTCCCTGCTGGTGAATATTGTGTCCCTCAAAATGACCCTTGTCCCTGGGGGTGAATATTTTATCCCGCCACTGAACTTTGCCCTTGCTGGTGCACATTCTGTCCCTGACACTGAGCTTTGTCCCTGCTGGTGAATATTCTGTCCCTGACACTGAGCTTTGTCTCTGCTGCTAAACAATGTGTCCCTCAAAATGACGCTTGCCCCTGGGGGTGAATATTTTGTTCCTGCCACTGAGCTTTACCCTTGCTGGTGAAGATTCTGTCCCTGACACTGAGCTTTGTCCCTGAAAGTGAATATTCTGTCCCTGACACTGAGCTTTATCCCTGCTGGTGAATATTCTGTCCGTGACACTGAGCTTTGTCCCTGCTGGTGAACATTCTGTCCGTGACACTGAGCTTTGTCCCTGCTACTGAACATTGTGTCCCTCAAAATGACCCTTATCCCCAATGGTGAACATTCTGTCCCTGACCCTGAGTTTTGTCCCTGCTAGTGAACATTTTGTGCTGACACAGAGTTTTCTCGCTGCTGTTCAACATTGTGTCCCTGACACTGAGCTTTGTTCCTGCTGGTAAATATTCTGTCCCTGACACTGAGCTTTGTTCCTGCTGCCAACATTCTGTCACTGATACTGAGCTTTGTTCCTGCTGGTGAATATTCTGTCCCTGACACTGAGCTTTGTCCCTGCTGGTGAACATTGTGTTCCTGACACTGAGACTTGTCCCTGCAGGTGAATATTCTGTCCCTGACACTGAGCTTTGTCCCTGCTGGTGAACATTGTGTTCCTGACACTGAGACTTATCCCTGCTGGTGAACAATCTCTCCCTGACACTGAGCTTTGTCCCTGCGGGTGAACATTCTGTTCCTGATACTGAGCTTTGTCCCTGCTGGTGAATATTCTGTCCCTGACGCTGAGGTTTGTCCCTGCGGGTGAATATTCTGTCCCTGACACTGAGCTTTGTCCCTGCTGGTGAACATTCTGTCCCTGACACTGAGCTTTGTCCCTGCGGGTGAACATTCTGTTCCTGACACTGAGCTTTGTTCCTGCTGGTGAATATTCTGTCCCTGACACTGAGCTTTGTCCCTGCTGCCAACATTCTGTCCCTGACACTGAGCTTTGTCCCTGCTGGTGAACATTGTGTTCCTGACACTGAGACTTATCCCTGCTGGTGAACAATCTCTCCCTGACACAGAGCTTTGTCCCTGCGGGTGAACATTCTGTCCCTGTCACTGAGCTTTGTCCCTGCTGCCAACATTCTGTCCCTGACACTGAGCTTTGTCCCTGCTGCCAACATTCTGTCCCTGACACTGAGCTTTGTTCCTGCTGCTGAACATTGTGTCCCTCAAAATTACCATTGTCCCTGGGGGTGAATATTTTGTCACTGACACTGAGCTTTGCCCTTGTTGGTGAACATTCTGTGCCTGACACTGAGCTTTGTCCCTGCGGGTGAACATTCTGTTCCTGACACTGAGCTTTGTTCCTGCTGGTGAATATTCTGTCCCTGACACTGAGCTTTGTCCCTGCGGGTGAACATTCTGTTCCTGACACTGAGCTTTCCCCCTGCTGGTGAACATTGTGTCCCTGACACTGAGCTTTGTCCCTGCTGCCAACATTCTGTCCCTGACACTGAGCTTTGTTCCTGCTGGTGAACATTCTGTCCCTGACACTGAGCTTTGTCCCTGCTGGTGAACATTCTGTCCCTGACACTGAGCTTTGTTCCTGATGGTGAACATTGTGTTCCTGACACTGAGCTTTGTTCCTGCTGGTGAATATTCTGTCCCTGACACTGAGCTTTGTCCCTGCGGGTGAACATTCTGTCCCTGACACTGAGCTTTGTCCCTGCTGCCAACATTCTGTCCCTGACACTGAGCTTTGTCCCTGCTGCCAACATTCTGTCCCTGACACTGAGCTTTGTTCCTGCTGCTGAACATTGTGTCCCTCAAAATTACCATTGTCCCTGGGGGTGAATATTTTGTCACTGACACTGAGCTTTGCCCTTGTTGGTGAACATTCTGTGCCTGACACTGAGCTTTGTCCCTGCGGGTGAACATTCTGTTCCTGACACTGAGCTTTGTTCCTGCTGGTGAATATTCTGTCCCTGACACTGAGATTCGTCCCTGCGGGTGAACATTCTGTTCCTGACACGGAGCTTTCCCCCTGCTGCTGAACATTGAGTCCCTGAAAATGACCCTTGCCCCTGGGGGTGAATATTTTGTCCCTGCCACTGAGCTTTGCCCTTGCTGGTGAACATTCTGTCCCTGAGACTGAGCTTTGACCCTGAGATGAAAATTCTCAACCTGAGACTTAGTTTTGTCCCTGCTGGTGAACTTTCTGTCGCTGACACTGAGTTTTGTCCCTGCTGTTGAATATTCTGTCCCTGACACTGAGTTTTGTCCCTGCTTTTCGACATTTTGTCCCTGACACTGAGCTTTGTTCCTGCTGGTGAACATTCTGTCAATTTCACTGAGTTTTGTCCCTGCTGGTGAATATTCTGTCCCTGAGACTGAGCTTTGACCCTGAGATGAAAATTCTGAACCTGAGACTTAGCTTTGTCCCTGCTGGTGAATATTGTGTCCCTCAAAATGACCCTTGTCCCTGGGGGTGAATATTTTATCCCGCCACTGAACTTTGCCCTTGCTGGTGCACATTCTGTCCCTGACACTGAGCTTTGTCCCTGCTGGTGAATATTCTGTCCCTGACACTGAGCTTTGTCTCTGCTGCTAAACAATGTGTCCCTCAAAATGACGCTTGCCCCTGGGGGTGAATATTTTGTTCCTGCCACTGAGCTTTACCCTTGCTGGTGAAGATTCTGTCCCTGACACTGAGCTTTGTCCCTGAAAGTGAATATTCTGTCCCTGACACTGAGCTTTATCCCTGCTGGTGAATATTCTGTCCGTGACACTGAGCTTTGTCCCTGCTGGTGAACATTCTGTCCGTGACACTGAGCTTTGTCCCTGCTACTGAACATTGTGTCCCTCAAAATGACCCTTATCCCCAATGGTGAACATTCTGTCCCTGACCCTGAGTTTTGTCCCTGCTAGTGAACATTTTGTGCTGACACAGAGTTTTCTCGCTGCTGTTCAACATTGTGTCCCTGACACTGAGCTTTGTTCCTGCTGGTAAATATTCTGTCCCTGACACTGAGCTTTGTTCCTGCTGCCAACATTCTGTCACTGATACTGAGCTTTGTTCCTGCTGGTGAATATTCTGTCCCTGACACTGAGCTTTGTCCCTGCTGGTGAACATTGTGTTCCTGACACTGAGACTTGTCCCTGCAGGTGAATATTCTGTCCCTGACACTGAGCTTTGTCCCTGCTGGTGAACATTGTGTTCCTGACACTGAGACTTATCCCTGCTGGTGAACAATCTCTCCCTGACACTGAGCTTTGTCCCTGCGGGTGAACATTCTGTTCCTGATACTGAGCTTTGTCCCTGCTGGTGAATATTCTGTCCCTGACGCTGAGGTTTGTCCCTGCGGGTGAATATTCTGTCCCTGACACTGAGCTTTGTCCCTGCTGGTGAACATTCTGTCCCTGACACTGAGCTTTGTCCCTGCGGGTGAACATTCTGTTCCTGACACTGAGCTTTGTTCCTGCTGGTGAATATTCTGTCCCTGACACTGAGCTTTGTCCCTGCTGCCAACATTCTGTCCCTGACACTGAGCTTTGTCCCTGCTGGTGAACATTGTGTTCCTGACACTGAGACTTATCCCTGCTGGTGAACAATCTCTCCCTGACACAGAGCTTTGTCCCTGCGGGTGAACATTCTGTCCCTGTCACTGAGCTTTGTCCCTGCTGCCAACATTCTGTCCCTGACACTGAGCTTTGTCCCTGCTGCCAACATTCTGTCCCTGACACTGAGCTTTGTTCCTGCTGCTGAACATTGTGTCCCTCAAAATTACCATTGTCCCTGGGGGTGAATATTTTGTCACTGACACTGAGCTTTGCCCTTGTTGGTGAACATTCTGTGCCTGACACTGAGCTTTGTCCCTGCGGGTGAACATTCTGTTCCTGACACTGAGCTTTGTTCCTGCTGGTGAATATTCTGTCCCT
The DNA here is from genome assembly GCF_030028105.1 of Mobula birostris. Classification (NCBI taxonomy): domain Eukaryota; kingdom Metazoa; phylum Chordata; class Chondrichthyes; order Myliobatiformes; family Myliobatidae; genus Mobula; species Mobula birostris. The sequence goes on from NC_092373.1 coordinate 94,824,910, forward strand.
GACACTGAGCTTTGTCCCTGCGGGTGAACATTCTGTTCCTGACACTGAGCTTTCCCCCTGCTGGTGAACATTGTGTCCCTGACACTGAGCTTTGTCCCTGCTGCCAACATTCTGTCCCTGACACTGAGCTTTGTTCCTGCTGGTGAACATTCTGTCCCTGACACTGAGCTTTGTCCCTGCTGGTGAACATTCTGTCCCTGACACTGAGCTTTGTTCCTGATGGTGAACATTGTGTTCCTGACACTGAGCTTTGTTCCTGCTGGTGAATATTCTGTCCCTGACACTGAGCTTTGTCCCTGCGGGTGAACATTCTGTCCCTGACACTGAGCTTTGTCCCTGCTGGTGAACATTGTGTTCCTGACACTGAGCTTTGTCCCTGCTGCCAACATTCTGTCCCTGACACTGAGCTTTGTCCCTGCTGCTGAACATTGTGTCCCTCAAAATTACCATTGTCCCTGGGGGTGAATATTTTGTTACTGACACTGAGCTTTGTCCCTGCTGGTGAACATTCTGTCCCTGACACTGAGCTTTCTCCCTGCTGGTAAATATTCTGTTCCTGACACTGAGCTTTGTCCCTGCGGGTGAACACTCTGTCCCTGACACTGAGCTTTGTTCCTGCTGGTGAACATTCTGTCCCTGACACTGAGCTTTGTCCCTGCTGGTGAACATTCTGTCCCTGACACTGAGCTTTGTTGCTGCTGGTGAATATTCTGTCCCTGACACTGAATTTTGTCCCTGCTTTTCGACATTTTGTCCCTGACACTGAGCTTTGTTCCTGCTGGTGAACATTCTGTCAATTTCACTGAGCTTTGTTCCTGCTGGTGAACATTCTGTCAATTTCACTGAGTTTTGTCCCTGCTGGTGAATATTCTGTCACTGACACTGATCCTTGTTCCTGCTGGTGAACATTCTGTCTCTCAAAATGACCCTTGTCACTGGGGGTGAATATTTTGTCAATTTCACTGAGCTTTGTCCCTGGGGGTGAACATTCTGTCCCTGACACTGAGCTTTGTCCCTGCTGGTGAATATTCTGTCCCTGACACTGAGCTTTGTCCCTGCTGGTGAACATTCTGTCCCTGAGACTGAGCTTTGTCCCTGAGATGAAAATTCTGAACCTGAGACTCAGCTTTGTCCCTGCTGGTGAACATTCTGTCCCTGAGACTGAGCTTTGTCCCTGCTGCTGGTGAACATTCTGTCCCTGACACTGAGCTTTGTCCCTGAAAGTGAATATTCTGTCCCTGACACTGAGCTTGGTCCCTGGGGGTGAACAATCTCTCCCTGACACTGAGCTTTGTCCCTGCTGGTGAACATTCTGTCCCTGAGACTGAGCTTTGTCCCTGCTGCTGGTGAACATTCTGTCCCTGACACTGAGCTTTGTCCCTGAAAGTGAATATTCTGTCCCTGACACTGAGCTTTGTCCCTGCGGGTGAACATTCTGTCCCTGACACTGAGCTTTGTTCCTGCTGGTGAACACTCTGTCCCAGACACTGAGCTTTGTCCCTGCTGGTGAATATTCTGTCACTGACACTGAGCTTTGTTCCTGCTGGTGAACATTCTGTCCCTGACACTGAGCTTTGTTCCTGCTGGTGAACACTCTGTCCCTGACAGTGATCTTTGACCCTGCTGGTGAAAATTCTGTCAATTTCACTGAGCTTTGTTCCTGCTGGTGAACATTCTGTCCCTGACACTGAGCTTTATCCCTGCTGGTTAACATTCTGTCCCTGACACTGAGCTTTTTCCCTGCTGGTAAATATTCTGTCCCTGACACTGAGCTTTGTCCCTGCTGGTGAACAATCTCTCCCTGAGACTGAGCTTTGTTCCTGCTGCTGAACATTGTGTCCCGCAAAATTACCATTGTCCCTGGGGGTGAATATTTTGTCACTGACACTGAGCTTTGCCCTTGCTGGTGAACATTCTGTCGCTGACACTGAGCTTTGTTCCTGCTGGTGAACATTGTGTTCCTGACACTGAGCTTTGTCCCTGCTGCTGAACATTGTGTCCCGCAAAATTACCATTGTCCCTGGGGGTGAATATTTTGTCACTGACACTGAGCTTTGCCCTTGCTGGTGAACATTCTGTGCCTGACACTGAGCTTTGTCCCTGCGGGTGAACATTGTGTTCCTGACACTGAGACTTGTCCCTGCTGGTGAACATTCTGTCCCTGACACTGAGCTTTTTTCCTGCTGGTGAACATTGTGTTCCTGACACTGAGACTTATCCCTGCTGGTGAACAATCTCTCCCTGACACTGAGCTTTGTCCCTGCGGGTGAACATTCTGTTCCTGACACAGAGCTTTGTTCCTACTGGTGAATATTCTGTCCCTGACACTGAGCTTTGTCCCTGCGGGTGAATATTCTGTCCCTGACACTGAGCTTTGTCCCTGCTGCCAACATTCTGTTCCTGACACTGAGACTTGTTCCTGCTGGTGAATTTTCTGTCCCTGACACTGAGCTTTGTCCCTGCTGCTGAACATTGTGTCCCTCAAAATTACCATCGTCCCTGGGGGTGAATATTTTCTCATTGACACTGAGCTTTGCCCTTGCTGGTGAACATTCTGTCCCTGACACTGAGCTCTGTCCCTGCTGGTGAACATTGTGTTCCTGACACTGAGACTTGTCCCTGCTCGTGAACAATCTCTCCCTGACACAGAGCTTTGTCCCTGCGGGTGAACATTCTGTCCCTGTCACTGAGCTTTGTCCCTGCTGCCAACATTCTGTCCCTGACACTGAGCTTTGTCCCTGCTGCCAACATTCTGTCCCTGACACTGAGCTTTGTTCCTGCTGCTGAACATTGTGTCCCTCAAAATTACCATTGTCCCTGGGGGTGAATATTTTGTCACTGACACTGAGCTTTGCCCTTGTTGGTGAACATTCTGTGCCTGACACTGAGCTTTGTCCCTGCGGGTGAACATTCTGTTCCTGACACTGAGCTTTGTTCCTGCTGGTGAATATTCTGTCCCTGACACTGAGCTTTGTCCCTGCGGGTGAACATTCTGTTCCTGACACGGAGCTTTCCCCCTGCTGCTGAACATTGAGTCCCTGAAAATGACCCTTGCCCCTGGGGGTGAATATTTTGTACCTGCCACTGAGCTTTGCCCTTGCTGGTGAACATTCTGTCCCTGAGACTGAGCTTTGACCCTGAGATGAAAATTCTCAACCTGAGACTTAGTTTTGTCCCTGCTGGTGAACTTTCTGTCGCTGACACTGAGTTTTGTCCCTGCTGTTGAATATTCTGTCCCTGACACTGAGTTTTGTCCCTGCTTTTCGACATTTTGTCCCTGACACTGAGCTTTGTTCCTGCTGGTGAACATTCTGTCAATTTCACTGAGTTTTGTCCCTGCTGGTGAATATTCTGTCCCTGAGACTGAGCTTTGACCCTGAGATGAAAATTCTGAACCTGAGACTTAGCTTTGTCCCTGCTGGTGAATATTGTGTCCCTCAAAATGACCCTTGTCCCTGGGGGTGAATATTTTATCCCGCCACTGAACTTTGCCCTTGCTGGTGCACATTCTGTCCCTGACACTGAGCTTTGTCCCTGCTGGTGAATATTCTGTCCCTGACACTGAGCTTTGTCCCTGCTGGTGAACATTGTGTTCCTGACACTGAGACTTATCCCTGCTGGTGAACAATCTCTCCCTGACACTGAGCTTTGTCCCTGCGGGTGAACATTCTGTTCCTGATACTGAGCTTTGTCCCTGCTGGTGAATATTCTGTCCCTGACGCTGAGGTTTGTCCCTGCGGGTGAATATTCTGTCCCTGACACTGAGCTTTGTCCCTGCTGGTGCACATTCTGTCCCTGACACTGAGCTTTGTCCCTGCTGGTGAATATTCTGTCCCTGACACTGAGCTTTGTCTCTGCTGCTAAACAATGTGTCCCTCAAAATGACGCTTGCCCCTGGGGGTGAATATTTTGTTCCTGCCACTGAGCTTTACCCTTGCTGGTGAAGATTCTGTCCCTGACACTGAGCTTTGTCCCTGAAAGTGAATATTCTGTCCCTGACACTGAGCTTTATCCCTGCTGGTGAATATTCTGTCCGTGACACTGAGCTTTGTCCCTGCTGGTGAACATTCTGTCCGTGACACTGAGCTTTGTCCCTGCTACTGAACATTGTGTCCCTCAAAATGACCCTTATCCCCAATGGTGAACATTCTGTCCCTGACCCTGAGTTTTGTCCCTGCTAGTGAACATTTTGTGCTGACACAGAGTTTTCTCGCTGCTGTTCAACATTGTGTCCCTGACACTGAGCTTTGTTCCTGCTGGTAAATATTCTGTCCCTGACACTGAGCTTTGTTCCTGCTGCCAACATTCTGTCACTGATACTGAGCTTTGTTCCTGCTGGTGAATATTCTGTCCCTGACACTGAGCTTTGTCCCTGCTGGTGAACATTGTGTTCCTGACACTGAGACTTGTCCCTGCAGGTGAATATTCTGTCCCTGACACTGAGCTTTGTCCCTGCTGGTGAACATTGTGTTCCTGACACTGAGACTTATCCCTGCTGGTGAACAATCTCTCCCTGACACTGAGCTTTGTCCCTGCGGGTGAACATTCTGTTCCTGATACTGAGCTTTGTCCCTGCTGGTGAATATTCTGTCCCTGACGCTGAGGTTTGTCCCTGCGGGTGAATATTCTGTCCCTGACACTGAGCTTTGTCCCTGCTGGTGAACATTCTGTCCCTGACACTGAGCTTTGTCCCTGCGGGTGAACATTCTGTTCCTGACACTGAGCTTTGTTCCTGCTGGTGAATATTCTGTCCCTGACACTGAGCTTTGTCCCTGCTGCCAACATTCTGTCCCTGACACTGAGCTTTGTCCCTGCTGGTGAACATTGTGTTCCTGACACTGAGACTTATCCCTGCTGGTGAACAATCTCTCCCTGACACAGAGCTTTGTCCCTGCGGGTGAACATTCTGTCCCTGTCACTGAGCTTTGTCCCTGCTGCCAACATTCTGTCCCTGACACTGAGCTTTGTCCCTGCTGCCAACATTCTGTCCCTGACACTGAGCTTTGTTCCTGCTGCTGAACATTGTGTCCCTCAAAATTACCATTGTCCCTGGGGGTGAATATTTTGTCACTGACACTGAGCTTTGCCCTTGTTGGTGAACATTCTGTGCCTGACACTGAGCTTTGTCCCTGCGGGTGAACATTCTGTTCCTGACACTGAGCTTTGTTCCTGCTGGTGAATATTCTGTCCCTGACACTGAGCTTTGTCCCTGCGGGTGAACATTCTGTTCCTGACACTGAGCTTTCCCCCTGCTGGTGAACATTGTGTCCCTGACACTGAGCTTTGTCCCTGCTGCCAACATTCTGTCCCTGACACTGAGCTTTGTTCCTGCTGGTGAACATTCTGTCCCTGACACTGAGCTTTGTCCCTGCTGGTGAACATTCTGTCCCTGACACTGAGCTTTGTTCCTGATGGTGAACATTGTGTTCCTGACACTGAGCTTTGTTCCTGCTGGTGAATATTCTGTCCCTGACACTGAGCTTTGTCCCTGCGGGTGAACATTCTGTCCCTGACACTGAGCTTTGTCCCTGCTGCCAACATTCTGTCCCTGACACTGAGCTTTGTCCCTGCTGCCAACATTCTGTCCCTGACACTGAGCTTTGTTCCTGCTGCTGAACATTGTGTCCCTCAAAATTACCATTGTCCCTGGGGGTGAATATTTTGTCACTGACACTGAGCTTTGCCCTTGTTGGTGAACATTCTGTGCCTGACACTGAGCTTTGTCCCTGCGGGTGAACATTCTGTTCCTGACACTGAGCTTTGTTCCTGCTGGTGAATATTCTGTCCCTGACACTGAGATTCGTCCCTGCGGGTGAACATTCTGTTCCTGACACGGAGCTTTCCCCCTGCTGCTGAACATTGAGTCCCTGAAAATGACCCTTGCCCCTGGGGGTGAATATTTTGTCCCTGCCACTGAGCTTTGCCCTTGCTGGTGAACATTCTGTCCCTGAGACTGAGCTTTGACCCTGAGATGAAAATTCTCAACCTGAGACTTAGTTTTGTCCCTGCTGGTGAACTTTCTGTCGCTGACACTGAGTTTTGTCCCTGCTGTTGAATATTCTGTCCCTGACACTGAGTTTTGTCCCTGCTTTTCGACATTTTGTCCCTGACACTGAGCTTTGTTCCTGCTGGTGAACATTCTGTCAATTTCACTGAGTTTTGTCCCTGCTGGTGAATATTCTGTCCCTGAGACTGAGCTTTGACCCTGAGATGAAAATTCTGAACCTGAGACTTAGCTTTGTCCCTGCTGGTGAATATTGTGTCCCTCAAAATGACCCTTGTCCCTGGGGGTGAATATTTTATCCCGCCACTGAACTTTGCCCTTGCTGGTGCACATTCTGTCCCTGACACTGAGCTTTGTCCCTGCTGGTGAATATTCTGTCCCTGACACTGAGCTTTGTCTCTGCTGCTAAACAATGTGTCCCTCAAAATGACGCTTGCCCCTGGGGGTGAATATTTTGTTCCTGCCACTGAGCTTTACCCTTGCTGGTGAAGATTCTGTCCCTGACACTGAGCTTTGTCCCTGAAAGTGAATATTCTGTCCCTGACACTGAGCTTTATCCCTGCTGGTGAATATTCTGTCCGTGACACTGAGCTTTGTCCCTGCTGGTGAACATTCTGTCCGTGACACTGAGCTTTGTCCCTGCTACTGAACATTGTGTCCCTCAAAATGACCCTTATCCCCAATGGTGAACATTCTGTCCCTGACCCTGAGTTTTGTCCCTGCTAGTGAACATTTTGTGCTGACACAGAGTTTTCTCGCTGCTGTTCAACATTGTGTCCCTGACACTGAGCTTTGTTCCTGCTGGTAAATATTCTGTCCCTGACACTGAGCTTTGTTCCTGCTGCCAACATTCTGTCACTGATACTGAGCTTTGTTCCTGCTGGTGAATATTCTGTCCCTGACACTGAGCTTTGTCCCTGCTGGTGAACATTGTGTTCCTGACACTGAGACTTGTCCCTGCAGGTGAATATTCTGTCCCTGACACTGAGCTTTGTCCCTGCTGGTGAACATTGTGTTCCTGACACTGAGACTTATCCCTGCTGGTGAACAATCTCTCCCTGACACTGAGCTTTGTCCCTGCGGGTGAACATTCTGTTCCTGATACTGAGCTTTGTCCCTGCTGGTGAATATTCTGTCCCTGACGCTGAGGTTTGTCCCTGCGGGTGAATATTCTGTCCCTGACACTGAGCTTTGTCCCTGCTGGTGAACATTCTGTCCCTGACACTGAGCTTTGTCCCTGCGGGTGAACATTCTGTTCCTGACACTGAGCTTTGTTCCTGCTGGTGAATATTCTGTCCCTGACACTGAGCTTTGTCCCTGCTGCCAACATTCTGTCCCTGACACTGAGCTTTGTCCCTGCTGGTGAACATTGTGTTCCTGACACTGAGACTTATCCCTGCTGGTGAACAATCTCTCCCTGACACAGAGCTTTGTCCCTGCGGGTGAACATTCTGTCCCTGTCACTGAGCTTTGTCCCTGCTGCCAACATTCTGTCCCTGACACTGAGCTTTGTCCCTGCTGCCAACATTCTGTCCCTGACACTGAGCTTTGTTCCTGCTGCTGAACATTGTGTCCCTCAAAATTACCATTGTCCCTGGGGGTGAATATTTTGTCACTGACACTGAGCTTTGCCCTTGTTGGTGAACATTCTGTGCCTGACACTGAGCTTTGTCCCTGCGGGTGAACATTCTGTTCCTGACACTGAGCTTTGTTCCTGCTGGTGAATATTCTGTCCCTGACACTGAGCTTTGTCCCTGCGGGTGAACATTCTGTTCCTGACACTGAGCTTTCCCCCTGCTGGTGAACATTGTGTCCCTGACACTGAGCTTTGTCCCTGCTGCCAACATTCTGTCCCTGACACTGAGCTTTGTTCCTGCTGGTGAACATTCTGTCCCTGACACTGAGCTTTGTCCCTGCTGGTGAACATTCTGTCCCTGACACTGAGCTTTGTTCCTGATGGTGAACATTGTGTTCCTGACACTGAGCTTTGTTCCTGCTGGTGAATATTCTGTCCCTGACACTGAGCTTTGTCCCTGCGGGTGAACATTCTGTCCCTGACACTGAGCTTTGTCCCTGCTGGTGAACATTGTGTTCCTGACACTGAGCTTTGTCCCTGCTGCCAACATTCTGTCCCTGACACTGAGCTTTGTCCCTGCTGCTGAACATTGTGTCCCTCAAAATTACCATTGTCCCTGGGGGTGAATATTTTGTTACTGACACTGAGCTTTGTCCCTGCTGGTGAACATTCTGTCCCTGACACTGAGCTTTCTCCCTGCTGGTAAATATTCTGTTCCTGACACTGAGCTTTGTCCCTGCGGGTGAACACTCTGTCCCTGACACTGAGCTTTGTTCCTGCTGGTGAACATTCTGTCCCTGACACTGAGCTTTGTCCCTGCTGGTGAACATTCTGTCCCTGACACTGAGCTTTGTTGCTGCTGGTGAATATTCTGTCCCTGACACTGAATTTTGTCCCTGCTTTTCGACATTTTGTCCCTGACACTGAGCTTTGTTCCTGCTGGTGAACATTCTGTCAATTTCACTGAGCTTTGTTCCTGCTGGTGAACATTCTGTCAATTTCACTGAGTTTTGTCCCTGCTGGTGAATATTCTGTCACTGACACTGATCCTTGTTCCTGCTGGTGAACATTCTGTCTCTCAAAATGACCCTTGTCACTGGGGGTGAATATTTTGTCAATTTCACTGAGCTTTGTCCCTGGGGGTGAACATTCTGTCCCTGACACTGAGCTTTGTCCCTGCTGGTGAATATTCTGTCCCTGACACTGAGCTTTGTCCCTGCTGGTGAACATTCTGTCCCTGAGACTGAGCTTTGTCCCTGAGATGAAAATTCTGAACCTGAGACTCAGCTTTGTCCCTGCTGGTGAACATTCTGTCCCTGAGACTGAGCTTTGTCCCTGCTGCTGGTGAACATTCTGTCCCTGACACTGAGCTTTGTCCCTGAAAGTGAATATTCTGTCCCTGACACTGAGCTTGGTCCCTGGGGGTGAACAATCTCTCCCTGACACTGAGCTTTGTCCCTGCTGGTGAACATTCTGTCCCTGAGACTGAGCTTTGTCCCTGCTGCTGGTGAACATTCTGTCCCTGACACTGAGCTTTGTCCCTGAAAGTGAATATTCTGTCCCTGACACTGAGCTTTGTCCCTGCGGGTGAACATTCTGTCCCTGACACTGAGCTTTGTTCCTGCTGGTGAACACTCTGTCCCAGACACTGAGCTTTGTCCCTGCTGGTGAATATTCTGTCACTGACACTGAGCTTTGTTCCTGCTGGTGAACATTCTGTCCCTGACACTGAGCTTTGTTCCTGCTGGTGAACACTCTGTCCCTGACAGTGATCTTTGACCCTGCTGGTGAAAATTCTGTCAATTTCACTGAGCTTTGTTCCTGCTGGTGAACATTCTGTCCCTGACACTGAGCTTTATCCCTGCTGGTTAACATTCTGTCCCTGACACTGAGCTTTTTCCCTGCTGGTAAATATTCTGTCCCTGACACTGAGCTTTGTCCCTGCTGGTGAACAATCTCTCCCTGAGACTGAGCTTTGTTCCTGCTGCTGAACATTGTGTCCCGCAAAATTACCATTGTCCCTGGGGGTGAATATTTTGTCACTGACACTGAGCTTTGCCCTTGCTGGTGAACATTCTGTCGCTGACACTGAGCTTTGTTCCTGCTGGTGAACATTGTGTTCCTGACACTGAGCTTTGTCCCTGCTGCTGAACATTGTGTCCCGCAAAATTACCATTGTCCCTGGGGGTGAATATTTTGTCACTGACACTGAGCTTTGCCCTTGCTGGTGAACATTCTGTGCCTGACACTGAGCTTTGTCCCTGCGGGTGAACATTGTGTTCCTGACACTGAGACTTGTCCCTGCTGGTGAACATTCTGTCCCTGACACTGAGCTTTTTTCCTGCTGGTGAACATTGTGTTCCTGACACTGAGACTTATCCCTGCTGGTGAACAATCTCTCCCTGACACTGAGCTTTGTCCCTGCGGGTGAACATTCTGTTCCTGACACAGAGCTTTGTTCCTACTGGTGAATATTCTGTCCCTGACACTGAGCTTTGTCCCTGCGGGTGAATATTCTGTCCCTGACACTGAGCTTTGTCCCTGCTGCCAACATTCTGTTCCTGACACTGAGACTTGTTCCTGCTGGTGAATTTTCTGTCCCTGACACTGAGCTTTGTCCCTGCTGCTGAACATTGTGTCCCTCAAAATTACCATCGTCCCTGGGGGTGAATATTTTCTCATTGACACTGAGCTTTGCCCTTGCTGGTGAACATTCTGTCCCTGACACTGAGCTCTGTCCCTGCTGGTGAACATTGTGTTCCTGACACTGAGACTTGTCCCTGCTCGTGAACAATCTCTCCCTGACACAGAGCTTTGTCCCTGCGGGTGAACATTCTGTCCCTGTCACTGAGCTTTGTCCCTGCTGCCAACATTCTGTCCCTGACACTGAGCTTTGTCCCTGCTGCCAACATTCTGTCCCTGACACTGAGCTTTGTTCCTGCTGCTGAACATTGTGTCCCTCAAAATTACCATTGTCCCTGGGGGTGAATATTTTGTCACTGACACTGAGCTTTGCCCTTGTTGGTGAACATTCTGTGCCTGACACTGAGCTTTGTCCCTGCGGGTGAACATTCTGTTCCTGACACTGAGCTTTGTTCCTGCTGGTGAATATTCTGTCCCTGACACTGAGCTTTGTCCCTGCGGGTGAACATTCTGTTCCTGACACGGAGCTTTCCCCCTGCTGCTGAACATTGAGTCCCTGAAAATGACCCTTGCCCCTGGGGGTGAATATTTTGTACCTGCCACTGAGCTTTGCCCTTGCTGGTGAACATTCTGTCCCTGAGACTGAGCTTTGACCCTGAGATGAAAATTCTCAACCTGAGACTTAGTTTTGTCCCTGCTGGTGAACTTTCTGTCGCTGACACTGAGTTTTGTCCCTGCTGTTGAATATTCTGTCCCTGACACTGAGTTTTGTCCCTGCTTTTCGACATTTTGTCCCTGACACTGAGCTTTGTTCCTGCTGGTGAACATTCTGTCAATTTCACTGAGTTTTGTCCCTGCTGGTGAATATTCTGTCCCTGAGACTGAGCTTTGACCCTGAGATGAAAATTCTGAACCTGAGACTTAGCTTTGTCCCTGCTGGTGAATATTGTGTCCCTCAAAATGACCCTTGTCCCTGGGGGTGAATATTTTATCCCGCCACTGAACTTTGCCCTTGCTGGTGCACATTCTGTCCCTGACACTGAGCTTTGTCCCTGCTGGTGAATATTCTGTCCCTGACACTGAGCTTTGTCCCTGCTGGTGAACATTGTGTTCCTGACACTGAGACTTATCCCTGCTGGTGAACAATCTCTCCCTGACACTGAGCTTTGTCCCTGCGGGTGAACATTCTGTTCCTGATACTGAGCTTTGTCCCTGCTGGTGAATATTCTGTCCCTGACGCTGAGGTTTGTCCCTGCGGGTGAATATTCTGTCCCTGACACTGAGCTTTGTCCCTGCTGGTGAACATTCTGTCCCTGACACTGAGCTTTGTCCCTGCGGGTGAACATTCTGTTCCTGACACTGAGCTTTGTTCCTGCTGGTGAATATTCTGTCCCTGACACTGAGCTTTGTCCCTGCTGCCAACATTCTGTCCCTGACACTGAGCTTTGTCCCTGCTGGTGAACATTGTGTTCCTGACACTGAGACTTATCCCTGCTGGTGAACAATCTCTCCCTGACACAGAGCTTTGTCCCTGCGGGTGAACATTCTGTCCCTGTCACTGAGCTTTGTCCCTGCTGCCAACATTCTGTCCCTGACACTGAGCTTTGTCCCTGCTGCCAACATTCTGTCCCTGACACTGAGCTTTGTCCCTGCTGGTGAACATTGTGTTCCTGACACTGAGACTTATCCCTGCTGGTGAACAATCTCTCCCTGACACAGAGCTTTGTCCCTGCTGGTGAACATTCTGTCCCTGAGACTGAGCTTTGTCCCTGCTGCTGGTGAACATTCTGTCCCTGACACTGAGCTTTGTCCCTGAAAGTGAATATTCTGTCCCTGACACTGAGCTTGGTCCCTGGGGGTGAACAATCTCTCCCTGACACTGAGCTTTGTCCCTGCTGGTGAACATTCTGTCCCTGAGACTGAGCTTTGTCCCTGCTGCTGGTGAACATTCTGTCCCTGACACTGAGCTTTGTCCCTGAAAGTGAATATTCTGTCCCTGACACTGAGCTTTGTCCCTGCGGGTGAACATTCTGTCCCTGACACTGAGCTTTGTTCCTGCTGGTGAACACTCTGTCCCAGACACTGAGCTTTGTCCCTGCTGGTGAATATTCTGTCACTGACACTGAGCTTTGTTCCTGCTGGTGAACATTCTGTCCCTGACACTGAGCTTTGTTCCTGCTGGTGAACACTCTGTCCCTGACAGTGATCTTTGACCCTGCTGGTGAAAATTCTGTCAATTTCACTGAGCTTTGTTCCTGCTGGTGAACATTCTGTCCCTGACACTGAGCTTTATCCCTGCTGGTTAACATTCTGTCCCTGACACTGAGCTTTTTCCCTGCTGGTAAATATTCTGTCCCTGACACTGAGCTTTGTCCCTGCTGGTGAACAATCTCTCCCTGAGACTGAGCTTTGTTCCTGCTGCTGAACATTGTGTCCCGCAAAATTACCATTGTCCCTGGGGGTGAATATTTTGTCACTGACACTGAGCTTTGCCCTTGCTGGTGAACATTCTGTCGCTGACACTGAGCTTTGTTCCTGCTGGTGAACATTGTGTTCCTGACACTGAGCTTTGTCCCTGCTGCTGAACATTGTGTCCCGCAAAATTACCATTGTCCCTGGGGGTGAATATTTTGTCACTGACACTGAGCTTTGCCCTTGCTGGTGAACATTCTGTGCCTGACACTGAGCTTTGTCCCTGCGGGTGAACATTGTGTTCCTGACACTGAGACTTGTCCCTGCTGGTGAACATTCTGTCCCTGACACTGAGCTTTTTTCCTGCTGGTGAACATTGTGTTCCTGACACTGAGACTTATCCCTGCTGGTGAACAATCTCTCCCTGACACTGAGCTTTGTCCCTGCGGGTGAACATTCTGTTCCTGACACAGAGCTTTGTTCCTACTGGTGAATATTCTGTCCCTGACACTGAGCTTTGTCCCTGCGGGTGAATATTCTGTCCCTGACACTGAGCTTTGTCCCTGCTGCCAACATTCTGTTCCTGACACTGAGACTTGTTCCTGCTGGTGAATTTTCTGTCCCTGACACTGAGCTTTGTCCCTGCTGCTGAACATTGTGTCCCTCAAAATTACCATCGTCCCTGGGGGTGAATATTTTCTCATTGACACTGAGCTTTGCCCTTGCTGGTGAACATTCTGTCCCTGACACTGAGCTCTGTCCCTGCTGGTGAACATTGTGTTCCTGACACTGAGACTTGTCCCTGCTCGTGAACAATCTCTCCCTGACACAGAGCTTTGTCCCTGCGGGTGAACATTCTGTCCCTGTCACTGAGCTTTGTCCCTGCTGCCAACATTCTGTCCCTGACACTGAGCTTTGTCCCTGCTGCCAACATTCTGTCCCTGACACTGAGCTTTGTTCCTGCTGCTGAACATTGTGTCCCTCAAAATTACCATTGTCCCTGGGGGTGAATATTTTGTCACTGACACTGAGCTTTGCCCTTGTTGGTGAACATTCTGTGCCTGACACTGAGCTTTGTCCCTGCGGGTGAACATTCTGTTCCTGACACTGAGCTTTGTTCCTGCTGGTGAATATTCTGTCCCTGACACTGAGCTTTGTCCCTGCGGGTGAACATTCTGTTCCTGACACGGAGCTTTCCCCCTGCTGCTGAACATTGAGTCCCTGAAAATGACCCTTGCCCCTGGGGGTGAATATTTTGTACCTGCCACTGAGCTTTGCCCTTGCTGGTGAACATTCTGTCCCTGAGACTGAGCTTTGACCCTGAGATGAAAATTCTCAACCTGAGACTTAGTTTTGTCCCTGCTGGTGAACTTTCTGTCGCTGACACTGAGTTTTGTCCCTGCTGTTGAATATTCTGTCCCTGACACTGAGTTTTGTCCCTGCTTTTCGACATTTTGTCCCTGACACTGAGCTTTGTTCCTGCTGGTGAACATTCTGTCAATTTCACTGAGTTTTGTCCCTGCTGGTGAATATTCTGTCCCTGAGACTGAGCTTTGACCCTGAGATGAAAATTCTGAACCTGAGACTTAGCTTTGTCCCTGCTGGTGAATATTGTGTCCCTCAAAATGACCCTTGTCCCTGGGGGTGAATATTTTATCCCGCCACTGAACTTTGCCCTTGCTGGTGCACATTCTGTCCCTGACACTGAGCTTTGTCCCTGCTGGTGAATATTCTGTCCCTGACACTGAGCTTTGTCCCTGCTGGTGAACATTGTGTTCCTGACACTGAGACTTATCCCTGCTGGTGAACAATCTCTCCCTGACACTGAGCTTTGTCCCTGCGGGTGAACATTCTGTTCCTGATACTGAGCTTTGTCCCTGCTGGTGAATATTCTGTCCCTGACGCTGAGGTTTGTCCCTGCGGGTGAATATTCTGTCCCTGACACTGAGCTTTGTCCCTGCTGGTGAACATTCTGTCCCTGACACTGAGCTTTGTCCCTGCGGGTGAACATTCTGTTCCTGACACTGAGCTTTGTTCCTGCTGGTGAATATTCTGTCCCTGACACTGAGCTTTGTCCCTGCTGCCAACATTCTGTCCCTGACACTGAGCTTTGTCCCTGCTGGTGAACATTGTGTTCCTGACACTGAGACTTATCCCTGCTGGTGAACAATCTCTCCCTGACACAGAGCTTTGTCCCTGCGGGTGAACATTCTGTCCCTGTCACTGAGCTTTGTCCCTGCTGCCAACATTCTGTCCCTGACACTGAGCTTTGTCCCTGCTGCCAACATTCTGTCCCTGACACTGAGCTTTGTTCCTGCTGCTGAACATTGTGTCCCTCAAAATTACCATTGTCCCTGGGGGTGAATATTTTGTCACTGACACTGAGCTTTGCCCTTGTTGGTGAACATTCTGTGCCTGACACTGAACTTTGTCCCTGCGGGTGAACATTCTGTTCCTGACACTGAGCTTTGTTCCTGCTGGTGAATATTCTGTCCCTGACACTGAGCTTTGTCCCTGCGGGTGAACATTCTGTTCCTGACACTGAGCTTTCCCCCTGCTGGTGAACATTGTGTCCCTGACACTGAGCTTTGTCCCTGCTGCCAACATTCTGTCCCTGACACTGAGCTTTGTTCCTGCTGGTGAACATTCTGTCCCTGACACTGAGCTTTGTCCCTGCTGGTGAACATTCTGTCCCTGACACTGAGCTTTGTTCCTGATGGTGAACATTGTGTTCCTGACACTGAGCTTTGTTCCTGCTGGTGAATATTCTGTCCCTGACACTGAGCTTTGTCCCTGCGGGTGAACATTCTGTCCCTGACACTGAGCTTTGTCCCTGCTGGTGAACATTGTGTTCCTGACACTGAGCTTTGTCCCTGCTGCCAACATTCTGTCCCTGACACTGAGCTTTGTCCCTGCTGCTGAACATTGTGTCCCTCAAAATTACCATTGTCCCTGGGGGTGAATATTTTGTTACTGACACTGAGCTTTGTCCCTGCTGGTGAACATTCTGTCCCTGACACTGAGCTTTCTCCCTGCTGGTAAATATTCTGTTCCTGACACTGAGCTTTGTCCCTGCGGGTGAACACTCTGTCCCTGACACTGAGCTTTGTTCCTGCTGGTGAACATTCTGTCCCTGACACTGAGCTTTGTCCCTGCTGGTGAACATTCTGTCCCTGACACTGAGCTTTGTTGCTGCTGGTGAATATTCTGTCCCTGACACTGAATTTTGTCCCTGCTTTTCGACATTTTGTCCCTGACACTGAGCTTTGTTCCTGCTGGTGAACATTCTGTCAATTTCACTGAGCTTTGTTCCTGCTGGTGAACATTCTGTCAATTTCACTGAGTTTTGTCCCTGCTGGTGAATATTCTGTCACTGACACTGATCCTTGTTCCTGCTGGTGAACATTCTGTCTCTCAAAATGACCCTTGTCACTGGGGGTGAATATTTTGTCAATTTCACTGAGCTTTGTCCCTGGGGGTGAACATTCTGTCCCTGACACTGAGCTTTGTCCCTGCTGGTGAATATTCTGTCCCTGACACTGAGCTTTGTCCCTGCTGGTGAACATTCTGTCCCTGAGACTGAGCTTTGTCCCTGAGATGAAAATTCTGAACCTGAGACTCAGCTTTGTCCCTGCTGGTGAACATTCTGTCCCTGAGACTGAGCTTTGTCCCTGCTGCTGGTGAACATTCTGTCCCTGACACTGAGCTTTGTCCCTGAAAGTGAATATTCTGTCCCTGACACTGAGCTTGGTCCCTGGGGGTGAACAATCTCTCCCTGACACTGAGCTTTGTCCCTGCTGGTGAACATTCTGTCCCTGAGACTGAGCTTTGTCCCTGCTGCTGGTGAACATTCTGTCCCTGACACTGAGCTTTGTCCCTGAAAGTGAATATTCTGTCCCTGACACTGAGCTTTGTCCCTGCGGGTGAACATTCTGTCCCTGACACTGAGCTTTGTTCCTGCTGGTGAACACTCTGTCCCAGACACTGAGCTTTGTCCCTGCTGGTGAATATTCTGTCACTGACACTGAGCTTTGTTCCTGCTGGTGAACATTCTGTCCCTGACACTGAGCTTTGTTCCTGCTGGTGAACACTCTGTCCCTGACAGTGATCTTTGACCCTGCTGGTGAAAATTCTGTCAATTTCACTGAGCTTTGTTCCTGCTGGTGAACATTCTGTCCCTGACACTGAGCTTTATCCCTGCTGGTTAACATTCTGTCCCTGACACTGAGCTTTTTCCCTGCTGGTAAATATTCTGTCCCTGACACTGAGCTTTGTCCCTGCTGGTGAACAATCTCTCCCTGAGACTGAGCTTTGTTCCTGCTGCTGAACATTGTGTCCCGCAAAATTACCATTGTCCCTGGGGGTGAATATTTTGTCACTGACACTGAGCTTTGCCCTTGCTGGTGAACATTCTGTCGCTGACACTGAGCTTTGTTCCTGCTGGTGAACATTGTGTTCCTGACACTGAGCTTTGTCCCTGCTGCTGAACATTGTGTCCCGCAAAATTACCATTGTCCCTGGGGGTGAATATTTTGTCACTGACACTGAGCTTTGCCCTTGCTGGTGAACATTCTGTGCCTGACACTGAGCTTTGTCCCTGCGGGTGAACATTGTGTTCCTGACACTGAGACTTGTCCCTGCTGGTGAACATTCTGTCCCTGACACTGAGCTTTTTTCCTGCTGGTGAACATTGTGTTCCTGACACTGAGACTTATCCCTGCTGGTGAACAATCTCTCCCTGACACTGAGCTTTGTCCCTGCGGGTGAACATTCTGTTCCTGACACAGAGCTTTGTTCCTACTGGTGAATATTCTGTCCCTGACACTGAGCTTTGTCCCTGCGGGTGAACATTCTGTTCCTGACACTGAGACTTGTTCCTGCTGGTGAATTTTCTGTCCCTGACACTGAGCTTTGTCCCTGCTGCTGAACATTGTGTCCCTCAAAATTACCATCGTCCCTGGGGGTGAATATTTTCTCATTGACACTGAGCTTTGCCCTTGCTGGTGAACATTCTGTCCCTGACACTGAGCTCTGTCCCTGCTGGTGAACATTGTGTTCCTGACACTGAGACTTGTCCCTGCTCGTGAACAATCTCTCCCTGACACAGAGCTTTGTCCCTGCGGGTGAACATTCTGTCCCTGTCACTGAGCTTTGTCCCTGCTGCCAACATTCTGTCCCTGACACTGAGCTTTGTCCCTGCTGCCAACATTCTGTCCCTGACACTGAGCTTTGTTCCTGCTGCTGAACATTGTGTCCCTCAAAATTACCATTGTCCCTGGGGGTGAATATTTTGTCACTGACACTGAGCTTTGCCCTTGTTGGTGAACATTCTGTCCCTGACACTGAGCTTTATCCCTGCTGGTTAACATTCTGTCCCTGACACTGAGCTTTTTCCCTGCTGGTAAATATTCTGTCCCTGACACTGAGCTTTGTCCCTGCTGGTGAACAATCTCTCCCTGAGACTGAGCTTTGTTCCTGCTGCTGAACATTGTGTCCCGCAAAATTACCATTGTCCCTGGGGGTGAATATTTTGTCACTGACACTGAGCTTTGCCCTTGCTGGTGAACATTCTGTCGCTGACACTGAGCTTTGTTCCTGCTGGTGAACATTGTGTTCCTGACACTGAGCTTTGTCCCTGCTGCTGAACATTGTGTCCCGCAAAATTACCATTGTCCCTGGGGGTGAATATTTTGTCACTGACACTGAGCTTTGCCCTTGCTGGTGAACATTCTGTGCCTGACACTGAGCTTTGTCCCTGCGGGTGAACATTGTGTTCCTGACACTGAGACTTGTCCCTGCTGGTGAACATTCTGTCCCTGACACTGAGCTTTTTTCCTGCTGGTGAACATTGTGTTCCTGACACTGAGACTTATCCCTGCTGGTGAACAATCTCTCCCTGACACTGAGCTTTGTCCCTGCGGGTGAACATTCTGTTCCTGACACAGAGCTTTGTTCCTACTGGTGAATATTCTGTCCCTGACACTGAGCTTTGTCCCTGCGGGTGAACATTCTGTTCCTGACACTGAGACTTGTTCCTGCTGGTGAATTTTCTGTCCCTGACACTGAGCTTTGTCCCTGCTGCTGAACATTGTGTCCCTCAAAATTACCATCGTCCCTGGGGGTGAATATTTTCTCATTGACACTGAGCTTTGCCCTTGCTGGTGAACATTCTGTCCCTGACACTGAGCTCTGTCCCTGCTGGTGAACATTGTGTTCCTGACACTGAGACTTGTCCCTGCTCGTGAACAATCTCTCCCTGACACAGAGCTTTGTCCCTGCGGGTGAACATTCTGTCCCTGTCACTGAGCTTTGTCCCTGCTGCCAACATTCTGTCCCTGACACTGAGCTTTGTCCCTGCTGCCAACATTCTGTCCCTGACACTGAGCTTTGTTCCTGCTGCTGAACATTGTGTCCCTCAAAATTACCATTGTCCCTGGGGGTGAATATTTTGTCACTGACACTGAGCTTTGCCCTTGTTGGTGAACATTCTGTGCCTGACACTGAGCTTTGTCCCTGCGGGTGAACATTCTGTTCCTGACACTGAGCTTTGTTCCTGCTGGTGAATATTCTGTCCCTGACACTGAGCTTTGTCCCTGCGGGTGAACATTCTGTTCCTGACACGGAGCTTTCCCCCTGCTGCTGAACATTGAGTCCCTGAAAATGACCCTTGCCCCTGGGGGTGAATATTTTGTACCTGCCACTGAGCTTTGCCCTTGCTGGTGAACATTCTGTCCCTGAGACTGAGCTTTGACCCTGAGATGAAAATTCTCAACCTGAGACTTAGTTTTGTCCCTGCTGGTGAACTTTCTGTCGCTGACACTGAGTTTTGTCCCTGCTGTTGAATATTCTGTCCCTGACACTGAGTTTTGTCCCTGCTTTTCGACATTTTGTCCCTGACACTGAGCTTTGTTCCTGCTGGTGAACATTCTGTCAATTTCACTGAGTTTTGTCCCTGCTGGTGAATATTCTGTCCCTGAGACTGAGCTTTGACCCTGAGATGAAAATTCTGAACCTGAGACTTAGCTTTGTCCCTGCTGGTGAATATTGTGTCCCTCAAAATGACCCTTGTCCCTGGGGGTGAATATTTTATCCCGCCACTGAACTTTGCCCTTGCTGGTGCACATTCTGTCCCTGACACTGAGCTTTGTCCCTGCTGGTGAATATTCTGTCCCTGACACTGAGCTTTGTCCCTGCTGGTGAACATTGTGTTCCTGACACTGAGACTTATCCCTGCTGGTGAACAATCTCTCCCTGACACTGAGCTTTGTCCCTGCGGGTGAACATTCTGTTCCTGATACTGAGCTTTGTCCCTGCTGGTGAATATTCTGTCCCTGACGCTGAGGTTTGTCCCTGCGGGTGAATATTCTGTCCCTGACACTGAGCTTTGTCCCTGCTGGTGAACATTCTGTCCCTGACACTGAGCTTTGTCCCTGCGGGTGAACATTCTGTTCCTGACACTGAGCTTTGTTCCTGCTGGTGAATATTCTGTCCCTGACACTGAGCTTTGTCCCTGCTGCCAACATTCTGTCCCTGACACTGAGCTTTGTCCCTGCTGGTGAACATTGTGTTCCTGACACTGAGACTTATCCCTGCTGGTGAACAATCTCTCCCTGACACAGAGCTTTGTCCCTGCGGGTGAACATTCTGTCCCTGTCACTGAGCTTTGTCC
Organism: Mobula birostris; assembly: GCF_030028105.1. Classification (NCBI taxonomy): domain Eukaryota; kingdom Metazoa; phylum Chordata; class Chondrichthyes; order Myliobatiformes; family Myliobatidae; genus Mobula; species Mobula birostris. The sequence continues at coordinate 94,845,214 of NC_092373.1, forward strand.
CTGCTGCCAACATTCTGTCCCTGACACTGAGCTTTGTCCCTGCTGCCAACATTCTGTCCCTGACACTGAGCTTTGTTCCTGCTGCTGAACATTGTGTCCCTCAAAATTACCATTGTCCCTGGGGGTGAATATTTTGTCACTGACACTGAGCTTTGCCCTTGTTGGTGAACATTCTGTGCCTGACACTGAACTTTGTCCCTGCGGGTGAACATTCTGTTCCTGACACTGAGCTTTGTTCCTGCTGGTGAATATTCTGTCCCTGACACTGAGCTTTGTCCCTGCGGGTGAACATTCTGTTCCTGACACTGAGCTTTCCCCCTGCTGGTGAATATTCTGTCACTGACACTGAGCTTTGTCCCTGCTGGTGAACATTCTGTTCCTGACACTGAGCTTTGTCCCTGCTGCCAACATTCTGTCCCTGACACTGAGCTTTGTTCCTGCTGGTGAACATTCTGTCCCTGACACTGAGCTTTGTCCCTGCTGGTGAACATTCTGTCCCTGACACTGAGCTTTGTTCCTGATGGTGAACATTGTGTTCCTGACACTGAGCTTTGTTCCTGCTGGTGAATATTCTGTCCCTGACACTGAGCTTTGTCCCTGCGGGTGAACATTCTGTCCCTGACACTGAGCTTTGTCCCTGCTGGTGAACATTGTGTTCCTGACACTGAGCTTTGTCCCTGCTGCCAACATTCTGTCCCTGACACTGAGCTTTGTCCCTGCTGCTGAACATTGTGTCCCTCAAAATTACCATTGTCCCTGGGGGTGAATATTTTGTTACTGACACTGAGCTTTGTCCCTGCTGGTGAACATTCTGTCCCTGACACTGAGCTTTCTCCCTGCTGGTAAATATTCTGTTCCTGACACTGAGCTTTGTCCCTGCGGGTGAACACTCTGTCCCTGACACTGAGCTTTGTTCCTGCTGGTGAACATTCTGTCCCTGACACTGAGCTTTGTCCCTGCTGGTGAACATTCTGTCCCTGACACTGAGCTTTGTTGCTGCTGGTGAATATTCTGTCCCTGACACTGAATTTTGTCCCTGCTTTTCGACATTTTGTCCCTGACACTGAGCTTTGTTCCTGCTGGTGAACATTCTGTCAATTTCACTGAGCTTTGTTCCTGCTGGTGAACATTCTGTCAATTTCACTGAGTTTTGTCCCTGCTGGTGAATATTCTGTCACTGACACTGATCCTTGTTCCTGCTGGTGAACATTCTGTCTCTCAAAATGACCCTTGTCACTGGGGGTGAATATTTTGTCAATTTCACTGAGCTTTGTCCCTGGGGGTGAACATTCTGTCCCTGACACTGAGCTTTGTCCCTGCTGGTGAATATTCTGTCCCTGACACTGAGCTTTGTCCCTGCTGGTGAACATTCTGTCCCTGAGACTGAGCTTTGTCCCTGAGATGAAAATTCTGAACCTGAGACTCAGCTTTGTCCCTGCTGGTGAACATTCTGTCCCTGAGACTGAGCTTTGTCCCTGCTGCTGGTGAACATTCTGTCCCTGACACTGAGCTTTGTCCCTGAAAGTGAATATTCTGTCCCTGACACTGAGCTTGGTCCCTGGGGGTGAACAATCTCTCCCTGACACTGAGCTTTGTCCCTGCTGGTGAACATTCTGTCCCTGAGACTGAGCTTTGTCCCTGCTGCTGGTGAACATTCTGTCCCTGACACTGAGCTTTGTCCCTGAAAGTGAATATTCTGTCCCTGACACTGAGCTTTGTCCCTGCGGGTGAACATTCTGTCCCTGACACTGAGCTTTGTTCCTGCTGGTGAACACTCTGTCCCAGACACTGAGCTTTGTCCCTGCTGGTGAATATTCTGTCACTGACACTGAGCTTTGTTCCTGCTGGTGAACATTCTGTCCCTGACACTGAGCTTTGTTCCTGCTGGTGAACACTCTGTCCCTGACAGTGATCTTTGACCCTGCTGGTGAAAATTCTGTCAATTTCACTGAGCTTTGTTCCTGCTGGTGAACATTCTGTCCCTGACACTGAGCTTTATCCCTGCTGGTTAACATTCTGTCCCTGACACTGAGCTTTTTCCCTGCTGGTAAATATTCTGTCCCTGACACTGAGCTTTGTCCCTGCTGGTGAACAATCTCTCCCTGAGACTGAGCTTTGTTCCTGCTGCTGAACATTGTGTCCCGCAAAATTACCATTGTCCCTGGGGGTGAATATTTTGTCACTGACACTGAGCTTTGCCCTTGCTGGTGAACATTCTGTCGCTGACACTGAGCTTTGTTCCTGCTGGTGAACATTGTGTTCCTGACACTGAGCTTTGTCCCTGCTGCTGAACATTGTGTCCCGCAAAATTACCATTGTCCCTGGGGGTGAATATTTTGTCACTGACACTGAGCTTTGCCCTTGCTGGTGAACATTCTGTGCCTGACACTGAGCTTTGTCCCTGCGGGTGAACATTGTGTTCCTGACACTGAGACTTGTCCCTGCTGGTGAACATTCTGTCCCTGACACTGAGCTTTTTTCCTGCTGGTGAACATTGTGTTCCTGACACTGAGACTTATCCCTGCTGGTGAACAATCTCTCCCTGACACTGAGCTTTGTCCCTGCGGGTGAACATTCTGTTCCTGACACAGAGCTTTGTTCCTACTGGTGAATATTCTGTCCCTGACACTGAGCTTTGTCCCTGCGGGTGAATATTCTGTCCCTGACACTGAGCTTTGTCCCTGCTGCCAACATTCTGTTCCTGACACTGAGACTTGTTCCTGCTGGTGAATTTTCTGTCCCTGACACTGAGCTTTGTCCCTGCTGCTGAACATTGTGTCCCTCAAAATTACCATCGTCCCTGGGGGTGAATATTTTCTCATTGACACTGAGCTTTGCCCTTGCTGGTGAACATTCTGTCCCTGACACTGAGCTCTGTCCCTGCTGGTGAACATTGTGTTCCTGACACTGAGACTTGTCCCTGCTCGTGAACAATCTCTCCCTGACACAGAGCTTTGTCCCTGCGGGTGAACATTCTGTCCCTGTCACTGAGCTTTGTCCCTGCTGCCAACATTCTGTCCCTGACACTGAGCTTTGTCCCTGCTGCCAACATTCTGTCCCTGACACTGAGCTTTGTTCCTGCTGCTGAACATTGTGTCCCTCAAAATTACCATTGTCCCTGGGGGTGAATATTTTGTCACTGACACTGAGCTTTGCCCTTGTTGGTGAACATTCTGTGCCTGACACTGAGCTTTGTCCCTGCGGGTGAACATTCTGTTCCTGACACTGAGCTTTGTTCCTGCTGGTGAATATTCTGTCCCTGACACTGAGCTTTGTCCCTGCGGGTGAACATTCTGTTCCTGACACGGAGCTTTCCCCCTGCTGCTGAACATTGAGTCCCTGAAAATGACCCTTGCCCCTGGGGGTGAATATTTTGTACCTGCCACTGAGCTTTGCCCTTGCTGGTGAACATTCTGTCCCTGAGACTGAGCTTTGACCCTGAGATGAAAATTCTCAACCTGAGACTTAGTTTTGTCCCTGCTGGTGAACTTTCTGTCGCTGACACTGAGTTTTGTCCCTGCTGTTGAATATTCTGTCCCTGACACTGAGTTTTGTCCCTGCTTTTCGACATTTTGTCCCTGACACTGAGCTTTGTTCCTGCTGGTGAACATTCTGTCAATTTCACTGAGTTTTGTCCCTGCTGGTGAATATTCTGTCCCTGAGACTGAGCTTTGACCCTGAGATGAAAATTCTGAACCTGAGACTTAGCTTTGTCCCTGCTGGTGAATATTGTGTCCCTCAAAATGACCCTTGTCCCTGGGGGTGAATATTTTATCCCGCCACTGAACTTTGCCCTTGCTGGTGCACATTCTGTCCCTGACACTGAGCTTTGTCCCTGCTGGTGAATATTCTGTCCCTGACACTGAGCTTTGTCTCTGCTGCTAAACAATGTGTCCCTCAAAATGACGCTTGCCCCTGGGGGTGAATATTTTGTTCCTGCCACTGAGCTTTACCCTTGCTGTTGAAGATTCTGTCCCTGACACTGAGCTTTGTCCCTGAAAGTGAAAATTCTGACCCTGACACTGAGCTTTATCCCTGCTGGTAAATATTCTGTCCGTGACACTGAGCTTTGTCCCTGCTGGTGAACATTCTGTCCGTGACACTGAGCTTTGTCCCTGCTACTGAACATTGTGTCCCTCAAAATGACCCTTATCCCCAATGGTGAACATTCTGTCCCTGACCCTGAGTTTTGTCCCTGCTAGTGAACATTTTGTGCTGACACAGAGTTTTCTCGCTGCTGTTCAACATTGTGTCCCTGACACTGAGCTTTGTTCCTGCTGGTAAATATTCTGTCCCTGACACTGAGCTTTGTTCCTGCTGCCAACATTCTGTCACTGATACTGAGCTTTGTTCCTGCTGGTGAATATTCTGTCCCTGACACTGAGCTTTGTCCCTGCTGGTGAACATTGTGTTCCTGACACTGAGACTTGTCCCTGCAGGTGAATATTCTGTCCCTGACACTGAGCTTTGTCCCTGCTGGTGAACATTGTGTTCCTGACACTGAGACTTATCCCTGCTGGTGAACAATCTCTCCCTGACACTGAGCTTTGTCCCTGCGGGTGAACATTCTGTTCCTGATACTGAGCTTTGTCCCTGCTGGTGAATATTCTGTCCCTGACGCTGAGGTTTGTCCCTGCGGGTGAATATTCTGTCCCTGACACTGAGCTTTGTCCCTGCTGGTGAACATTCTGTCCCTGACACTGAGCTTTGTCCCTGCTGGTAAATATTCTGTCACTGATACTGAGCTTTGTTCCTGCTGGTGAATATTCTGTCCCTGACACTGAGCTTTGTCCCTGCGGGTGAACATTCTGTTCCTGACACTGAGCTTTGTTCCTGCTGGTGAATATTCTGTCCCTGACACTGAGCTTTGTCTCTGCTGCTAAACAATGTGTCCCTCAAAATGACGCTTGCCCCTGGGGGTGAATATTTTGTTCCTGCCACTGAGCTTTACCCTTGCTGGTGAAGATTCTGTCCCTGACACTGAGCTTTGTCCCTGAAAGTGAAAATTCTGTCCCTGACACTGAGCTTTATCCCTGCGGGTGAACATTCTGTTCCTGATACTGAGCTTTGTCCCTGCTGGTGAATATTCTGTCCCTGACGCTGAGGTTTGTCCCTGCGGGTGAATATTCTGTCCCTGACACTGAGCTTTGTCCCTGCTGGTGAACATTCTGTCCCTGACACTGAGCTTTGTCCCTGCTGGTAAATATTCTGTCACTGATACTGAGCTTTGTTCCTGCTGGTGAATATTCTGTCCCTGACACTGAGCTTTGTCCCTGCGGGTGAACATTCTGTTCCTGACACTGAGCTTTGTCCCTGCTGGTGAATATTCTGTCCCTGACACTGAGCTTTGTCTCTGCTGCTAAACAATGTGTCCCTCAAAATGACGCTTGCCCCTGGGGGTGAATATTTTGTTCCTGCCACTGAGCTTTACCCTTGCTGGTGAAGATTCTGTCCCTGACACTGAGCTTTGTCCCTGAAAGTGAAAATTCTGTCCCTGACACTGAGCTTTATCCCTGCTGGTGAATATTCTGTCCGTGACACTGAGCTTTGTCCCTGCTGGTGAACATTCTGTCCGTGACACTGAGCTTTGTCCCTGCTACTGAACATTGTGTCCCTCAAAATGACCCTTATCCCCAATGGTGAACATTCTGTCCCTGACCCTGAGTTTTGTCCCTGCTAGTGAACATTTTGTGCTGACACAGAGTTTTCTCGCTGCTGTTCAACATTGTGTCCCTGACACTGAGCTTTGTTCCTGCTGGTAAATATTCTGTCCCTGACACTGAGCTTTGTTCCTGCTGCCAACATTCTGTCACTGATACTGAGCTTTGTTCCTGCTGGTGAATATTCTGTCCCTGACACTGAGCTTTGTCCCTGCTGGTGAACATTGTGTTCCTGACACTGAGACTTGTCCCTGCAGGTGAATATTCTGTCCCTGACACTGAGCTTTGTCCCTGCTGGTGAACATTGTGTTCCTGACACTGAGACTTATCCCTGCTGGTGAACAATCTCTCCCTGACACTGAGCTTTGTCCCTGCGGGTGAACATTCTGTTCCTGATACTGAGCTTTGTCCCTGCTGGTGAATATTCTGTCCCTGACGCTGAGGTTTGTCCCTGCGGGTGAATATTCTGTCCCTGACACTGAGCTTTGTCCCTGCTGGTGAACATTCTGTCCCTGACACTGAGCTTTGTCCCTGCTGGTAAATATTCTGTCACTGATACTGAGCTTTGTTCGTGCTGGTGAATATTCTGTCCCTGACACTGAGCTTTGTCCCTGCGGGTGAACATTCTGTTCCTGACACTGAGCTTTGTTCCTGCTGGTGAATATTCTGTCCCTGACACTGAGCTTTGTCCCTGCTGCCAACATTCTGTCCCTGACACTGAGCTTTGTCCCTGCTGGTGAACATTGTGTTCCTGACACTGAGACTTATCCCTGCTGGTGAACAATCTCTCCCTGACACAGAGCTTTGTCCCTGCGGGTGAACATTCTGTCCCTGTCACTGAGCTTTGTCCCTGCTGCCAACATTCTGTCCCTGACACTGAGCTTTGTCCCTGCTGCCAACATTCTGTCCCTGACACTGAGCTTTGTTCCTGCTGCTGAACATTGTGTCCCTCAAAATTACCATTGTCCCTGGGGGTGAATATTTTGTCACTGACACTGAGCTTTGCCCTTGTTGGTGAACATTCTGTGCCTGACACTGAGCTTTGTCCCTGCGGGTGAACATTCTGTTCCTGACACTGAGCTTTGTTCCTGCTGGTGAATATTCTGTCCCTGACACTGAGCTTTGTCCCTGCGGGTGAACATTCTGTTCCTGACACTGAGCTTTCCCCCTGCTGGTGAACATTGTGTCCCTGACACTGAGCTTTGTCCCTGCTGCCAACATTCTGTCCCTGACACTGAGCTTTGTTCCTGCTGGTGAACATTCTGTCCCTGACACTGAGCTTTGTCCCTGCTGGTGAACATTCTGTCCCTGACACTGAGCTTTGTTCCTGATGGTGAACATTGTGTTCCTGACACTGAGCTTTGTTCCTGCTGGTGAATATTCTGTCCCTGACACTGAGCTTTGTCCCTGCGGGTGAACATTCTGTCCCTGACACTGAGCTTTGTCCCTGCTGGTGAACATTGTGTTCCTGACACTGAGCTTTGTCCCTGCTGCCAACATTCTGTCCCTGACACTGAGCTTTGTCCCTGCTGCTGAACATTGTGTCCCTCAAAATTACCATTGTCCCTGGGGGTGAATATTTTGTTACTGACACTGAGCTTTGTCCCTGCTGGTGAACATTCTGTCCCTGACACTGAGCTTTGTCCCTGCTGGTGAACATTCTGTCCCTGACACTGAGCTTTGTTCCTGCTGGTGAACATTCTGTCCCTGACACTGAGCTTTGTCCCTGCTGGTGAACATTCTGTCCCTGACACTGAGCTTTGTTGCTGCTGGTGAATATTCTGTCCCTGACACTGAATTTTGTCCCTGCTTTTCGACATTTTGTCCCTGACACTGAGCTTTGTTCCTGCTGGTGAACATTCTGTCAATTTCACTGAGTTTTGTCCCTGCTGGTGAATATTCTGTCACTGACACTGATCCTTGCTCCTGCTGGTGAACATTCTGTCTCTCAAAATGACCCTTGTCACTGGGGGTGAATATTTTGTCAATTTCACTGAGCTTTGTCCCTGGGGGTGAACATTCTGTCCCTGACACTGAGCTTTGTCCCTGCTGGTGAATATTCTGTCCCTGACACTGAGCTTTGTCCCTGCTGGTGAACATTCTGTCCCTGAGACTGAGCTTTGTCCCTGAGATGAAAATTCTGAACCTGAGACTCAGCTTTGTCCCTGCTGGTGAACATTCTGTCCCTGAGACTGAGCTTTGTCCCTGCTGCTGGTGAACATTCTGTCCCTGACACTGAGCTTTGTCCCTGAAAGTGAATATTCTGTCCCTGACACTGAGCTTGGTCCCTGGGGGTGAACAATCTCTCCCTGACACTGAGCTTTGTCCCTGCTGGTGAACATTCTGTCCCTGAGACTGAGCTTTGTCCCTGCTGCTGGTGAACATTCTGTCCCTGACACTGAGCTTTGTCCCTGAAAGTGAATATTCTGTCCCTGACACTGAGCTTTGTCCCTGCGGGTGAACATTCTGTCCCTGACACTGAGCTTTGTTCCTGCTGGTGAACACTCTGTCCCAGACACTGAGCTTTGTCCCTGCTGGTGAATATTCTGTCACTGACACTGAGCTTTGTTCCTGCTGGTGAACATTCTGTCCCTGACACTGAGCTTTGTTCCTGCTGGTGAACACTCTGTCCCTGACAGTGATCTTTGACCCTGCTGGTGAAAATTCTGTCAATTTCACTGAGCTTTGTTCCTGCTGGTGAACATTCTGTCCCTGACACTGAGCTTTATCCCTGCTGGTTAACATTCTGTCCCTGACACTGAGCTTTTTCCCTGCTGGTAAATATTCTGTCCCTGACACTGAGCTTTGTCCCTGCTGGTGAACAATCTCTCCCTGAGACTGAGCTTTGTTCCTGCTGCTGAACATTGTGTCCCGCAAAATTACCATTGTCCCTGGGGGTGAATATTTTGTCACTGACACTGAGCTTTGCCCTTGCTGGTGAACATTCTGTCGCTGACACTGAGCTTTGTTCCTGCTGGTGAACATTGTGTTCCTGACACTGAGCTTTGTCCCTGCTGCTGAACATTGTGTCCCGCAAAATTACCATTGTCCCTGGGGGTGAATATTTTGTCACTGACACTGAGCTTTGCCCTTGCTGGTGAACATTCTGTGCCTGACACTGAGCTTTGTCCCTGCGGGTGAACATTGTGTTCCTGACACTGAGACTTGTCCCTGCTGGTGAACATTCTGTCCCTGACACTGAGCTTTGTTCCTGCTGGTGAACATTGTGTTCCTGACACTGAGACTTATCCCTGCTGGTGAACAATCTCTCCCTGACACTGAGCTTTGTCCCTGCGGGTGAACATTCTGTTCCTGACACAGAGCTTTGTTCCTGCTGGTGAATATTCTGTCCCTGACACTGAGCTTTGTCCCTGCGGGTGAATATTCTGTCCCTGACACTGAGCTTTGTCCCTGCTGCCAACATTCTGTTCCTGACACTGAGACTTGTTCCTGCTGGTGAATTTTCTGTCCCTGACACTGAGCTTTGTCCCTGCTGCTGAACATTGTGTCCCTCAAAATTACCATCGTCCCTGGGGGTGAATATTTTCTCATTGACACTGAGCTTTGCCCTTGCTGGTGAACATTCTGTCCCTGACACTGAGCTCTGTCCCTGCTGGTGAACATTGTGTTCCTGACACTGAGACTTGTCCCTGCTCGTGAATATCCTGTCCCTGACACTGAGCTTTGTCCCTGCTGGTGAACATTGTGTTCCTGACACTGAGACTTATCCCTGCTGGTGAACAATCTCTCCCTGACATTGAGCTTTGTCCCTGCGGGTGAACATTCTGTTCCTGACAGTGAGCTTTGTCCCTGCTGCTGAACACTGTGTCCCTCAAAATTACCATTGTCCCTGTGGGTGAATATTTTGTCACTGACACTGAGCTTTGTCCCTGCTGGTGTACATTCTGTTCCTGATACTGAGCTTTGTCCCTGCGGGTGAACATTGTGTTCCTGACACTGAGCTTTGTCCCTGCTGGTGAACATTGTGTTCCTGACACTGAGACTTATCCCTGCTGGTGAACAATCTCTCACTGACACTGAGCTTTGTCCCTGCGGGAGAACATTCTGTTCCTGACACTGAGCTTTGTTCCTGCTGGTGAATATTCTGTCCCTGACACTGAGCTTTGTTCCTGCTGGTGAATATTTTGTCCCTGACACTGAGCTTTGTCCCTGCGGGTGAACATTCTGTCCCTGACACTGAGCTTTGTTCCTGCTGCCAACATTCTGTCACTGATACTGAGCTTTGTTCCTGCTGGTGAATATTCTGTCCCTGACACTGAGCTTTGTCCCTGCTGGTGAACATTGTGTTCCTGACACTGAGACTTGTCCCTGCAGGTGAATATTCTGTCCCTGACACTGAGCTTTGTCCCTGCTGGTGAACATTGTGTTCCTGACACTGAGACTTATCCCTGCTGGTGAACAATCTCTCCCTGACACTGAGCTTTGTCCCTGCGGGTGAACATTCTGTTCCTGATACTGAGCTTTGTCCCTGCTGGTGAATATTCTGTCCCTGACGCTGAGGTTTGTCCCTGCGGGTGAATATTCTGTCCCTGACACTGAGCTTTGTCCCTGCTGGTGAACATTCTGTCCCTGACACTGAGCTTTGTCCCTGCTGGTAAATATTCTGTCACTGATACTGAGCTTTGTTCCTGCTGGTGAATATTCTGTCCCTGACACTGAGCTTTGTCCCTGCGGGTGAACATTCTGTTCCTGACACTGAGCTTTGTTCCTGCTGGTGAATATTCTGTCCCTGACACTGAGCTTTGTCCCTGCTGCCAACATTCTGTCCCTGACACTGAGCTTTGTCCCTGCTGGTGAACATTGTGTTCCTGACACTGAGACTTATCCCTGCTGGTGAACAATCTCTCCCTGACACAGAGCTTTGTCCCTGCGGGTGAACATTCTGTCCCTGTCACTGAGCTTTGTCCCTGCTGCCAACATTCTGTCCCTGACACTGAGCTTTGTCCCTGCTGCCAACATTCTGTCCCTGACACTGAGCTTTGTTCCTGCTGCTGAACATTGTGTCCCTCAAAATTACCATTGTCCCTGGGGGTGAATATTTTGTCACTGACACTGAGCTTTGCCCTTGTTGGTGAACATTCTGTGCCTGACACTGAGCTTTGTCCCTGCGGGTGAACATTCTGTTCCTGACACTGAGCTTTGTTCCTGCTGGTGAATATTCTGTCCCTGACACTGAGCTTTGTCCCTGCGGGTGAACATTCTGTTCCTGACACTGAGCTTTCCCCCTGCTGGTGAACATTGTGTCCCTGACACTGAGCTTTGTCCCTGCTGCCAACATTCTGTCCCTGACACTGAGCTTTGTTCCTGCTGGTGAACATTCTGTCCCTGACACTGAGCTTTGTCCCTGCTGGTGAACATTCTGTCCCTGACACTGAGCTTTGTTCCTGATGGTGAACATTGTGTTCCTGACACTGAGCTTTGTTCCTGCTGGTGAATATTCTGTCCCTGACACTGAGCTTTGTCCCTGCGGGTGAACATTCTGTCCCTGACACTGAGCTTTGTCCCTGCTGGTGAACATTGTGTTCCTGACACTGAGCTTTGTCCCTGCTGCCAACATTCTGTCCCTGACACTGAGCTTTGTCCCTGCTGCTGAACATTGTGTCCCTCAAAATTACCATTGTCCCTGGGGGTGAATATTTTGTTACTGACACTGAGCTTTGTCCCTGCTGGTGAACATTCTGTCCCTGACACTGAGCTTTGTCCCTGCTGGTGAACATTCTGTCCCTGACACTGAGCTTTGTTCCTGCTGGTGAACATTCTGTCCCTGACACTGAGCTTTGTCCCTGCTGGTGAACATTCTGTCCCTGACACTGAGCTTTGTTGCTGCTGGTGAATATTCTGTCCCTGACACTGAATTTTGTCCCTGCTTTTCGACATTTTGTCCCTGACACTGAGCTTTGTTCCTGCTGGTGAACATTCTGTCAATTTCACTGAGTTTTGTCCCTGCTGGTGAATATTCTGTCACTGACACTGATCCTTGCTCCTGCTGGTGAACATTCTGTCTCTCAAAATGACCCTTGTCACTGGGGGTGAATATTTTGTCAATTTCACTGAGCTTTGTCCCTGGGGGTGAACATTCTGTCCCTGACACTGAGCTTTGTCCCTGCTGGTGAATATTCTGTCCCTGACACTGAGCTTTGTCCCTGCTGGTGAACATTCTGTCCCTGAGACTGAGCTTTGTCCCTGAGATGAAAATTCTGAACCTGAGACTCAGCTTTGTCCCTGCTGGTGAACATTCTGTCCCTGAGACTGAGCTTTGTCCCTGCTGCTGGTGAACATTCTGTCCCTGACACTGAGCTTTGTCCCTGAAAGTGAATATTCTGTCCCTGACACTGAGCTTGGTCCCTGGGGGTGAACAATCTCTCCCTGACACTGAGCTTTGTCCCTGCTGGTGAACATTCTGTCCCTGAGACTGAGCTTTGTCCCTGCTGCTGGTGAACATTCTGTCCCTGACACTGAGCTTTGTCCCTGAAAGTGAATATTCTGTCCCTGACACTGAGCTTTGTCCCTGCGGGTGAACATTCTGTCCCTGACACTGAGCTTTGTTCCTGCTGGTGAACACTCTGTCCCAGACACTGAGCTTTGTCCCTGCTGGTGAATATTCTGTCACTGACACTGAGCTTTGTTCCTGCTGGTGAACATTCTGTCCCTGACACTGAGCTTTGTTCCTGCTGGTGAACACTCTGTCCCTGACAGTGATCTTTGACCCTGCTGGTGAAAATTCTGTCAATTTCACTGAGCTTTGTTCCTGCTGGTGAACATTCTGTCCCTGACACTGAGCTTTATCCCTGCTGGTTAACATTCTGTCCCTGACACTGAGCTTTTTCCCTGCTGGTAAATATTCTGTCCCTGACACTGAGCTTTGTCCCTGCTGGTGAACAATCTCTCCCTGAGACTGAGCTTTGTTCCTGCTGCTGAACATTGTGTCCCGCAAAATTACCATTGTCCCTGGGGGTGAATATTTTGTCACTGACACTGAGCTTTGCCCTTGCTGGTGAACATTCTGTCGCTGACACTGAGCTTTGTTCCTGCTGGTGAACATTGTGTTCCTGACACTGAGCTTTGTCCCTGCTGCTGAACATTGTGTCCCGCAAAATTACCATTGTCCCTGGGGGTGAATATTTTGTCACTGACACTGAGCTTTGCCCTTGCTGGTGAACATTCTGTGCCTGACACTGAGCTTTGTCCCTGCGGGTGAACATTGTGTTCCTGACACTGAGACTTGTCCCTGCTGGTGAACATTCTGTCCCTGACACTGAGCTTTGTTCCTGCTGGTGAACATTGTGTTCCTGACACTGAGACTTATCCCTGCTGGTGAACAATCTCTCCCTGACACTGAGCTTTGTCCCTGCGGGTGAACATTCTGTTCCTGACACAGAGCTTTGTTCCTGCTGGTGAATATTCTGTCCCTGACACTGAGCTTTGTCCCTGCGGGTGAATATTCTGTCCCTGACACTGAGCTTTGTCCCTGCTGCCAACATTCTGTTCCTGACACTGAGACTTGTTCCTGCTGGTGAATTTTCTGTCCCTGACACTGAGCTTTGTCCCTGCTGCTGAACATTGTGTCCCTCAAAATTACCATCGTCCCTGGGGGTGAATATTTTCTCATTGACACTGAGCTTTGCCCTTGCTGGTGAACATTCTGTCCCTGACACTGAGCTCTGTCCCTGCTGGTGAACATTGTGTTCCTGACACTGAGACTTGTCCCTGCTCGTGAATATCCTGTCCCTGACACTGAGCTTTGTCCCTGCTGGTGAACATTGTGTTCCTGACACTGAGACTTATCCCTGCTGGTGAACAATCTCTCCCTGACATTGAGCTTTGTCCCTGCGGGTGAACATTCTGTTCCTGACACTGAGCTTTGTCCCTGCTGCTGAACACTGTGTCCCTCAAAATTACCATTGTCCCTGTGGGTGAATATTTTGTCACTGACACTGAGCTTTGTCCCTGCTGGTGTACATTCTGTTCCTGATACTGAGCTTTGTCCCTGCGGGTGAACATTGTGTTCCTGACACTGAGCTTTGTCCCTGCTGGTGAACATTGTGTTCCTGACACTGAGACTTATCCCTGCTGGTGAACAATCTCTCACTGACACTGAGCTTTGTCCCTGCGGGAGAACATTCTGTTCCTGACACTGAGCTTTGTTCCTGCTGGTGAATATTCTGTCCCTGACACTGAGCTTTGTTCCTGCTGGTGAATATTTTGTCCCTGACACTGAGCTTTGTCCCTGCGGGTGAACATTCTGTCCCTGACACTGAGCTTTGTCCCTGCGGGTGAACATTCTGTCCCTGACACTGAGCTTTGTCCCTGCTGCCAACATTCTGTCCCTGACACTGAGCTTTGTCCCTGCTGGTGAACATTGTGTTCCTGACACTGAGCTTTGTCCCTGAAAGTGAATATTCTGTCCCTGACACTGAGCTTGGTCCCTGGGGGTGAACAATCTCTCCCTGACACTGAGCTTTGTCCCTGCTGGTGAACATTCTGTACCTGAGACTGAGCTTTGTCCCTGCTGCTGGTGAACATTCTGTCCCTGACACTGAGCTTTGTCCCTGAAAGTGAATATTCTGTCCCTGACACTGAGCTTTGTCCCTGCGGGTGAACATTCTGTCCCTGACGCTGAGCTTTGTTCCTGCTGGTGAACACTCTGTCCCTGACACTGAGCTTTGTCCCTGCTGGTGAATATTCTGTCACTGACACTGAGCTTTGTTCCTGCTGGTGAACATTCTGTCCCTGACACTGAGCTTTGTTCCTGCTGGTGAACACTCTGTCCCTGACAGTGATCTTTGACCCTGCTGGTGAAAATTCTGTCAATTTCACTGAGCTTTGTTCCTGCTGGTGAACATTCTGTCCCTGACACTGAGCTTTATCCCTGCTGGTTAACATTCTGTCCCTGACACTGAGCTTTTTCCCTGCTGGTAAATATTCTGTCCCTGACACTGAGCTTTGTCCCTGCTGGTGAACAATCTCTCCCTGAGACTGAGCTTTGTTCCTGCTGCTGAACATTGTGTCCCGCAAAATTACCATTGTCCCTGGGGGTGAATATTTTGTCACTGACACTGAGCTTTGCCCTTGCTGGTGAACATTCTGTCCCTGACACTGAGCTTTGTTCCTGCTGGTGAACATTGTGTTCCTGACACTGAGCTTTGTTCCTGCTGCTGAACATTGTGTCCCGCAAAATTACCATTGTCCCTGGGGGTGAATATTTTGTCACTGACACTGAGCTTTGCCCTTGCTGGTGAACATTCTGTGCCTGACACTGAGCTTTGTCCCTGCGGGTGAACATTGTGTTCCTGACACTGAGACTTGTCCCTGCTGGTGAACATTCTGTCCCTGACACTGAGCTTTGTTCCTGCTGGTGAACATTGTGTTCCTGACACTGAGACTTATCCCTGCTGGTGAACAATCTCTCCCTGACACTGAGCTTTGTCCCTGCGGGTGAACATTCTGTTCCTGACACAGAGCTTTGTTCCTGCTGGTGAATATTCTGTCCCTGACACTGAGCTTTGTCCCTGCGGGTGAATATTCTGTCCCTGACACTGAGCTTTGTCCCTGCTGCCAACATTCTGTTCCTGACACTGAGACTTGTTCCTGCTGGTGAATTTTCTGTACCTGACACTGAGCTTTGTCCCTGCTGCTGAACATTGTGTCCCTCAAAATTACCATTGTCCCTTGGGGTGAATATTTTCTCATTGACACTGAGCTTTGCCCTTGCTGGTGAACATTCTGTCCCTGACACTGAGCTCTGTCCCTGCTGGTGAACATTGTGTTCCTGACACTGAGACTTGTCCCTGCTCGTGAATATTCTGTCCCTGACACTGAGCTTTGTCCCTGCTGGTGAACATTGTGTTCCTGACACTGAGACTTATCCCTGCTGGTGAACAATCTCTCCCTGACACTGAGCTTTGTCCCTGCGGGTGAACATTCTGCTCCTGACACTGAGCTTTGTCCCTGCTGCTGAACATTGTGTCCCTCAAAATTACCATTGTCCCTGGGGGTGAATATTTTGTCACTGACACTGAGCTTTGTCCCTGCTGGTGTACATTCTGTTCCTGACACTGAGCTTTGTCCCTGCGGGTGAACATTGTGTTCCTGACACTGAGACTTATCCCTGCTGGTGAATATTCTGTCCCTGACACTGAGCTTTGTCCCTGCTGGTGAATATTCTGTCCCTGACACTGAGCTTTGTTCCTGCTGGTGAATATTCTGTCCCTGACACTGAGCTTTGTCCCTGCTGGTGAACATTGTGTTCCTGACACTGAGACTTATCCCTGCTGGTGAACAATCTCTCACTGACACTGAGCTTTGTCCCTGCGGGAGAACATTCTGTTCCTGACACTGAGCTTTGTTCCTGCTGGTGAATATTCTGTGCCTGACACTGAGCTTTGTTCCTGCTGGTGAATATTCTGTCCCTGACACTGAGCTTTGTCCCTGCGGGTGAACATTCTGTCCCTGACACTGAGCTTTGTCCCAGCTGCCAACATTCTGTCCCTGACACTGAGCTTTGTCCCTGCTGGTGAACATTGTGTTCCTGACACTGAGCTTTGTCCCTGAAAGTGAATATTCTGTCCCTGACACTGAGCTTGGTCCCTGGGGGTGAACAATCTCTCCCTGACACTGAGCTTTGTCCCTGCTGGTGAACATTCTGTCCCTGAGACTGAGCTTTGTCCCTGCTGCTGGTGAACATTCTGTCCCTGACACTGAGCTTTGTCCCTGAAAGTGAATATTCTGTCCCTGACACTGAGCTTTGTCCCTGCGGGTGAACATTCTGTCCCTGACACTGAGCTTTGTTCCTGCTGGTGAACACTCTGTCCCTGACACTGAGCTTTGTCCCTGCTGGTGAATATTCTGTCACTGACACTGAGCTTTGTTCCTGCTGGTGAACATTCTGTCCCTGACACTGAGCTTTGTTCCTGCTGGTGAACACTCTGTCCCTGACAGTGATCTTTGACCCTGCTGGTGAAAATTCTGTCAATTTCACTGAGCTTTGTTCCTGCTGGTGAACATTCTGTCCCTGACACTGAGCTTTATCCCTGCTGGTTAACATTCTGTACCTGACACTGAGCTTTTTCCCTGCTGGTAAATATTCTGTCCCTGACACTGAGCTTTGTCCCTGCTGGTGAACAATCTCTCCCTGAGACTGAGCTTTGTTCCTGCTGCTGAACATTGTGTCCCGCAAAATTACCATTGTCCCTGGGGGTGAATATTTTGTCACTGACACTGAGCTTTGCCCTTGCTGGTGAACATTCTGTCCCTGACACTGAGCTTTGTTCCTGCTGGTGAACATTGTGTTCCTGAGACTGAGCTTTGTCCCTGCTGCTGAACATTGTGTCCCGCAAAATTACCATTGTCCCTGGGGTGAATATTTTGTCACTGACACTGAGCTTTGCCCTTGCTGGTGAACATTTTGTGCCTGACACTGAGCTTTGTCCCTGCGGGTGAACATTGTGTTCCTGACACTGAGACTTGTCCCTGCTGGTGAACATTCTGTCCCTGACACTGAGCTTTGTTCCTGCTGGTGAACATTGTGTTCCTGACACTGAGACTTATCCCTGCTGGTGAACAATCTCTCCCTGACACTGAGCTTTGTCCCTGCGGGTGAACATTCTGTTCCTGACACAGAGCTTTGTTCCTACTGGTGAATATTCTGTCCCTGACACTGAGCTTTGTCCCTGCTGCCAACATTCTGTTCCTGACACTGAGACTTGTTACTGCTGGTGAATTTTCTGTCCCTGACACTGAGCTTTGTCCCTGCTGCTGAACATTGTGTCCCTCAAAATTACCATTGTCCCTGGGGGTGAATATTTTCTCATTGACACTGAGCTTTGCCCTTGCTGGTGAACATTCTGTCCCTGACACTGAGCTCTGTCCCTGCTGGTGAACATTGTGTTCCTGACACTGAGACTTGTCCCTGCTCGTGAATATTCTGTCCCTGACACTAAGCTTTGTCCCTGCTGGTGAACATTGTGTTCCTGACACTGAGACTTATCCCTGCTGGTGAACAATCTCTCCCTGACACTGAGCTTGGTCCCTGCGGGTGAACATTCTGTTCCTGACACTGAGCTTTGTCCCTGCTGCTGAACATTGTGTCCCTCAAAATTACCATTGTCCCTGGGGGTGAATATTTTGTCACTGACACTGAGCTTTGTCCCTGCTGGTGTACATTCTGTTCCTGACACTGAGCTTTGTCCCTGCGGGTGAACATTGTGTTCCTGACACTGAGACTTATCCCAGCTGGTGAATATTCTGTCCCTGACACTGAGCTTTGTCCCTGCTGGTGAATATTCTGTCCCTGACACTGAGCTTTGTTCCTGCTGGTGAATATTCTGTCCCTGACACTGAGCTTTGTCCCTGCTGGTGAACATTGTTTTCCTGACACTGAGACTTATCCCTGCTGGTGAACAATCTCTCACTGACACTGAGCTTTGTCCCTGCGGGAGAACATTCTGTTCCTGACACTGAGCTTTGTTCCTGCTGGTGAATATTCTGTCCCTGACACTGAGCTTTGTTCCTGCTGGTGAATATTCTGTCCCTGACACTGAGCTTTGTCCCTGCGGGTGAACATTCTGTCCCTGAAACTGAGCTTTGTCCCTGCGGGTGAACATTCTGTCCCTGACACTGAGCTTTGTCCCTGCTGCCAACATTCTGTCCCTGACACTGAGCTTTGTCCCTGCTGGTGAACATTGTGTTCCTGACACTGAGACTTATCCCTGCTAGTGAACAATCTCTCCCTGACACTGAGCTTTGTCCCTGCTGGTGAACATTCTGTCCCTGACACTGAGCTTTGTCCCTGCGGGTGAACATTCTGTTCCTGACACTGAGCTTTGTTCCTGCTGGTGAATATTCTGTCCCTGACACTGAGCTTTGTCCCTGCTGGTGAACATGGTGTTCCTGACACTGAGACTTATCCCTGCTGGTGAACTATCTCTCCCTGACACTGAGCTTTGTCCCTGCTGGAGAACATTCTGTCCCTGACACTGAGCTTTGTCCCTGCGGGTGAACATTCTGTTCCTGACACTGAGCTTTGTTCCTGCTGGTGAATATTCTGTCCCTGACGCTGAGCTTTGTCCCTGCTGCCAACATTCTGTCCCTGACACTGAGCTTTGTCCCTGCTGGTCAACATTCTGTCACTGACACTGAGCTTTGTTCCTGCTGGTGAATATTCTGTCAATTTCACAAGCTTTGCCCCTGCGGGTGAACATTCTGTTCCTGACACTGAGATTTGACCCTACTGGTGAACAATCTCTCCCTGACACTGAGTTTTGTCCCTGCTGCTGAACATTGTGTCCCTCAAAATGACCCTTGCCCCTGGGGGTGAATATTTTGTCCCTGCCCCTGAGCTTTGGCCCTGCTGGTGAATATTCTGTCCCTGACACTGAGCTTTGTTCCTGCTGGTGAACATTCTGTCCCTGACACTGAGCTTTGTCCCTGATGGTGAATATTCTGTCCCTGACACTGAGCTTTGTCCCTGCGGGTGAACATTCTGTCCTTGACAGTGAGCTTTGTCCCTGCTGGTGAACATTCTGTCCCTGACACTGACTTTTGTCCCTGCGTCTGAACATTGTGTCTCTCAAAATGACCCTTATCCCTGGTGGTATACATTGTATCACTGACACTGAGCCTTTTCCCTGCTGGTGAATATTCTTTCCCTGACACTGAGCTTTGTCCTTGCTCGTGAATATTCTGTCCCTGACAATGGGCTTTGTCCCAGCTGGTGAACAATCTCTCCCTGACACTGAGCTTTGTCCCTACTGCAGAACATTGTGTCTCTCAAAATCACCCTTGCCCCTGGGGGTGAATATTTTGTCCCTGCCACTGAGCTTTGCCCTTGCTGGTGAACATTCTGTCCCTGAGACTGAGCTGTGACCCTGAGATGAAAATTCTGAACCTGAGACTTAGCTTTGTCCCTGCTGGTGAACTTTCTGTCCCTGACACTGAGTTTTGTCCCTGCTTTTCGACATTTTGTCCCTGACACTGAGCTTTGTCCCTGCTGGTGAACTCTCTGTCCCTGAGACTGAGCTTTGTCCCTGCTGCCAACATTCTGTCCCTGACGCTGAGGCTTGTCCCTGATGGTGAATATTCTGTCCCTGACACTGTGCTTTGTCCCTGATGGTAAATATTCTGTTCCTGACACTGAGCTTTGTCCCTGGGGGTGAATATTCTGTCCCTGACACTGAGCTTTGTCGCTGCTGGTGAATATTCTGTCCCTGATACTGAGCTTTGTCCCTGTGGGTGAACATTCTGTCCCTGACACTGAGCTTTGTTCCTGCTGGTGAATATTCTGTCCCTGACACTGAGCTTTGTCCCTGCGGGTGAACATTCTGTTCCTGACACTGAGCTTTGTTCCTGCTGGTGAATATTCTGTCACTGACACTGAGCTTTGTTCCTGCTGGTGAACATGGTGTTCCTGACACTGAGCTTTGTCCCTGCTGCCAACATTCTGTCCCTGACGCTGAGGTTTGTCCCTGATGGTGAATATTCTGTCCGTGACGCTGAGGTTTGTCCCTGCTGGTGAACATTCTGTCCCTGACACTGAGCTTTGTCCCTGCTGGTAAATATTCTGTCACTGATACTGAGCTTTGTTCCTGCTGGTGAACAATCTCTCCCTGACACTGAGCTTTGTCCCTGCTGCTGAACATTGTGTCCCTCAAAATTACCATTGTCCCTTGGGGTGAATATTTTGTCACTGACACTGAGCTTTGCCCTTGCTGGTGAACATTCTGTCCCTGAGACTGAGCTTTGACGCTGAGATGAAAATTCTGTACCTGAGACTTAGCTTTGTCCCTGCTGGTGAATATTGTGTCCCTCAAAATGACCCTTGCCCCTGGGGGTGAATATTTTATCCCTGCCACTGAACTTTGCCCTTGCTGGTGAACATTCTGTCCGTGACACTGAGCTTTATCCCTGCTGGTGAATATTCTGTCCGTGACACTGAGCTTTGTCCCTGCTACTGAACATTGTGTCCCTCAAAATGACCCTTATCCCAAGTGGTGAACATTCTGTCCCTGACCCTGAATTTTGTCCCTGCTAGTGAACATTTTGTGCTGACACAGAGTTTTCTCGCTGCTGTTCAACATTGTGTCCCTGACACTGAGCTTTGTTCCTGCTGCCAACATTCTGTCACTGATACTGAGCTTTGTCCCTGCTGGTGAATATTCTGTCACTGATACTGAGCTTTGTTCCTGCTGCCAACATTCTGTCACTGATACTGAGCTTTGTCCCTGCTGGTGAATATTCTGTCCCTGACACTGAGCTTTGTTCCTGCTGCCAACATTCTGTCACTGATACTGAGCTTTGTTCCTGCTGGTGAATATTCTGTCCCTGACACTGAGCTCTGTCCCTGCTGGTGAACATTGTGTTCCTGACACTGAGACTTATCCCTGCTAGTGAACAATCTCTCCCTGACACTGAGCTTTGTCCCTGCTGGTGAACATTCTGTCCCTGACACTGAGCTTTGTCCCTGCTGGTGAATATTCTGTCAATTTCACAAGCTTTGCCCCTGCGGGTGAACATTCTGCTCCTGACACTGAGCTTTGTCCCTACTGGTGAACAATCTCTCCCTGACACTGAGTTTTGTCCCTGCTGCTGAACATTGTGTCCCTCAAAATGACCCTTGCCCCTGGGGGTGAATATTTTGTCCCTGCCCCTGAGCTTTGCCCCTGCTGGTGAATATTCTGTCCCTGACACTGAGCTTTGTTCCTGCTGGTGAACATTCTGTCCCTGACACTGAGCTTTGTCCCTGATGGTGAATATTCTGTCCCTGACACTGAGCTTTGTCCCTGCGGGTGAACATTCTGTCCCTGACAGTGAGCTTTGTCCCTGCTGGTGAACATTCTGTCCCTGACACTGACTTTTGTCCCTGCGTCTGAACATTGTGTCTCTCAAAATGACCCTTATCCCTGGTGGTATACATTGTATCCCTGACACTGAGCCTTTTCCCTGCTGGTGAATATTCTTTCCCTGACACTGAGCTTTGTCCTTGCTCGTGAATATTCTGTCCCTGACAATGGGCTTTGTCCCAGCTGGTGAACAATCTCTCCCTGACACTGAGCTTTGTCCCTACTGGAGAACATTGTGTCTCTCAAAATCACCCTTGCCCCTGGGGGTGAATATTTTGTCCCTGCCACTGAGCTTTGCCCTTGCTGGTGAACATTCTGTCCCTGAGACTGAGCTGTGACCCTGAGATGAAAATTCTGAACCTGAGACTTAGCTTTGTCCCTGCTGGTGAACTTTCTGTCCCTGACACTGAGCTTTGTTCCTGCTGGTGAATATTCTGTCACTGACACTGAGCTTTGTTCCTGCTGGTGAACATGGTGTTCCTGACACTGAGCTTTGTCCCTGCTGCCAACATTCTGTCCCTGACGCTGAGGTTTGTCCCTGATGGTGAATATTCTGTCCGTGACGCTGAGGTTTGTCCCTGCTGGTGAACATTCTGTCCCTGACACTGAGCTTTGTCCCTGCTGGTAAATATTCTGTCACTGATACTGAGCTTTGTTCCAGCTGGTGAACAATCTCTCCCTGACACTGAGCTTTGTCCCTGCTGCTGAACATTGTGTCCCTCAAAATTACCATTGTCCCTTGGGGTGAATATTTTGTCACTGACACTGAGCTTTGCCCTTGCTGGTGAACATTCTGTCCCTGAGACTGAGCTTTGACGCTGAGATGAAAATTCTGAACCTGAGACTTAGCTTTGTCCCTGCTGGTGAATATTGTGTCCCTCAAAATGACCCTTGCCCCTGGGGGTGAATATTTTATCCCTGCCACTGAACTTTGCCCTTGCTGGTGAACATTCTGTCCGTGACACTGAGCTTTATCCCTGCTGGTGAATATTCTGTCCGTGACACTGAGCTTTGTCCCTGCTACTGAACATTGTGTCCCTCAAAATGACCCTTATCCCAAGTGGTGAACATTCTGTCCCTGACCCTGAGTTTTGTCCCTGCTAGTGAACATTTTGTGCTGACACAGAGTTTTCTCGCTGCTGTTCAACATTGTGTCCCTGACACTGAGCTTTGTTCCTGCTGCCAACATTCTGTCACTGATACTGAGCTTTGTCCCTGCTGGTGAATATTCTGTCACTGATACTGAGCTTTGTTCCTGCTGCCAACATTCTGTCACTGATACTGAGCTTTGTCCCTGCTGGTGAATATTCTGTCCCTGACACTGAGCTTTGTTCCTGCTGCCAACATTCTGTCACTGATACTGAGCTTTCTTCCTGCTGGTGAATATTCTGTCCCTGACACTGAGCTTTGTCCCTGCTGGTGAACATTGTGTTCCTGACACTGAGACTTATCCCTGCTAGTGAACAATCTCTCCCTGACACTGAGCTTTGTCCCTGCTGGTGAACATTCTGTCCCTGACACTGAGCTTTGTCCCTGCTGGTGAATATTCTGTCAATTTCACAAGCTTTGCCCCTGCGGGTGAACATTCTGCTCCTGACACTGAGCTTTGTCCCTACTGGTGAACAATCTCTCCCTGACACTGAGTTTTGTCCCTGCTGCTGAACATTGTGTCCCTCAAAATGACCCTTGCCCCTGGGGGTGAATATTTTGTCCCTGCCCCTGAGCTTTGCCCCTGCTGGTGAATATTCTGTCCCTGACACTGAGCTTTGTTCCTGCTGGTGAACATTCTGTCCCTGACACTGAGCTTTGTCCCTGATGGTGAATATTCTGTCCCTGACACTGAGCTTTGTCCCTGCGGGTGAACATTCTGTCCCTGACAGTGAGCTTTGTCCCTGCTGGTGAACATTCTGTCCCTGACACTGACTTTTGTCCCTGCGTCTGAACATTGTGTCTCTCAAAATGACCCTTATCCCTGGTGGTATACATTGTATCCCTGACACTGAGCCTTTTCCCTGCTGGTGAATATTCTTTCCCTGACACTGAGCTTTGTCCTTGCTCGTGAATATTCTGTCCCTGACAATGGGCTTTGTCCCAGCTGGTGAACAATCTCTCCCTGACACTGAGCTTTGTCCCTACTGCAGAACATTGTGTCTCTCAAAATCACCCTTGCCCCTGGGGGTGAATATTTTGTCCCTGCCACTGAGCTTTGCCCTTGCTGGTGAACATTCTGTCCCTGAGACTGAGCTGTGACCCTGAGATGAAAATTCTGAACCTGAGACTTAGCTTTGTCCCTGCTGGTGAACTTTCTGTCCCTGACACTGAGTTTTGTCCCTGCTTTTCGACATTCTGTCCCTGACGCTGAGGCTTGTCCCTGATGGTGAATATTCTGTCCCTGACACTGTGCTTTGTCCCTGATGGTAAATATTCTGTTCCTGACACTGAGCTTTGTCCCTGGGGGTGAATATTCTGTCCCTGACACTGAGCTTTGTCGCTGCTGGTGAATATTCTGTCCCTGACACTGAGCTTTGTCCCTGTGGGTGAACATTCTGTCCCTGACACTGAGCTTTGTTCCTGCTGGTGAATATTCTGTCCCTGACACTGAGCTTTGTCCCTGCGGGTGAACATTCTGTTCCTGACACTGAGCTTTGTTCCTGCTGGTGAATATTCTGTCACTGACACTGAGCTTTGTTCCTGCTGGTGAACATGGTGTTCCTGACCCTGAGCTTTGTCCCTGCTGCCAACATTCTGTCCCTGACGCTGAGGTTTGTCCCTGATGGTGAATATTCTGTCCCTGACGCTGAGGTTTGTCCCTGCTGGTGAACATTCTGTCCCTGACACTGAGCTTTGTCCCTGCTGGTAAATATTCTGTCACTGATACTGAGCTTTGTTCCTGCTGGTGAACAATCTCTCCCTGACACTGAGCTTTGTCCCTGCTGCTGAACATTGTGTCCCTCAAAATTACCATTGTCCCTTGGGGTGAATATTTTGTCACTGACACTGAGCTTTGCCCTTGCTGGTGAACATTCTGTCCCTGAGACTGAGCTTTGACGCTGAGATGAAAATTCTGAACCTGAGACTTAGCTTTGTCCCTGCTGGTGAATATTGTGTCCCTCAAAATGACCCTTGTCCCTGGGGGTGAATATTTTATCCCTGCCACTGAACTTTGCCCTTGCTGGTGAACATTCTGTCCGTGACACTGAGCTTTATCCCTGCTGGTGAATATTCTGTCCCTGACACTGAGCTTTGTCCCTGCTGGTGAATATTCTGTCCCTGACACTGAGCTTTGTTCCTGCTGGTGAATATTCTGTC
Organism: Mobula birostris; assembly: GCF_030028105.1. NCBI lineage: Eukaryota > Metazoa > Chordata > Chondrichthyes > Myliobatiformes > Myliobatidae > Mobula > Mobula birostris. The sequence continues at coordinate 94,870,040 of NC_092373.1, forward strand.
CCTGACACTGAGCTTTGTCCCTGCTGGTGAACATTGTGTTCCTGACACTGAGACTTATCCCTGCTGGTGAACAATCTCTCACTGACACTGAGCTTTGTCCCTGCGGGAGAACATTCTGTTCCTGACACTGAGCTTTGTTCCTGCTGGTGAATATTCTGTGCCTGACACTGAGCTTTGTTCCTGCTGGTGAATATTCTGTCCCTGACACTGAGCTTTGTCCCTGCGGGTGAACATTCTGTCCCTGACACTGAGCTTTGTCCCAGCTGCCAACATTCTGTCCCTGACACTGAGCTTTGTCCCTGCTGGTGAACATTGTGTTCCTGACACTGAGCTTTGTCCCTGAAAGTGAATATTCTGTCCCTGACACTGAGCTTGGTCCCTGGGGGTGAACAATCTCTCCCTGACACTGAGCTTTGTCCCTGCTGGTGAACATTCTGTCCCTGAGACTGAGCTTTGTCCCTGCTGCTGGTGAACATTCTGTCCCTGACACTGAGCTTTGTCCCTGAAAGTGAATATTCTGTCCCTGACACTGAGCTTTGTCCCTGCGGGTGAACATTCTGTCCCTGACACTGAGCTTTGTTCCTGCTGGTGAACACTCTGTCCCTGACACTGAGCTTTGTCCCTGCTGGTGAATATTCTGTCACTGACACTGAGCTTTGTTCCTGCTGGTGAACATTCTGTCCCTGACACTGAGCTTTGTTCCTGCTGGTGAACACTCTGTCCCTGACAGTGATCTTTGACCCTGCTGGTGAAAATTCTGTCAATTTCACTGAGCTTTGTTCCTGCTGGTGAACATTCTGTCCCTGACACTGAGCTTTATCCCTGCTGGTTAACATTCTGTACCTGACACTGAGCTTTTTCCCTGCTGGTAAATATTCTGTCCCTGACACTGAGCTTTGTCCCTGCTGGTGAACAATCTCTCCCTGAGACTGAGCTTTGTTCCTGCTGCTGAACATTGTGTCCCGCAAAATTACCATTGTCCCTGGGGGTGAATATTTTGTCACTGACACTGAGCTTTGCCCTTGCTGGTGAACATTCTGTCCCTGACACTGAGCTTTGTTCCTGCTGGTGAACATTGTGTTCCTGAGACTGAGCTTTGTCCCTGCTGCTGAACATTGTGTCCCGCAAAATTACCATTGTCCCTGGGGTGAATATTTTGTCACTGACACTGAGCTTTGCCCTTGCTGGTGAACATTTTGTGCCTGACACTGAGCTTTGTCCCTGCGGGTGAACATTGTGTTCCTGACACTGAGACTTGTCCCTGCTGGTGAACATTCTGTCCCTGACACTGAGCTTTGTTCCTGCTGGTGAACATTGTGTTCCTGACACTGAGACTTATCCCTGCTGGTGAACAATCTCTCCCTGACACTGAGCTTTGTCCCTGCGGGTGAACATTCTGTTCCTGACACAGAGCTTTGTTCCTACTGGTGAATATTCTGTCCCTGACACTGAGCTTTGTCCCTGCTGCCAACATTCTGTTCCTGACACTGAGACTTGTTACTGCTGGTGAATTTTCTGTCCCTGACACTGAGCTTTGTCCCTGCTGCTGAACATTGTGTCCCTCAAAATTACCATTGTCCCTGGGGGTGAATATTTTCTCATTGACACTGAGCTTTGCCCTTGCTGGTGAACATTCTGTCCCTGACACTGAGCTCTGTCCCTGCTGGTGAACATTGTGTTCCTGACACTGAGACTTGTCCCTGCTCGTGAATATTCTGTCCCTGACACTAAGCTTTGTCCCTGCTGGTGAACATTGTGTTCCTGACACTGAGACTTATCCCTGCTGGTGAACAATCTCTCCCTGACACTGAGCTTGGTCCCTGCGGGTGAACATTCTGTTCCTGACACTGAGCTTTGTCCCTGCTGCTGAACATTGTGTCCCTCAAAATTACCATTGTCCCTGGGGGTGAATATTTTGTCACTGACACTGAGCTTTGTCCCTGCTGGTGTACATTCTGTTCCTGACACTGAGCTTTGTCCCTGCGGGTGAACATTGTGTTCCTGACACTGAGACTTATCCCAGCTGGTGAATATTCTGTCCCTGACACTGAGCTTTGTCCCTGCTGGTGAATATTCTGTCCCTGACACTGAGCTTTGTTCCTGCTGGTGAATATTCTGTCCCTGACACTGAGCTTTGTCCCTGCTGGTGAACATTGTTTTCCTGACACTGAGACTTATCCCTGCTGGTGAACAATCTCTCACTGACACTGAGCTTTGTCCCTGCGGGAGAACATTCTGTTCCTGACACTGAGCTTTGTTCCTGCTGGTGAATATTCTGTCCCTGACACTGAGCTTTGTTCCTGCTGGTGAATATTCTGTCCCTGACACTGAGCTTTGTCCCTGCGGGTGAACATTCTGTCCCTGAAACTGAGCTTTGTCCCTGCGGGTGAACATTCTGTCCCTGACACTGAGCTTTGTCCCTGCTGCCAACATTCTGTCCCTGACACTGAGCTTTGTCCCTGCTGGTGAACATTGTGTTCCTGACACTGAGACTTATCCCTGCTAGTGAACAATCTCTCCCTGACACTGAGCTTTGTCCCTGCTGGTGAACATTCTGTCCCTGACACTGAGCTTTGTCCCTGCGGGTGAACATTCTGTTCCTGACACTGAGCTTTGTTCCTGCTGGTGAATATTCTGTCCCTGACACTGAGCTTTGTCCCTGCTGGTGAACATGGTGGTCCTGACACTGAGACTTATCCCTGCTGGTGAACTATCTCTCCCTGACACTGAGCTTTGTCCCTGCTGGAGAACATTCTGTCCCTGACACTGAGCTTTGTCCCTGCGGGTGAACATTCTGTTCCTGACACTGAGCTTTGTTCCTGCTGGTGAATATTCTGTCCCTGACGCTGAGCTTTGTCCCTGCTGCCAACATTCTGTCCCTGACACTGAGCTTTGTCCCTGCTGGTCAACATTCTGTCACTGACACTGAGCTTTGTTCCTGCTGGTGAATATTCTGTCAATTTCACAAGCTTTGCCCCTGCGGGTGAACATTCTGTTCCTGACACTGAGATTTGACCCTACTGGTGAACAATCTCTCCCTGACACTGAGTTTTGTCCCTGCTGCTGAACATTGTGTCCCTCAAAATGACCCTTGCCCCTGGGGGTGAATATTTTGTCCCTGCCCCTGAGCTTTGGCCCTGCTGGTGAATATTCTGTCCCTGACACTGAGCTTTGTTCCTGCTGGTGAACATTCTGTCCCTGACACTGAGCTTTGTCCCTGATGGTGAATATTCTGTCCCTGACACTGAGCTTTGTCCCTGCGGGTGAACATTCTGTCCTTGACAGTGAGCTTTGTCCCTGCTGGTGAACATTCTGTCCCTGACACTGACTTTTGTCCCTGCGTCTGAACATTGTGTCTCTCAAAATGACCCTTATCCCTGGTGGTATACATTGTATCACTGACACTGAGCCTTTTCCCTGCTGGTGAATATTCTTTCCCTGACACTGAGCTTTGTCCTTGCTCGTGAATATTCTGTCCCTGACAATGGGCTTTGTCCCAGCTGGTGAACAATCTCTCCCTGACACTGAGCTTTGTCCCTACTGCAGAACATTGTGTCTCTCAAAATCACCCTTGCCCCTGGGGGTGAATATTTTGTCCCTGCCACTGAGCTTTGCCCTTGCTGGTGAACATTCTGTCCCTGAGACTGAGCTGTGACCCTGAGATGAAAATTCTGAACCTGAGACTTAGCTTTGTCCCTGCTGGTGAACTTTCTGTCCCTGACACTGAGTTTTGTCCCTGCTTTTCGACATTTTGTCCCTGACACTGAGCTTTGTCCCTGCTGGTGAACTCTCTGTCCCTGAGACTGAGCTTTGTCCCTGCTGCCAACATTCTGTCCCTGACGCTGAGGCTTGTCCCTGATGGTGAATATTCTGTCCCTGACACTGTGCTTTGTCCCTGATGGTAAATATTCTGTTCCTGACACTGAGCTTTGTCCCTGGGGGTGAATATTCTGTCCCTGACACTGAGCTTTGTCGCTGCTGGTGAATATTCTGTCCCTGATACTGAGCTTTGTCCCTGTGGGTGAACATTCTGTCCCTGACACTGAGCTTTGTTCCTGCTGGTGAATATTCTGTCCCTGACACTGAGCTTTGTCCCTGCGGGTGAACATTCTGTTCCTGACACTGAGCTTTGTTCCTGCTGGTGAATATTCTGTCACTGACACTGAGCTTTGTTCCTGCTGGTGAACATGGTGTTCCTGACACTGAGCTTTGTCCCTGCTGCCAACATTCTGTCCCTGACGCTGAGGTTTGTCCCTGATGGTGAATATTCTGTCCGTGACGCTGAGGTTTGTCCCTGCTGGTGAACATTCTGTCCCTGACACTGAGCTTTGTCCCTGCTGGTAAATATTCTGTCACTGATACTGAGCTTTGTTCCTGCTGGTGAACAATCTCTCCCTGACACTGAGCTTTGTCCCTGCTGCTGAACATTGTGTCCCTCAAAATTACCATTGTCCCTTGGGGTGAATATTTTGTCACTGACACTGAGCTTTGCCCTTGCTGGTGAACATTCTGTCCCTGAGACTGAGCTTTGACGCTGAGATGAAAATTCTGTACCTGAGACTTAGCTTTGTCCCTGCTGGTGAATATTGTGTCCCTCAAAATGACCCTTGCCCCTGGGGGTGAATATTTTATCCCTGCCACTGAACTTTGCCCTTGCTGGTGAACATTCTGTCCGTGACACTGAGCTTTATCCCTGCTGGTGAATATTCTGTCCGTGACACTGAGCTTTGTCCCTGCTACTGAACATTGTGTCCCTCAAAATGACCCTTATCCCAAGTGGTGAACATTCTGTCCCTGACCCTGAATTTTGTCCCTGCTAGTGAACATTTTGTGCTGACACAGAGTTTTCTCGCTGCTGTTCAACATTGTGTCCCTGACACTGAGCTTTGTTCCTGCTGCCAACATTCTGTCACTGATACTGAGCTTTGTCCCTGCTGGTGAATATTCTGTCACTGATACTGAGCTTTGTTCCTGCTGCCAACATTCTGTCACTGATACTGAGCTTTGTCCCTGCTGGTGAATATTCTGTCCCTGACACTGAGCTTTGTTCCTGCTGCCAACATTCTGTCACTGATACTGAGCTTTGTTCCTGCTGGTGAATATTCTGTCCCTGACACTGAGCTCTGTCCCTGCTGGTGAACATTGTGTTCCTGACACTGAGACTTATCCCTGCTAGTGAACAATCTCTCCCTGACACTGAGCTTTGTCCCTGCTGGTGAACATTCTGTCCCTGACACTGAGCTTTGTCCCTGCTGGTGAATATTCTGTCAATTTCACAAGCTTTGCCCCTGCGGGTGAACATTCTGCTCCTGACACTGAGCTTTGTCCCTACTGGTGAACAATCTCTCCCTGACACTGAGTTTTGTCCCTGCTGCTGAACATTGTGTCCCTCAAAATGACCCTTGCCCCTGGGGGTGAATATTTTGTCCCTGCCCCTGAGCTTTGCCCCTGCTGGTGAATATTCTGTCCCTGACACTGAGCTTTGTTCCTGCTGGTGAACATTCTGTCCCTGACACTGAGCTTTGTCCCTGATGGTGAATATTCTGTCCCTGACACTGAGCTTTGTCCCTGCGGGTGAACATTCTGTCCCTGACAGTGAGCTTTGTCCCTGCTGGTGAACATTCTGTCCCTGACACTGACTTTTGTCCCTGCGTCTGAACATTGTGTCTCTCAAAATGACCCTTATCCCTGGTGGTATACATTGTATCCCTGACACTGAGCCTTTTCCCTGCTGGTGAATATTCTTTCCCTGACACTGAGCTTTGTCCTTGCTCGTGAATATTCTGTCCCTGACAATGGGCTTTGTCCCAGCTGGTGAACAATCTCTCCCTGACACTGAGCTTTGTCCCTACTGGAGAACATTGTGTCTCTCAAAATCACCCTTGCCCCTGGGGGTGAATATTTTGTCCCTGCCACTGAGCTTTGCCCTTGCTGGTGAACATTCTGTCCCTGAGACTGAGCTGTGACCCTGAGATGAAAATTCTGAACCTGAGACTTAGCTTTGTCCCTGCTGGTGAACTTTCTGTCCCTGACACTGAGCTTTGTTCCTGCTGGTGAATATTCTGTCACTGACACTGAGCTTTGTTCCTGCTGGTGAACATGGTGTTCCTGACACTGAGCTTTGTCCCTGCTGCCAACATTCTGTCCCTGACGCTGAGGTTTGTCCCTGATGGTGAATATTCTGTCCGTGACGCTGAGGTTTGTCCCTGCTGGTGAACATTCTGTCCCTGACACTGAGCTTTGTCCCTGCTGGTAAATATTCTGTCACTGATACTGAGCTTTGTTCCAGCTGGTGAACAATCTCTCCCTGACACTGAGCTTTGTCCCTGCTGCTGAACATTGTGTCCCTCAAAATTACCATTGTCCCTTGGGGTGAATATTTTGTCACTGACACTGAGCTTTGCCCTTGCTGGTGAACATTCTGTCCCTGAGACTGAGCTTTGACGCTGAGATGAAAATTCTGAACCTGAGACTTAGCTTTGTCCCTGCTGGTGAATATTGTGTCCCTCAAAATGACCCTTGCCCCTGGGGGTGAATATTTTATCCCTGCCACTGAACTTTGCCCTTGCTGGTGAACATTCTGTCCGTGACACTGAGCTTTATCCCTGCTGGTGAATATTCTGTCCGTGACACTGAGCTTTGTCCCTGCTACTGAACATTGTGTCCCTCAAAATGACCCTTATCCCAAGTGGTGAACATTCTGTCCCTGACCCTGAGTTTTGTCCCTGCTAGTGAACATTTTGTGCTGACACAGAGTTTTCTCGCTGCTGTTCAACATTGTGTCCCTGACACTGAGCTTTGTTCCTGCTGCCAACATTCTGTCACTGATACTGAGCTTTGTCCCTGCTGGTGAATATTCTGTCACTGATACTGAGCTTTGTTCCTGCTGCCAACATTCTGTCACTGATACTGAGCTTTGTCCCTGCTGGTGAATATTCTGTCCCTGACACTGAGCTTTGTTCCTGCTGCCAACATTCTGTCACTGATACTGAGCTTTCTTCCTGCTGGTGAATATTCTGTCCCTGACACTGAGCTTTGTCCCTGCTGGTGAACATTGTGTTCCTGACACTGAGACTTATCCCTGCTAGTGAACAATCTCTCCCTGACACTGAGCTTTGTCCCTGCTGGTGAACATTCTGTCCCTGACACTGAGCTTTGTCCCTGCTGGTGAATATTCTGTCAATTTCACAAGCTTTGCCCCTGCGGGTGAACATTCTGCTCCTGACACTGAGCTTTGTCCCTACTGGTGAACAATCTCTCCCTGACACTGAGTTTTGTCCCTGCTGCTGAACATTGTGTCCCTCAAAATGACCCTTGCCCCTGGGGGTGAATATTTTGTCCCTGCCCCTGAGCTTTGCCCCTGCTGGTGAATATTCTGTCCCTGACACTGAGCTTTGTTCCTGCTGGTGAACATTCTGTCCCTGACACTGAGCTTTGTCCCTGATGGTGAATATTCTGTCCCTGACACTGAGCTTTGTCCCTGCGGGTGAACATTCTGTCCCTGACAGTGAGCTTTGTCCCTGCTGGTGAACATTCTGTCCCTGACACTGACTTTTGTCCCTGCGTCTGAACATTGTGTCTCTCAAAATGACCCTTATCCCTGGTGGTATACATTGTATCCCTGACACTGAGCCTTTTCCCTGCTGGTGAATATTCTTTCCCTGACACTGAGCTTTGTCCTTGCTCGTGAATATTCTGTCCCTGACAATGGGCTTTGTCCCAGCTGGTGAACAATCTCTCCCTGACACTGAGCTTTGTCCCTACTGCAGAACATTGTGTCTCTCAAAATCACCCTTGCCCCTGGGGGTGAATATTTTGTCCCTGCCACTGAGCTTTGCCCTTGCTGGTGAACATTCTGTCCCTGAGACTGAGCTGTGACCCTGAGATGAAAATTCTGAACCTGAGACTTAGCTTTGTCCCTGCTGGTGAACTTTCTGTCCCTGACACTGAGTTTTGTCCCTGCTTTTCGACATTCTGTCCCTGACGCTGAGGCTTGTCCCTGATGGTGAATATTCTGTCCCTGACACTGTGCTTTGTCCCTGATGGTAAATATTCTGTTCCTGACACTGAGCTTTGTCCCTGGGGGTGAATATTCTGTCCCTGACACTGAGCTTTGTCGCTGCTGGTGAATATTCTGTCCCTGACACTGAGCTTTGTCCCTGTGGGTGAACATTCTGTCCCTGACACTGAGCTTTGTTCCTGCTGGTGAATATTCTGTCCCTGACACTGAGCTTTGTCCCTGCGGTGTGAACATTCTGTTCCTGACACTGAGCTTTGTTCCTGCTGGTGAATATTCTGTCACTGACACTGAGCTTTGTTCCTGCTGGTGAACATGGTGTTCCTGACCCTGAGCTTTGTCCCTGCTGCCAACATTCTGTCCCTGACGCTGAGGTTTGTCCCTGATGGTGAATATTCTGTCCCTGACGCTGAGGTTTGTCCCTGCTGGTGAACATTCTGTCCCTGACACTGAGCTTTGTCCCTGCTGGTAAATATTCTGTCACTGATACTGAGCTTTGTTCCTGCTGGTGAACAATCTCTCCCTGACACTGAGCTTTGTCCCTGCTGCTGAACATTGTGTCCCTCAAAATTACCATTGTCCCTTGGGGTGAATATTTTGTCACTGACACTGAGCTTTGCCCTTGCTGGTGAACATTCTGTCCCTGAGACTGAGCTTTGACGCTGAGATGAAAATTCTGAACCTGAGACTTAGCTTTGTCCCTGCTGGTGAATATTGTGTCCCTCAAAATGACCCTTGTCCCTGGGGGTGAATATTTTATCCCTGCCACTGAACTTTGCCCTTGCTGGTGAACATTCTGTCCGTGACACTGAGCTTTATCCCTGCTGGTGAATATTCTGTCCGTGACACTGAGCTTTGTCCCTGCTACTGAACATTGTGTCCCTCAAAATGACCCTTATCCCAAGTGGTGAACATTCTGTCCCTGACCCTGAGTTTTGTCCCTGCTAGTGAACATTTTGTGCTGACACAGAGTTTTCTCGCTGCTGTTCAACATTGTGTCCCTGACACTGAGCTTTGTTCCTGCTGCCAACATTCTGTCACTGATACTGAGCTTTGTCCCTGCTGGTGAACATTCTGTCCCTGACACTGAGCTTTGTTCCTGCTGGTGAACATTGTGTTCCTGACACTGAGCTTTGTTCCTGCTGCTGAACATTGTGTCCCGCAAAATTACGATTGTCCCTGGGGGTGAATATTTTGTCACTGACACTGAGCTTTGCCCTTGCTGGTGAACATTCTGTGCCTGACACTGAGCTTTGTCCCTGCGGGTGAACATTGTGTTCCTGACACTGAGACTTGTCCCTGCTGGTGAACATTCTGTCCCTGACACTGAGCTTTGTTCCTGCTGGTGAACATTGTGTTCCTGACACTGAGACTTATCCCTGCTGGTGAACAATCTCTCCCTGACACTGAGCTTTGTCCCTGCGGGTGAACATTCTGTTCCTGACACAGAGCTTTGTTCCTGCTGGTGAATATTCTGTCCCTGACACTGAGCTTTGTCCCTGCGGGTGAATATTCTGTCCCTGACACTGAGCTTTGTCCCTGCTGCCAACATTCTGTTCCTGACACTGAGACTTGTTCCTGCTGGTGAATTTTCTGTACCTGACACTGAGCTTTGTCCCTGCTGCTGAACATTGTGTCCCTCAAAATTACCATTGTCCCTTGGGGTGAATATTTTCTCATTGACACTGAGCTTTGCCCTTGCTGGTGAACATTCTGTCCCTGACACTGAGCTCTGTCCCTGCTGGTGAACATTGTGTTCCTGACACTGAGACTTGTCCCTGCTCGTGAATATTCTGTCCCTGACACTGAGCTTTGTCCCTGCTGGTGAACATTGTGTTCCTGACACTGAGACTTATCCCTGCTGGTGAACAATCTCTCCCTGACACTGAGCTTTGTCCCTGCGGGTGAACATTCTGCTCCTGACACTGAGCTTTGTCCCTGCTGCTGAACATTGTGTCCCTCAAAATTACCATTGTCCCTGGGGGTGAATATTTTGTCACTGACACTGAGCTTTGTCCCTGCTGGTGTACATTCTGTTCCTGACACTGAGCTTTGTCCCTGCGGGTGAACATTGTGTTCCTGACACTGAGACTTATCCCTGCTGGTGAATATTCTGTCCCTGACACTGAGCTTTGTCCCTGCTGGTGAATATTCTGTCCCTGACACTGAGCTTTGTTCCTGCTGGTGAATATTCTGTCCCTGACACTGAGCTTTGTCCCTGCTGGTGAACATTGTGTTCCTGACACTGAGACTTATCCCTGCTGGTGAACAATCTCTCACTGACACTGAGCTTTGTCCCTGCGGGAGAACATTCTGTTCCTGACACTGAGCTTTGTTCCTGCTGGTGAATATTCTGTGCCTGACACTGAGCTTTGTTCCTGCTGGTGAATATTCTGTCCCTGACACTGAGCTTTGTCCCTGCGGGTGAACATTCTGTCCCTGACACTGAGCTTTGTCCCTGCTGCCAACATTCTGTCCCTGACACTGAGCTTTGTCCCTGCTGGTGAACATTGTGTTCCTGACACTGAGCTTTGTCCCTGAAAGTGAATATTCTGTCCCTGACACTGAGCTTGGTCCCTGGGGGTGAACAATCTCTCCCTGACACTGAGCTTTGTCCCTGCTGGTGAACATTCTGTCCCTGAGACTGAGCTTTGTCCCTGCTGCTGGTGAACATTCTGTCCCTGACACTGAGCTTTGTCCCTGAAAGTGAATATTCTGTCCCTGACACTGAGCTTTGTCCCTGCGGGTGAACATTCTGTCCCTGACACTGAGCTTTGTCCCTGCTGGTGAATATTCTGTCACTGACACTGAGCTTTGTTCCTGCTGGTGAACATTCTGTCCCTGACACTGAGCTTTGTTCCTGCTGGTGAACACTCTGTCCCTGACAGTGATCTTTGACCCTGCTGGTGAAAATTCTGTCAATTTCACTGAGCTTTGTTCCTGCTGGTGAACATTCTGTCCCTGACACTGAGCTTTATCCCTGCTGGTTAACATTCTGTACCTGACACTGAGCTTTTTCCCTGCTGGTAAATATTCTGTCCCTGACACTGAGCTTTGTCCCTGCGGGTGAACATTCTGTCCCTGACACTGAGCTTTGTCCCTGCTGCCAACATTCTGTCCCTGACACTGAGCTTTGTCCCTGCTGGTGAACATTGTGTTCCTGACACTGAGACTTATCCCTGCTAGTGAACAATCTCTCCCTGACACTGAGCTTTGTCCCTGCTGGTGAACATTCTGTCCCTGACACTGAGCTTTGTCCCTGCGGGTGAACATTCTGTTCCTGACACTGAGCTTTGTTCCTGCTGGTGAATATTCTGTCCCTGACACTGAGCTTTGTCCCTGCTGGTGAACATGGTGTTCCTGACACTGAGACTTATCCCTGCTGGTGAACTATCTCTCCCTGACACTGAGCTTTGTCCCTGCTGGAGAACATTCTGTCCCTGACACTGAGCTTTGTCCCTGCGGGTGAACATTCTGTTCCTGACACTGAGCTTTGTTCCTGCTGGTGAATATTCTGTCCCTGACGCTGAGCTTTGTCCCTGCTGCCAACATTCTGTCCCTGACACTGAGCTTTGTCCCTGCTGGTCAACATTCTGTCACTGACACTGAGCTTTGTTCCTGCTGGTGAATATTCTGTCAATTTCACAAGCTTTGCCCCTGCGGGTGAACATTCTGTTCCTGACACTGAGATTTGACCCTACTGGTGAACAATCTCTCCCTGACACTGAGTTTTGTCCCTGCTGCTGAACATTGTGTCCCTCAAAATGACCCTTGCCCCTGGGGGTGAATATTTTGTCCCTGCCCCTGAGCTTTGGCCCTGCTGGTGAATATTCTGTCCCTGACACTGAGCTTTGTTCCTGCTGGTGAACATTCTGTCCCTGACACTGAGCTTTGTCCCTGATGGTGAATATTCTGTCCCTGACACTGAGCTTTGTCCCTGCGGGTGAACATTCTGTCCTTGACAGTGAGCTTTGTCCCTGCTGGTGAACATTCTGTCCCTGACACTGACTTTTGTCCCTGCGTCTGAACATTGTGTCTCTCAAAATGACCCTTATCCCTGGTGGTATACATTGTATCACTGACACTGAGCCTTTTCCCTGCTGGTGAATATTCTTTCCCTGACACTGAGCTTTGTCCTTGCTCGTGAATATTCTGTCCCTGACAATGGGCTTTGTCCCAGCTGGTGAACAATCTCTCCCTGACACTGAGCTTTGTCCCTACTGCAGAACATTGTGTCTCTCAAAATCACCCTTGCCCCTGGGGGTGAATATTTTGTCCCTGCCACTGAGCTTTGCCCTTGCTGGTGAACATTCTGTCCCTGAGACTGAGCTGTGACCCTGAGATGAAAATTCTGAACCTGAGACTTAGCTTTGTCCCTGCTGGTGAACTTTCTGTCCCTGACACTGAGTTTTGTCCCTGCTTTTCGACATTTTGTCCCTGACACTGAGCTTTGTCCCTGCTGGTGAACTCTCTGTCCCTGAGACTGAGCTTTGTCCCTGCTGCCAACATTCTGTCCCTGACGCTGAGGCTTGTCCCTGATGGTGAATATTCTGTCCCTGACACTGTGCTTTGTCCCTGATGGTAAATATTCTGTTCCTGACACTGAGCTTTGTCCCTGGGGGTGAATATTCTGTCCCTGACACTGAGCTTTGTCGCTGCTGGTGAATATTCTGTCCCTGATACTGAGCTTTGTCCCTGTGGGTGAACATTCTGTCCCTGACACTGAGCTTTGTTCCTGCTGGTGAATATTCTGTCCCTGACACTGAGCTTTGTCCCTGCGGGTGAACATTCTGTTCCTGACACTGAGCTTTGTTCCTGCTGGTGAATATTCTGTCACTGACACTGAGCTTTGTTCCTGCTGGTGAACATGGTGTTCCTGACACTGAGCTTTGTCCCTGCTGCCAACATTCTGTCCCTGACGCTGAGGTTTGTCCCTGATGGTGAATATTCTGTCCGTGACGCTGAGGTTTGTCCCTGCTGGTGAACATTCTGTCCCTGACACTGAGCTTTGTCCCTGCTGGTAAATATTCTGTCACTGATACTGAGCTTTGTTCCTGCTGGTGAACAATCTCTCCCTGACACTGAGCTTTGTCCCTGCTGCTGAACATTGTGTCCCTCAAAATTACCATTGTCCCTTGGGGTGAATATTTTGTCACTGACACTGAGCTTTGCCCTTGCTGGTGAACATTCTGTCCCTGAGACTGAGCTTTGACGCTGAGATGAAAATTCTGTACCTGAGACTTAGCTTTGTCCCTGCTGGTGAATATTGTGTCCCTCAAAATGACCCTTGCCCCTGGGGGTGAATATTTTATCCCTGCCACTGAACTTTGCCCTTGCTGGTGAACATTCTGTCCGTGACACTGAGCTTTATCCCTGCTGGTGAATATTCTGTCCGTGACACTGAGCTTTGTCCCTGCTACTGAACATTGTGTCCCTCAAAATGACCCTTATCCCAAGTGGTGAACATTCTGTCCCTGACCCTGAATTTTGTCCCTGCTAGTGAACATTTTGTGCTGACACAGAGTTTTCTCGCTGCTGTTCAACATTGTGTCCCTGACACTGAGCTTTGTTCCTGCTGCCAACATTCTGTCACTGATACTGAGCTTTGTCCCTGCTGGTGAATATTCTGTCACTGATACTGAGCTTTGTTCCTGCTGCCAACATTCTGTCACTGATACTGAGCTTTGTCCCTGCTGGTGAATATTCTGTCCCTGACACTGAGCTTTGTTCCTGCTGCCAACATTCTGTCACTGATACTGAGCTTTGTTCCTGCTGGTGAATATTCTGTCCCTGACACTGAGCTCTGTCCCTGCTGGTGAACATTGTGTTCCTGACACTGAGACTTATCCCTGCTAGTGAACAATCTCTCCCTGACACTGAGCTTTGTCCCTGCTGGTGAACATTCTGTCCCTGACACTGAGCTTTGTCCCTGCTGGTGAATATTCTGTCAATTTCACAAGCTTTGCCCCTGCGGGTGAACATTCTGCTCCTGACACTGAGCTTTGTCCCTACTGGTGAACAATCTCTCCCTGACACTGAGTTTTGTCCCTGCTGCTGAACATTGTGTCCCTCAAAATGACCCTTGCCCCTGGGGGTGAATATTTTGTCCCTGCCCCTGAGCTTTGCCCCTGCTGGTGAATATTCTGTCCCTGACACTGAGCTTTGTTCCTGCTGGTGAACATTCTGTCCCTGACACTGAGCTTTGTCCCTGATGGTGAATATTCTGTCCCTGACACTGAGCTTTGTCCCTGCGGGTGAACATTCTGTCCCTGACAGTGAGCTTTGTCCCTGCTGGTGAACATTCTGTCCCTGACACTGACTTTTGTCCCTGCGTCTGAACATTGTGTCTCTCAAAATGACCCTTATCCCTGGTGGTATACATTGTATCCCTGACACTGAGCCTTTTCCCTGCTGGTGAATATTCTTTCCCTGACACTGAGCTTTGTCCTTGCTCGTGAATATTCTGTCCCTGACAATGGGCTTTGTCCCAGCTGGTGAACAATCTCTCCCTGACACTGAGCTTTGTCCCTACTGGAGAACATTGTGTCTCTCAAAATCACCCTTGCCCCTGGGGGTGAATATTTTGTCCCTGCCACTGAGCTTTGCCCTTGCTGGTGAACATTCTGTCCCTGAGACTGAGCTGTGACCCTGAGATGAAAATTCTGAACCTGAGACTTAGCTTTGTCCCTGCTGGTGAACTTTCTGTCCCTGACACTGAGCTTTGTTCCTGCTGGTGAATATTCTGTCACTGACACTGAGCTTTGTTCCTGCTGGTGAACATGGTGTTCCTGACACTGAGCTTTGTCCCTGCTGCCAACATTCTGTCCCTGACGCTGAGGTTTGTCCCTGATGGTGAATATTCTGTCCGTGACGCTGAGGTTTGTCCCTGCTGGTGAACATTCTGTCCCTGACACTGAGCTTTGTCCCTGCTGGTAAATATTCTGTCACTGATACTGAGCTTTGTTCCAGCTGGTGAACAATCTCTCCCTGACACTGAGCTTTGTCCCTGCTGCTGAACATTGTGTCCCTCAAAATTACCATTGTCCCTTGGGGTGAATATTTTGTCACTGACACTGAGCTTTGCCCTTGCTGGTGAACATTCTGTCCCTGAGACTGAGCTTTGACGCTGAGATGAAAATTCTGAACCTGAGACTTAGCTTTGTCCCTGCTGGTGAATATTGTGTCCCTCAAAATGACCCTTGCCCCTGGGGGTGAATATTTTATCCCTGCCACTGAACTTTGCCCTTGCTGGTGAACATTCTGTCCGTGACACTGAGCTTTATCCCTGCTGGTGAATATTCTGTCCGTGACACTGAGCTTTGTCCCTGCTACTGAACATTGTGTCCCTCAAAATGACCCTTATCCCAAGTGGTGAACATTCTGTCCCTGACCCTGAGTTTTGTCCCTGCTAGTGAACATTTTGTGCTGACACAGAGTTTTCTCGCTGCTGTTCAACATTGTGTCCCTGACACTGAGCTTTGTTCCTGCTGCCAACATTCTGTCACTGATACTGAGCTTTGTCCCTGCTGGTGAATATTCTGTCACTGATACTGAGCTTTGTTCCTGCTGCCAACATTCTGTCACTGATACTGAGCTTTGTCCCTGCTGGTGAATATTCTGTCCCTGACACTGAGCTTTGTTCCTGCTGCCAACATTCTGTCACTGATACTGAGCTTTCTTCCTGCTGGTGAATATTCTGTCCCTGACACTGAGCTTTGTCCCTGCTGGTGAACATTGTGTTCCTGACACTGAGACTTATCCCTGCTAGTGAACAATCTCTCCCTGACACTGAGCTTTGTCCCTGCTGGTGAACATTCTGTCCCTGACACTGAGCTTTGTCCCTGCTGGTGAATATTCTGTCAATTTCACAAGCTTTGCCCCTGCGGGTGAACATTCTGCTCCTGACACTGAGCTTTGTCCCTACTGGTGAACAATCTCTCCCTGACACTGAGTTTTGTCCCTGCTGCTGAACATTGTGTCTCTCAAAATGACCCTTATCCCTGGTGGTATACATTGTATCCCTGACACTGAGCCTTTTCCCTGCTGGTGAATATTCTTTCCCTGACACTGAGCTTTGTCCTTGCTCGTGAATATTCTGTCCCTGACAATGGGCTTTGTCCCAGCTGGTGAACAATCTCTCCCTGACACTGAGCTTTGTCCCTACTGCAGAACATTGTGTCTCTCAAAATCACCCTTGCCCCTGGGGGTGAATATTTTGTCCCTGCCACTGAGCTTTGCCCTTGCTGGTGAACATTCTGTCCCTGAGACTGAGCTGTGACCCTGAGATGAAAATTCTGAACCTGAGACTTAGCTTTGTCCCTGCTGGTGAACTTTCTGTCCCTGACACTGAGTTTTGTCCCTGCTTTTCGACATTCTGTCCCTGACGCTGAGGCTTGTCCCTGATGGTGAATATTCTGTCCCTGACACTGTGCTTTGTCCCTGATGGTAAATATTCTGTTCCTGACACTGAGCTTTGTCCCTGGGGGTGAATATTCTGTCCCTGACACTGAGCTTTGTCGCTGCTGGTGAATATTCTGTCCCTGACACTGAGCTTTGTCCCTGTGGGTGAACATTCTGTCCCTGACACTGAGCTTTGTTCCTGCTGGTGAATATTCTGTCCCTGACACTGAGCTTTGTCCCTGCGGGTGAACATTCTGTTCCTGACACTGAGCTTTGTTCCTGCTGGTGAATATTCTGTCACTGACACTGAGCTTTGTTCCTGCTGGTGAACATGGTGTTCCTGACCCTGAGCTTTGTCCCTGCTGCCAACATTCTGTCCCTGACGCTGAGGTTTGTCCCTGATGGTGAATATTCTGTCCCTGACGCTGAGGTTTGTCCCTGCTGGTGAACATTCTGTCCCTGACACTGAGCTTTGTCCCTGCTGGTAAATATTCTGTCACTGATACTGAGCTTTGTTCCTGCTGGTGAACAATCTCTCCCTGACACTGAGCTTTGTCCCTGCTGCTGAACATTGTGTCCCTCAAAATTACCATTGTCCCTTGGGGTGAATATTTTGTCACTGACACTGAGCTTTGCCCTTGCTGGTGAACATTCTGTCCCTGAGACTGAGCTTTGACGCTGAGATGAAAATTCTGAACCTGAGACTTAGCTTTGTCCCTGCTGGTGAATATTGTGTCCCTCAAAATGACCCTTGTCCCTGGGGGTGAATATTTTATCCCTGCCACTGAACTTTGCCCTTGCTGGTGAACATTCTGTCCGTGACACTGAGCTTTATCCCTGCTGGTGAATATTCTGTCCGTGACACTGAGCTTTGTCCCTGCTACTGAACATTGTGTCCCTCAAAATGACCCTTATCCCAAGTGGTGAACATTCTGTCCCTGACCCTGAGTTTTGTCCCTGCTAGTGAACATTTTGTGCTGACACAGAGTTTTCTCGCTGCTGTTCAACATTGTGTCCCTGACACTGAGCTTTGTTCCTGCTGCCAACATTCTGTCACTGATACTGAGCTTTGTCCCTGCTGGTGAATACTCTGTCACTGATACTGAGCTTTGTTCCTGCTGCCAACATTCTGTCACTGATACTGAGCTTTGTCCCTGCTGGTGAATATTCTGTCCCTGACACTGAGCTTTGTTCCTGCTGCCAACATTCTGTCACTGATACTGAGCTTTGTTCCTGCTGGTGAATATTCTGTCCCTGACACTGAGCTTTGTCCCTGCTGGTGAACATTGTGTTCCTGACACTGAGACTTATCCCTGCTAGTGAACAATCTCTCCCTGACACTGAGCTTTGTCCCTGCTGGTGAACATTCTGTCCCTGACACTGAGCTTTGTCCCTGCTGGTGAATATTCTGTCAATTTCACAAGCTTTGCCCCTGCGGGTGAACATTCTGTTCCTGACACTGAGCTTTGTCCCTACTGGTGACAAATCTCTCCCTGACACTGAGTTTTGTCCCTGCTGCTGAACATTGTGTCCCTCAAAATGACCCTTGCCCCTGGGGGTGAATATTTTGTCCCTGCCCCTGAGCTTTGCCCCTGCTGGTGAATATTCTGTCCCTGACACTGAGCTTTGTTCCTGCTGGTGAACATTCTGTCCCTGACACTGAGCTTTGTCCCTGATGGTGAATATTCTGTCCCTGACTCTGAGCTTTGTCCCTGCGGGTGAACATTCTGTCCCTGACACTGAGCTTTGTCCCTGCTGGTGAACATTCTGTCCCTGACACTGAGCTTTGCTGCTGCTGGTGAATATTCTATTCCTGACACTGAGCTTTGTCCCTGCGGGTGAACATTTCGTTCCTGAAACTGAGCTTTGTTCCTGCTGGTGAATATTCTGTCACTGACACTGAGGTTTGTTCCTGCTGGTGAACATTGTGTTCCTGACACTGAGCTTTGTTCCTGCTGGTGAACATTCTGTCAATTTCACTGAGCTTTGTCCCTGCTGGTGAATATTCTGTCCCTGACACTGAGTCTTGTCCCTAATGTTGAAAATACTGTCCGTGACACTGAGTCTTGTCCCTGCTGGTGAACATTCTGTCCCTGACACTGACTTTTCTCCCTGCGTCTGAACATTGTGTCTCTCAAAATGACCCTTATCCCTGGTGGTATACATTTTATCCCTGACACTGAGCCTTTTCCCTGCTGGTGAATATTCTTTCCCTGACACTGAGCTTTGTCCTTGCTCGTGAATATTCTGTCCCTGGCAATGGGCTTTGTCCCAGCTGGTGAACAATCTCTCCCTGACACTGAGCTTTGTCCCTACTGCAGAACATTGCGTCCCTCAAAATCACCCTTGCCCCTGGGGGTGAATATTTTGTCCCTGCCACTGAGCTTTGCCCTTGCTGGTGAACATTCTGTCCCTGAGACTGAGCTTTGACCCTGAGATGAATATTCTGAACCTGAGACTTAGTTTTGTCCCTGCTGGTGAGCTTTCTGTCGCTGACACTGAGTTTTGTCCCTGCTGTTGAATATTCTGTCCCTGACACTGAGTTTTGTCCCTGCTTTTCGACGTTTTGTCCCTGACACTGAGCTTTGTTCCTGCTGGTGAACATTCTGTCAATTTCACTGAGTTTTATCCCTGCTGGTGAATATTCTGTCCCTGAGACTGAGCTTTGACCCTGAGATGAAAATTCTGAACCTGAGACTTAGCTTTGTCCCTGCTGGTGAATATTGTGTCCCTCAAAATGACCCTTGTCCCTGGGGGTGAATATTTTATCCCTGCCACTGAACTTTGCCCTTGCTGGTGAACATTCTGTCCCTGACACTGAGACTTTTCCCTGCTGCTGAACATTCTGTGCCTGACACTGAGCTTTATCCCTGCTGGTGAATATTCTGTCCGTGACACTGAGCTTTGTCCCTGCTGGTGAACATTCTGTCCGTGACACTGAGCTTTGTCCCTGCTACTGAACATTGTGTCCCTCAAAATGACCCTTATCCCCAGTGGTGAACATTCTGTCCCTGACCCTGAGTTTTGTCCCTGCTAGTGAACATTTTGTGCTGACACAGAGTTTTCTCGCTGCTGTTCAACATTGTGTTCCTGACACTGAGCTTTGTTCCTGCTGGTGAATATTCTGTCACTGATACTGAGCTTTGTTCCTGCTGCCAACATTCTGTCACTGATACTGAGCTTTGTTCCTGCTGGTGAATATTCTGTCCCTGACACTGAGCTTTGTCCCTGCTGGTGAACATTGTGTTCCTGACACTGAGACTTGTCCCTGCTGGTGA
This sequence comes from Mobula birostris, assembly GCF_030028105.1. Classification (NCBI taxonomy): domain Eukaryota; kingdom Metazoa; phylum Chordata; class Chondrichthyes; order Myliobatiformes; family Myliobatidae; genus Mobula; species Mobula birostris. The sequence goes on from NC_092373.1 coordinate 94,889,735, forward strand.
ACAATCTCTCCCTGACACTGAGCTTTGTCCCTGCTGGTGAACATTGTGTTCCTGACACAGAGACTTACCCCTGCTGGTGAACAATCTCTCCCTGACACTGAGCAATGTCCCTGCGGGTGAACATTCTGTTCCTGACACTGAGCTTTGTTCCTGCTGGTGAATATTCTGTCCCTGACACTGAGCTTTGTTCCTGCTGGTGAATATTCTGTCCCTGACACTGAGATTTGTCCCTGCGGGTGAACATTCTGTTCCTGACACTGAGCTTTATTCCTGCTGGTGAATATTCTGTCCCTGACACTGAGCTTTGTCCCTGCTGCCAACATTCTGTCCCTGACACTGAGCTTTGTCCCTGCTGCTGAACATTGTGTCCCTCAAAATTACCATTGTCCCTGGGGGTGAATATTTTGTCACTGACACTGAGCTTTGCCCTTGCTGGTGAACATTCTGTCCCTGACACTGAGCTTTGTCCCTGCTGGTGAACATTGTGTTCCTGACACTGAGACTTGTCCCTGCTGGAGAATATTCTGTCCCTGGCACTGAGCTTTGACCCTGCTGGTGAACATTCTGTCCCTGAAACCTATCTTTGTTCCTTCTGGTGAACATTCTGTCAATTTCACTGAGCTTTGTCCCTACTGGTGAATATTCTGTCTCTGACACTGAGCTTTGTCCCTACTGGTGAATATTCTGTCCCTGACACTGAGTCTTGTCCCTAATGTTGAAAATACTGTCCCTGACACTCAGACTTGTCCCTGCTGGTGAACATTCTGTCCCTGACACTGACTTTTGTCCCTGCGTCTGAACATTGTGTCTCTCAAAATGACCCTTATCCCTGGTGGTGTACATTTTATCCCTGACACTGAGCCTTTTCCCTGCTGGTGAATATTCTTTCCCTGACACTGAGCTTTGTCCTTGCTCGTCAATATTCTGTCCCTGACAATGGGCTTTGTCCCAGCTGGTGAACAATCTCTCCCTGACACTGAGCTTTGTCCCTATTGCAGAACATTGTGTCCCTCAAAATCACCCTTGCCCCTGGGGGTGAATATTTTGTCCCTGCCCCTGAGCTTTGCCCTTGCTGGTGAACATTCTGTCCCTGACACTGAGCTTTGTTCCTGCTGGTGAATATTCTGTCCCTGACACTGAGCTTTGTTCCTGCTGGTGAATATTCTGTCCCTGACACTGAGCTTTGTCCCTGCGGGTGAACATTCTGTTCCTGACACTGAGCTTTGTCCCTGCGGGTGAACATTCTGTTCCTGACACTGAGCTTTGTCCCTGCTGCCAACATTCTGTGCCTGACACTGAGCTTTCTTCCTGCTGGTGAATATTCTGTCCCTGACACTGAGCTTTGTCCCTGCTGGTGAACATGTTGTTCCTGACACTGAGACTTATCCCTGCTGGTGAACAATCTCTCCCTGACACTGAGCTTTGTCCCTGCTGGTGAACATTCTGTCCCTGACACTGAGCTTTGTCCCTGCGGGTGAACATTCTGTTCCTGACACTGAGCTTTGTTCCTGCTGGTGAATATTCTGTCCCTGACACTGAGCTTTGTCCCTGCTGGAGAACATTCTGTCCCTGACACTGAGCTTTGTCCCTGCGGGTGAACATTCTGTTCCTGACACTGAGCTTTGTTCCTGCTGGTGAATATTCTGTCCCTGACGCTGAGCTTTGTCCCTGCTGCCAACATTCTGTCCCTGACACTGAGCTTTGTCCCTGCTGGTGAACATTCTGTCACTGACACTGAGCTTTGTTCCTGCTGGTGAATATTCTGTCAATTTCACAAGCTTTGCCCCTGCGGGTGAACATTCTGTTCCTGACACTGAGCTTTGTCCCTACTGGTGAACAATCTCTCCCTGACACTGAGTTTTGTTCCTGCTGCTGAACATTGTGTCCCTCAAAATGACCCTTGCCCCTGCTGGTGAATATTCTGTCCCTGACACTGAGCTTTGTCCCTGCGGGTGAACATTCTGTTCCTGACACTGAGCTTTGTCCCTGCGGGTGAACATTTCGCTCCTGACACTGAGCTTTGTTCCTGCTGGTGAATATTCTGTCACTGACACTGAGCTTTGTTCCTGCTGGTGAACATTGTGTTCCTGACACTGAGCTTTGTTGCTGCTGGTGAATATTGTGTCCCTGACACTGATCTTTGTCCCTGCTGGTGAAAATTCTGTCAATTTCACTGAGCTTTGTCCCTGCTGGTGAATATTCTGTCCCTGACACTGAGTCTTGTCCCTAATGTTGAAATTACTGTCCCTGATACTCAGTCTTGTCCCTGCTGGTGAATATTCTGTCCCTGACACTGAGCTTTGTCTCTGCTGCTGAACATTGTGTCCCTCAAAATGACCCTTGCCCCTGGGGGTTAATATTTTGTTCCTGCCACTGAGCTTTACCCTTGCTGGTGAAGATTCTGTCCCTGACACTGAGCTTTGTCCCTGAAAGTGAAAATTCTGTCCCTGACACTGAGCTTTATCCCTGCTGGTGAACATTCTGTCCCTGACACTGAGCTTTGTTCCTGCTGGTGAACATTCTGTCAATTTCACTGAGCTTTGTCCCTGCTGGTGAATATTCTGTCCCTGACACTGAGTCTTGTCCCTAATGTTGAAAATACTGTCCCTGACACTCAGTCTTGTCCCTGCTGGTGAACATTCTGTCCCTGACACTGACTTTTGTCCCTGCGTCTGAACATTGTGTCTCTCAAAATGACCCTTATCCCTGGTGGTATACATTTTATCCCTGACACTGAGCCTTTTCCCTGCTGGTGAATATTCTTTCCCTGACACTGAGCTTTATCCCTGCTGGTGAATATTCTGTCCCTGACACTGAGCTTTATCCCTGCTGGTGAATATTCTGTCCGTGACACTGAGCTTTGTCCCTGCTGGTGAACATTCTGTCCGTGACACTGAGCTTTGTCCCTGCTACTGAACATTGTGTCCCTGAAAATGACCCTTATCCCCAGTGGTGAACATTCTGTCCCTGACCCTGAGTTTTGTCCCTGCTAGTGAACATTTTGTGCTGACACAGAGTTTTCTCGCTGCTGTTCAACATTGTGTCCCTGACACTGAGCTTTGTCCCTGCTGGTAAATATTCTGTCCCTGACACTGAGCTTTGTCCCTGCTGGTGAACATTGTGTTCCTGACACTGAGACTTGTCCCTGCTGGTGAACAATCTCTCCCTGACACTGAGCTTTGTCCCTGCTGGTGAACATTGTGTTCCTGACACTGAGCTTTGTCCCTGCTGGTGAACATTGTGTTCCTGACACTGAGACTTATCCCTGCTGGTGAACAATCTCTCCCTGACACTGAGCTTTGTCCCTGCGGGTGAACATTCTGTTCCTGACACTGAGCTTTGTTCCTGCTGGTGAATATTCTGTCCCTGACACTGAGCTTTGTTCCTGCTGGTGAATATTCTGTCCCTGACACTGAGCTTTGTCCCTGCTGGTGAACATTGTGTTCCTGACACTGAGACTTGTTCCTGCTGGTGAATATTCTGTCACTGACACTGAGCTTTGTCGCTGCGGGTGAACATTCTGTTCCTGACACTGAGCTTTGTTCCTGCTGGTGAATATTCTGTCCCTGACACTGAGCTTTGTCCCTGCTGCCAACATTCTGTCCCTGACACTGAGCTTTGTCCCTGCTGCTGAACATTGTGTCCCTCAAAATTACCATTGTCCCTGGGGGTGAATATTTTGTCACTGACACTGAGCTTTGCCCTTGCTGGTGAACATTCTGTCCCTGACACTGAGCTTTGTCCCTGCTGGTGAACATCGTGTTCCTGACACTGAGACTTGTCCCTGCTGGTGAATATTCTGTCCCTGACACTGAGCTTTGACCCTGCTGGTGAACATTCTGTCCCTGAAACCTATCTTTGTACCTTCTGGTGAACATTTTGTCAATTTCACTGAGCTTTGTCCCTACTGGTGAATATTCTGTCTCTGACACTGAGCTTTGTCCCTACTGGTGAATATTCTGTCCCTGACACTGAGTCTTGTCCCTAATGTTAACAATACTGTCCCTGACACTCAGACTTGTCCCTGCTGGTGAACATTCTGTCCCTGACACTGACTTTTGTCCCTGCGTCTGAACATTGTGTCTCTCAAAATGACTCTTATCCCTGGGGGTGAATATTTTGTCCCTGCCACTGAGCTTTGCCCTTGCTGGTGAACATTCTGTCCCTGAGACTGAGCTTTGACCCTGAGATGAAAATTCTGAACCTGAGACTTAGTTTTGTCCCTGCTGGTGAACTTTCTGTCGCTGACACTGAGTTTTGTCCCTGCTGTTGAATATTCTGTCCCTGACACTGAGTTTTGTCCCTGCTGTTGAATATTCTGTCCCTGACACTGAGTTTTGTCCCTGCTTTTCGACATTTTGTCCCCGACACTGAGCTTTGTTCCTGCTGGTGAACATTCTGTCAATTTCACTCAGTTTTGTCCCTGCTGGTGAATATTCTGTCCCTGAGACTGAGCTTTGACCCTGAGATGAAAATTCTGAACGTGAGACTTAGCTTTGTCCCTGCTGGTGAATATTGTGTCCCTCAAAATGACCCTTGTCCCTGGGGGTGTATATTTTATCCCTGCCACTGAACTTTGCCCTTGCTGCTGAACATTCTGTCCCTGACACTGAGCTTTGTCTCTGCTGGTGAATATTCTGTGCCTGACACTGAGCTTTGTCCCTGCTGGTGAACATTCTGTCCGTGACACTGAGCTTTGTCCCTGCTACTGAACATTGTGTCCCTCAAAATGACCCTTATCCCCAGTGGTGAACATTCTGTCCCTGACCCTGAGTTTTGTCCCTGCTAGTGAACATTTTGTGCTGACAGAGAGTTTTTTCGCTGCTGTTCAACATTGTGTTCCTGACACTGAGCTTTGTCCCTGCGGGTGAACATTGTGTCCCTGACACTGAGCTTTGTTCCTGCTGGTGAATATTCTGTCACTGATACTGAGCTTTGTTCCTGCTGGTGAATATTCTGTCCCTGACACTGAGCTTTGTCCCTGCTGGTGAACATTGTGTTCCTGACACTGAGACTTATCCCTGCTGGTGAACAATCTCTCCCTGACACTGAGCTTTGTCCCTGCTGGTGAACATTCTGTCCCTGACACTGAGCTTTGTCCCTGCTGGTGAACATTGTGTTCCTGACACTGAGCTTTGTTCCTGCTGTTGAATATTCTGTCCCTGACACTGAGCTTTGTTCCTGCTGGTGAATATTCTGTCCCTGACAGTGAGCTTTGTCCCTGCGGGTGAACATTCTGTTCCTGACACTGAGCTTTGTTCCTGCTGGTGAATATTCTGTCCGTGACACTGAGCTTTGTCCCTGCTGCCAACATTCTGTCCCTGACACTGAGCTTTGTTCCTGCTGCTGAACATTGTGTCCCTCAAAATTACCATTGTCCCTGGGGGTGAATATTTTGTCACTGACACTGAGCTTTGCCCTTGCTGGTGAACATTCTGTCCCTGACACTGAGCTTTGTCCCTGCTGGTGAACATTGTGTTCCTGACACTGAGACTTGTCCCTGCTGGTGAATATTCTGTCCCTGACACTGAGCTTTGACCCTGCTGGTGAACATTCTGTCCCTGAAACCTATCTTTGTTCCTTCTGGTGAACATTCTGTCAATTTCACTGAGCTTTGTCCCTACTGGTGAATATTCTGTCTCTGACACTGAGCTTTGTCCCTACTGGTGAATATTCTGTCCCTGACACTGAGTCTTGTCCCTAATGTTGAAAATACTGTCCCTGACACTCAGACTTGTCCCTGCTGGTGAACATTCTGTCCCTGACACTGACTTTTGTCCCTGCGTCTGAACATTGTGTCTCTCAAAATGACCCTTGCCCCTGGGGGTGAATATTTTGTCCCTGCCACTGAGCTTTGCCCTTGCTGGTGAACATTCTGTCCCTGAGACTGAGCTTTGACCCTGAGATGAAAATTCTGAACCTGACACTTAGCTTTGTTCCTGCTGGTGAACTTTCTGTCCCTGACACTGAGCTTTGTTCCTGCTGGTGAACATTCTGTCCCTGACACTGAGCTTTGTTCCTGCTGGTGAACATTCTGTCAATTTCACTGAGCTTTGTCCCTGCTGGTGAATATTCTGTCCCTGACACTGAGTCTTGTCCGTAATGTTGAAAATACTGTCCCTGACACTCAGTCTTGTCCCTGCTGGTGAACATTCTGTCCCTGACACTGACTTTTGTCCCTGCGTCTGAACATTGTGTCTCTTAAAATGACCCTTATCCCTGGTGGTATACATTTTATCCCTGACACTGAGCTTTGTCCCTGCTGGTGAACATTCTGTCCCTGACACTGACTTTTGTCCCTGCGTCTGAACATTGTGTCTCTCAAAATGACCCTTATCCCTGCTGGTATACATTTTATCCCTGACACTGAGCCTTTTCCCTGCTGGTGAATATTCTTTCCCTGACACTGAGCTTTGTCCTTGCTCGTGAATATTCTGTCCCTGACAATGGGCTTTGTCCCAGCTGGTGAACAATCTCTCCCTGACACTGAGCTTTGTCCCTGCTGCTGAACATTGTGTCCCTCAAAATCACCCTTGCCCCTGGGGGTGAATATTTTGTCCCTGCCACTGAGCTTTGCCCTTGTTGGTGAACATTCTGTCTCTGAGACTGAGCTTTGTCCCTGCTGGTGAACCATCTCTCCCTGACACTGAGCTTTGTCCCTGCTGGTGAACATTGTGTTCCTGACACTGAGCTTTGCCCTTGCTGGTGAACATTCTGTCCCTGAGACTGAGCTTTGACCCTGAGATGAAAATTCTGAACCTGAGACTTAGTTTTGTCCCTGCTGGTGAACTTTCTGTCGCTGACACTGAGTTTTGTCCCTGCTGTTGAATATTCTGTCCCTGACACTGAGTTTTGTCCCTGCTGTTGAATATTCTGTCCCTGACACTGAGTTTTGTCCCTGCTTTTCGACATTTTGTCCCTGACACTGAGCTTTGTTCCTGCTGGTGAACATTCTGTCAATTTCACTGAGTTTTGTCCCTGCTGGTGAATATTCTGTCCCTGAGACTGAGCTTTGACCCTGAGATGAAAATCCTGAACCTGAGACTTAGCTTTGTCCCTGCTGGTGAATATTGTGTTCCTCAAAATGACCCTTGTCCCTGCGGGTGAATATTTTATCCCTGCCACTGAGCTTTACCCCTGCTAGTGAACATTCTGTCCCTGAGACTGAGCTTTGTCTCTGCTGGTGAATATTCTGTGCCTGACACTGAGCTTTATCCCTGCTGGTGAATATTCTGTCCGTGACACTGAGCTTTGTCCCAGCTGGTGAACATTCTGTCCGTGACACTGAGCTTTGTCCCTGCTACTGAACATTGTGTCCCTCAAAATGGCCCTTATCCCCAGTGGTGAACATTCTGTCCCTGACCCTGAGTTTTGTCCCTGCTAGTGAATATTTTGTGCTGACACAGAGTTTTCTCGCTGCTGTTCAACATTGTGTCCCTGACACTGAGCTTTGTTCCTGCTGGTGAATATTCTGTCACTGATACTGAGCTTTGTTCCTGCTGCCAACATTCTGTCACTGATACTGAGCTTTGTTCCTGCTGGTGAATATTCTGTCCCTGACACTGAGCTTTGTCTCTGCTGCTGAACATTGTGTTCCTGACACTGAGACTTATCCCTGCTGGTGAACAATCTCTCCCTGACACTGAGCTTTGTCCCTGCTGGTGAACATTCTGTCCCTGACGCTGAGCTTTGTCCCTGCTGCTGAACATTGTGTTCCTGACACTGAGCTTTGTTCCTGCTGTTGAATATTCCGTCCCTGACACTGAGCTTTGTTCCTGCTGGTGAATATTCTGTCCCTGACACGGAGCTTTGTCCCTGGGGGTGAACATTCTGTCCCTGACACTGAGCTTTGTCCCTGCTGGTGAACATTGTGTCCCTCAAAATTACCATTGTCCCTGGGGGTGAATATTTTGTCACTGACACTGAGCTCTGCCCTTGCTGGTGAACATTCTGTCCCTGACACTGAGCTTTGTCCCTGCTGGTGAACATTGTGTTCCTGACACTGAGACTTGTCCCTGCTGGTGAACATTCTGTCCCTGACACTGAGCTTTGTCCCTGCTGGTGAACATTGTGTTCCTGACTCTGAGACTTGTCCCTGCTGGTGAATATTCTGTCCCTGACACTGAGCTTTGACCCTGCTGGTGAACATTCTGTCCCTGAAACCTATCTTTGTTCCTTCTGGTGAACATTCTGTCAATTTCACTGAGCTTTGTCCCAGCTGGTGAACAATCTTTCCCTAACACTGAGCTTTGTCCCTATTGCAGAACATTGTGTCCCTGAAAATCACCCTTGCCCCTGGGGTGAATATTTTGTCCCTGCCACTGAGCTTTGCCCTTGCTGGTGAACATTCTGTCCCTGAGACTGAGCTTTGACCCTGAGATGAAAATTCTGAACCTGAGACTTAGCTTTGTCCCTGCTGGTGAATATTATGTCCCTGACACTGAGCTTTGTCCCTGCTGGTGAACTTTCTGTCCCTGACACTGAGCTTTGTTCCTGCTGGTGAACATTCTGTCCCTGACACTGAGCTTTGTTCCTGCTGGTGAACATTCTGTCAATTTCACTGAGCATTGTCCCTGCTGGTGAATATTCTGTTTCTGACACTGAACTTTGTCCCTACTGGTGAATATTCTGTCCCTGACACTGAGTCTTGTCCCTAATGTTGAAAATACTGTCCCTGACACTCAGTCTTGTCCCTGCTGGTGAACATTCTGTCGCTGACACTGACTTTTGTCCCTGCGTCTGAACATTGTGTCTCTCAAAATGACCCTTATCCCTGGTGGTATACATTTTATCCCTGACACTGAGCCTTTTCCCTGCTGGTGAATATTCTTTCCCTGACACTGAGCTTTGTCCTTGCTCGTGAATATTCTGTCCCTGGCAATGGGCTTTGTCCCAGCTGGTGAACAATCTCTCCCTGACACTGAGCTTTGTCCCTATTGCAGAACATTGTGTCCCTCAAAATCACCCTAGCCCCTGGGGGTGAATATTTTGTCCCTGCCACTGAGCTTTGCCCTTGCTGGTGAACATTCTGTCCCTGACACTGAGCTTTGTCCCTGCTGGTGAACATTCTGTCCCTGACACTGAGCTTTGACCCTGAGATGAAAATTCTGAACCTGAGACTTAGTTTTGTCCCTGCTGGTGAACTTTCTGTCGCTGACACTGAGTTTTGTCCCTGCTGTTGAATATTCTGTCCCTGACACTGAGTTTTGTCCCTGCTGTTGAATATTCTGTCCCTGACACTGAGTTTTGTCCCTGCTTTTCGACATTTTGTCCCTGACACTGAGCTTTGTTCCTGCTGGTGAACATTCTGTCAATTTCACTGAGTTTTGTCCCTGCTGGTGAATATTCTGTCCCTGAGACTGAGCTTTGACCCTGAGATGAAAATTCTGAACCTGAGACTTAGCTTTGTCCCTGCTGGTGAATATTGTGTCCTTCAAAATGACCCTTGTCCCTGGGGGTGAATATTTTATCCCTGCCACTGAGCTTTACCCCTGCTAGTAAACATTCTGTCCCTGAGACTGAGCTTTGTCTCTGCTGGTGAATATTCTGTGCCTGACACTGAGCTTTATCCCTGCTGGTGAATATTCTGTCCGTGACACTGAGCTTTGTCCCTATTGCAGAACATTGTGTCCCTCAAAATCACCCTAGCCCCTGGGGGTGAATATTTTGTCCCTGCCACTGAGCTTTGCCCTTGCTGGTGAACATTCTGTCCCTGACACTGAGCTTTGTCCCTGCTGGTGAACATTCTGTCCCTGACACTGAGCTTTGACCCTGAGATGAAAATTCTGAACCTGAGACTTAGTTTTGTCCCTGCTGGTGAACTTTCTGTCGCTGACACTGAGTTTTGTCCCTGCTGTTGAATATTCTGTCCCTGACACTGAGTTTTGTCCCTGCTGTTGAATATTCTGTCCCTGACACTGAGTTTTGTCCCTGCTTTTCGACATTTTGTCCCTGACACTGAGCTTTGTTCCTGCTGGTGAACATTCTGTCAATTTCACTGAGTTTTGTCCCTGCTGGTGAATATTCTGTCCCTGAGACTGAGCTTTGACCCTGAGATGAAAATTCTGAACCTGAGACTTAGCTTTGTCCCTGCTGGTGAATATTGTGTCCTTCAAAATGACCCTTGTCCCTGGGGGTGAATATTTTATCCCTGCCACTGAGCTTTACCCCTGCTAGTAAACATTCTGTCCCTGAGACTGAGCTTTGTCTCTGCTGGTGAATATTCTGTGCCTGACACTGAGCTTTATCCCTGCTGGTGAATATTCTGTCCGTGACACTGAGCTTTGTCCCTGCTGGTGAACATTCTGTCCGTGACACTGAGCTTTGTCCCTGCTACTGAACATTGTGTCCCTCAAAATGACCCTTATCCCCAGTGGTGAACATTCTGTCCCTGACCCTGAGTTTTGTCCCTGCTAGTGAACATTTTGTGCTGACACAGAGTTTTCTCGCTGCTGTTCAACATTGTGTCCCTGACACTGAGCTTTGTTCCTGCTGGTGAATATTCTGTCACTGATACTGAGCTTTGTTCCTGCTGCCAACATTCTGTCCCGGACACTGAGCTTTGTCCCTGCTGGTGAACATTCTGTCCCTGACACTGAGCTTTGTCCCTGCTGGTGAATATTCTGTCCCTGACACTGACCTTTGTCCCTGCTGGTGAACATTGTGTTCCTGACACTGAGACTTATCCCTGCTGGTGAGCAATCTCTCCCTGACACTGAGCTTTGTCCCTGCTGGTGAACATTCTGTCCCTGACACTGAGCTTTGTCCCTGCTGCTGAACATTGTGTTCCTGACACTGAGCTTTGTTCCTGCTGGTGAATATTCTGTCCCTGACACTGAGCTTTGTTCCTGCTGGTGAATATTCTGTCCCTGACACTGAGCTTTGTCCCTGCGGGTGAACATTCTGTTCCTGACACTGAGCTTTGTTCCTGCTGGTGAACATTCTGTCCCTGACACTGAGCTTTGTCCCTGCTGGTGAACATTCTGTCCCTGACACTGAGCTTTGTCCCTGCGGGTGAACATTCTGTTCCTGACACTGAGCTTTGTCCCTGCTGCCAACATTCTGTCCCTGACACTGAGCTTTGTCCCTGCTGCTGAACATTGTGTCCCTCAAAATTACCATTGTCCCTGGGGGTGAATATTTTGTCACTGACACTGAGCTTTGCCCTTGCTGGTGAACATTCTGTCCCTGACACTGAGCTTTGTCCCTGCGGGTGAACATTCTGTTCCTGACACTGAGCTTTGTCCCTGCTTGTAAATATTCTGTCACTGATACTGAGCTTTGTTCCTGCTGGTGAACATTCTGTCCCTGACACTGAGCTTTGTCCCTGCTGGTAAATATTCTGTCAATTTCACTGAGCTTTGTCCCTGCTGGTGAACATTCTGTCACTGATACTGAGCTTTGTTCCTGCTGGTGAATTTTCTGTCCCTGACACTGAGCTTTGTCCCTGCTGGTGAACATTGTGTTCCTGACACTGAGACTTATCCCTGCTGGTGAACAATCTCTCCCTGACACTGAGCTTTGTCCCTGCGGGTGAACATTCTGTTCCTGACACTGAGCTTTGTTCCTGCTGGTGAATATTCTGTCCCTGACACTGAGCTTTGTTCCTGCTGGTGAATATTCTGTCCCTGACACTGAGCTTTGTCCCTACGGGTGAACATTCTGTTCCTGACACTGAGCTTTGTTCCTGCTGGTGAATATTCTGTCCCTGACACTGAGCTTTGTCCCTGCTGCCAACATTCTGTCCCTGACACTGAGCTTTGTCCCTGCTGGTGAACATTGTGTCCCTCAAAATTACCAATGTCCCTGGGGGTGAATATTTTGTCACTGACACTGAGCTTTGCCCTTGCTTGTGAATATTCTGTCCCTGACACTGAGCTTTGACCCTGCTGGTGAACATTCTGTCCCTGAAACCTATCTTTGTTCCTGCTGGTGAACATTCTGTCCCTGACACTGAGCTTTGTCCCTGCTGGTAAATATTCTGTCACTGATACTGAGCTTTGTTTCTGCTGGTGAACATTCTGTCCCTGACACTGAGCTTTGTCCCTGCTGGTGAACATTGTCTTCCTGACACTGAGACTTATCCCTGCTGGTGAATAATCTCCCCCTGACACTGAGCTTTGTCCCTGCAGGTGAACATTCTGTTCCTGACACTGAGCTTTGGTCCTGCTGGTGAATATTCTGTCACTGAGACTGAGTTTTGTCCCTGCTGGTGAACACTCTGTCCCTGACACTGATCTTTGTCCCTGCTGGTGAAAATTCTGTCAATTTCACTGAGCTTTGTCCCTGCTGGTGAATATTCTGTCCCTGACACTGAGTCTTGTCCCTAATGTTGAAAATACTGTCCCTGACACTCAGTCTTGTCCCTGCTGGTGAACATTCTGTCCCTGACACTGAGCTTTGACCCTGAGATGAAAATTCTGAACCTGAGACTTAGTTTTGTCCCTGCTGGTGAACATTCTGTCCCTGACACTGATCCTTATCCCTGCTGGTGAATATTCTCTCTCTGACACTGAACTTTGTCCCTGCTGCTGAACATTGTGTTCCTCAAAATGACCCTTATCCCTGCAGGTGAACATTCTGTCTCTGACACTGAGCTTTGTCCCTACTGGTGAATATTCTGTCCCTGACACTGAGTCTTGTCCCTAATGTTGAAAATACTGTCCCTGACACTCAGCCTTGTCCCTGCTGGTGAACATTCTGTCCCTGACACTGACTTTTGTCCCTGCGTCTGAACATTGTGTCTCTCAAAATGACCCTTATCCCTGGTGGTATACATTTTATCCCTGACACTGAGCCTTTTCCCTGCTGGTGAATATTCTTTCCCTGACAATGGGCTTTGTCCAAGCTGGTGAACAATCTCTCCCTGACACTGAGCTTTGTCCCTATTGCAGAACATTGCGTCCCTCAAAATCACCCTTGCCCCTGGGGGTGAATATTTTGTCCCTGCCACTGAGCTTTGTCCCTGCTGGTGAACATTCTGTCCCTGAGACTGAGCTTTGTCCCTGCTGCCAACATTCTGTCCCTGACGCTGAGGTTGTCTCTGATGGTGAATATTCTGTCACTGATACTGAGCTTTGTCCCTGCTGGTAAATATTCTTTCAATTTCACAAGCTTTGCCCCTGCTGCTGAACATTCTGCCCCTGTCACTGAGCTTTGTACCTGGTGTTGAACGATCTCTCCCTGACACTGAGCTTTTTCCCTGCTGCTGTACATTGTGTCCCTGAAAATGACCCTTCCCCTGGGGGTGAATATTTTGTCCCTGCCACTGAGCTTTGCCCTTGCTGGTGAACATTCTGTCCCTGAGACTGAGCTTTGTCCCTGCTGCCAACATTCTGTCCCTGACGCTGAGGTTTGTCTCTGATGGTGAATATTCTGTCCCTGACACTGAGCTTTGTCCCTGCGGGTGAACATTCTGTCCCTGACACTGAGCTTTGTCCCTGCGGGTGAACATTCTGTCCCTGACACTGAGCTTTGTTCCTGCTGGTGAATATTCTGTCCCTGACACTGAGCTTTGTCCCTGCGGGTGAACATTCTGTTCCTGACACTGAGCTTTGTCCCTGGGGGTGAACATTTCATTCCTGACACTGAGCTTTGTCCCTGCTGGTGAACTTTCTGTCCCTGACACTGAGTTTTGTCCCTGCTTTTCGACATTTTGTCCCTGACACTGAGTTTTGTCCCTGCTTTTCGACATTTTGTCCCTGACATTGAGTTTTGTCCCTGCTTGTGAATATTCTGTCACTGACACTGAGTTTTGTCCCTGCGGGTGAACATTCTGTTCCTGACACTGAGCTTTGTCCCTGCTGCCAACATTCTGTCCCTGACACTGAGCTTTGTCCCTGCTGCTGAACATTGTGTCCCTCAAAATTACCATTGTCCCTGGGGGTGAATATTTTGTCACTGACACTGAGCTTTGCCCTTGCTGGTGAACATTCTGTCCCTGACACTGAGCTTTGTCCCTGCGGGTGAACATTCTGTTCCTGACACTGAGCTTTGTCCCTGCTGGTAAATATTCTGTCACTGATACTGAGCTTTGTTCCTGCTGGTGAACATTCTGTCCCTGACACTGAGCTTTGTCCCTGCTGGTAAATATTCTGTCAATTTCACTGAGCTTTGTCCCTGCTGGTGAACATTCTGTCACTGATACTGAGCTTTGTTCCTGCTGGTGAATTTTCTGTCCCTGACACTGAGCTTTGTCCCTGCTGGTGAACATTGTGTTCCTGACACTGAGACTTATCCCTGCTGGTGAACAATCTCTCCCTGACACTGAGCTTTGTCCCTGCGGGTGAACATTCTGTTCCTGACACTGAGCTTTGTTCCTGCTGGTGAATATTCTGTCCCTGACACTGAGCTTTGTTCCTGCTGGTGAATATTCTGTCCCTGACACTGAGCTTTGTCCCTACGGGTGAACATTCTGTTCCTGACACTGAGCTTTGTTCCTGCTGGTGAACATTCTGTCCCTGACACTGAGCTTTGTCCCTGCTGGTGAACATTGTGTCCCTCAAAATTACCAATGTCCCTGGGGGTGAATATTTTGTCACTGACACTGAGCTTTGCCCTTGCTTGTGAATATTCTGTCCCTGACACTGAGCTTTGACCCTGCTGGTGAACATTCTGTCCCTGAAACCTATCTTTGTTCCTGCTGGTGAACATTCTGTCCCTGACACTGAGCTTTGTCCCTGCTGGTAAATATTCTGTCACTGATACTGAGCTTTGTTTCTGCTGGTGAACATTCTGTCCCTGACACTGAGCTTTGTCCCTGCTGGTGAACATTGTCTTCCTGACACTGAGACTTATCCCTGCTGTTGAATAATCTCCCCCTGACACTGAGCTTTGTCCCTGCAGGTGAACATTCTGTTCCTGACACTGAGCTTTGGTCCTGCTGGTGAATATTCTGTCACTGAGACTGAGTTTTGTCCCTGCTGGTGAACACTCTGTCCCTGACACTGATCTTTGTCCCTGCTGGTGAAAATTCTGTCAATTTCACTGAGCTTTGTCCCTGCTGGTGAATATTCTGTCCCTGACACTGAGTCTTGTCCCTAATGTTGAAAATACTGTCCCTGACACTCAGTCTTGTCCCTGCTGGTGAACATTCTGTCCCTGACACTGAGCTTTGACCCTGAGATGAAAATTCTGAACCTGAGACTTAGTTTTGTCCCTGCTGGTGAACATTCTGTCCCTGACACTGATCCTTATCCCTGCTGGTGAATATTCTCTCTCTGACACTGAACTTTGTCCCTCAAAATGACCCTTATCCCTGCAGGTGAACATTCTGTCTCTGACACTGAGCTTTGTCCCTACTGGTGAATATTCTGTCCCTGACACTGAGTCTTGTCCCTAATGTTGAAAATACTGTCCCTGACACTCAGCCTTGTCCCTGCTGGTGAACATTCTGTCCCTGACACTGACTTTTGTCCCTGCGTCTGAACATTGTGTCTCTCAAAATGACCCTTATCCCTGGTGGTATACATTTTATCCCTGACACTGAGCCTTTTCCCTGCTGGTGAATATTCTTTCCCTGACACTGAGCTTTGTCCTTGCTGCTGAATATTCTGTCCCTGACAATGGGCTTTGTCCAAGCTGGTGAACAATCTCTCCCTGACACTGAGCTTTGTCCCTATTGCAGAACATTGCGTCCCTCAAAATCACCCTTGCCCCTGGGGGTGAATATTTTGTCCCTGCCACTGAGCTTTGTCCCTGCTGGTGAACATTCTGTCCCTGAGACTGAGCTTTGTCCCTGCTGCCAACATTCTGTCCCTGACGCTGAGGTTGTCTCTGATGGTGAATATTCTGTCACTGATACTGAGCTTTGTCCCTGCTGGTAAATATTCTTTCAATTTCACAAGCTTTGCCCCTGCTGCTGAACATTCTGCCCCTGTCACTGAGCTTTGTACCTGGTGTTGAACGATCTCTCCCTGACACTGAGCTTTTTCCCTGCTGCTGTACATTGTGTCCCTGAAAATGACCCTTCCCCTGGGGGTGAATATTTTGTCCCTGCCACTGAGCTTTGCCCTTGCTGGTGAACATTCTGTCCCTGAGACTGAGCTTTGTCCCTGCTGCCAACATTCTGTCCCTGACGCTGAGGTTTGTCTCTGATGGTGAATATTCTGTCCCTGACACTGAGCTTTGTCCCTGCGGGTGAACATTCTGTCCCTGACACTGAGCTTTGTCCCTGCGGGTGAACATTCTGTCCCTGACACTGAGCTTTGTTCCTGCTGGTGAATATTCTGTCCCTGACACTGAGCTTTGTCCCTGCGGGTGAACATTCTGTTCCTGACACTGAGCTTTGTCCCTGGGGGTGAACATTTCATTCCTGACACTGACCTTTGTCCCTGCTGGTGAACTTTCTGTCCCTGACACTGAGTTTTGTCCCTGCTTTTCGACATTTTGTCCCTGACACTGAGTTTTGTCCCTGCTTTTCGACATTTTGTCCCTGACATTGAGTTTTGTCCCTGCTTGTGAATATTCTGTCACTGACACTGAGTTTTGTCCCTGCTGTTGAATATTCTGTCCCTGACACTGAGTTCTGTCCCTGCTTTTCGACATTTTGTCCCTGACACTGAGCTTTGTTCCTGCTGGTGAACATTCTGTCAATTTCACTGAGTTTTGTCCCTGCTGGTGAATATTCTGTCACTGACACTGATCCTTGTTCCTGCTGGTGAACATTCTGTCTCTCAAAATGACCCTTGTCCCTGGGGGTGAATATTTTGTCAATTTCACTGAGCTTTGACCCTGGGGGTGAACATTCTGTCCCTGACACTGAGCTTTGTCCCTGCTGGTGAACATTCTGTCCCTGACACTGAGCTTTGTCCCTGCTGGTGAATATTCTGTCCCTGACACTGAGCTTTGTCCCTGCTGGTGAACATTGTGTCCCTGACGCTGAGGTTTGTCCCTGATGGTGAACATTTTGTGCTGACACTGAGCTTTGTCCCTGCGGGAGAACATTCTGTCCCTGACACTGAGCTTTGTTCCTGCTGGTGAATATTCTGTCACTGACACTGAGCTTTGTTCCTGCAGGTGAACACTCTGTCCCTGACTCTGATCTTTGACCCAACTGGTGAAAATTCTGTCAATTTCACTGAGCTTTGACCCTGCTGGTGAACATTCTGTCCCTGACGCTGAGGTTTGTCCCTGATGGTGACTATTCTGTCCCTGACACTGAGCTTTATCCCTGCTGGTAAATATTCTGTCACTGATACTGAGCTTTGTTCCTGCTGGTGAACATTCTGTCCCTGACACTGAGCTTTGTCCCTGCTGGTAAATATTCTGTCACTGATACTGAGCTTTGTTCCTGCTGGTGAATTTTCTGTCCCTGACACTGAGCTTTGTCCCTGCGGGTGAACATTGTGTTCCTGACACTGAGCTTTGTCCCTGCTGCCAACATTCTGTCCCTGACACTGAGCTTTGTCCCTGCTGCTGAACATTGTGTCCCTCAAAATTACCATTGTATCTGGGGGTGAATATTTTGTCCCTGCCACTGAGCTTTGCCCTTGCTGGTGAACATTCTGTCCCTGAGACTGAGCTTTGTCCCTGCTGCCAACATTCTGTCCCTGACGCTGAGGTTTGTCCCTGATGGTGAATATTCTGTCCCTGACACTGAGCTTGGTCCCTGCGGGTGAACATTCTGTCCCTGACACTGAGCTTTGTCCCTGCGGGTGAACATTCTGTCCCTGACACTGAGCTTTGTTCCTCCTGGTGAATATTCTGTCCCTGACACTGAGCTTTGTCCCTGCGGGTGAACATTCTGTTCCTGACACTGAGCTTTGTCCCTGGGGGTGAACATTTCATTCCTGACACTCAGCTTTGTCCCTGCTGGTGAACTTTCTGTCCCTGACACTGAGTTTTGTCCCTGCTTTTCGACATTTTGTCCCTGACACTGAGTTTTGTCCCTGCTTTTCGACATTTTGTCCCTGACATTGAGTTTTGTCCCTGCTGGTGAATATTCTGTCACTGACACTGAGTTTTGTCCCTGCTGTTGAATATTCTGTCCCTGACACTGAGTTCTGTCCCTGCTTTTCGACATTCTGTCCCTGACACTGAGCTTTGTTCCTGCTGGTGAACATTCTGACAATTTCACTGAGTTTTGTCCCTGCTGGTGAATATTCTGTCACTGACACTGATCCTTGTTCCAGCTGGTGAACATTCTGTCTCTCAAAATGACTCTTGTCCCTGGGGGTGAATATTTTGTCAATTTCACTGAGCTTTGACCCTGGGGGTGAACATTCTGTCCCTGACACTGAGCTTTACCCTTGCTGGTGAACATTCTGTCCCTGACACTGAGCTTTGTCCCTGCTGGTGAACATTCTGTCCCTGACACTGAGCTTTGTCCCTGCTGGTGAATATTCTGTCCCTGACACTGAGCTTTGTCCCTGCTGGTGAACATTGTGTCCCTGACACTGAGCTTTGTCCCTGCTGCTGAACTTTCTGTCCCTGACACTGAGTTTTGTCCCTGCTTTTCGACATTTTGTCCCTGACACTGAGTTTTGTCCCTGCTTTTCGACTTTTTGTCCCTGACATTGAGTTTTGTCCCTGCTGGTGAATATTCTGTCACTGACACTGAGTTTTGTCCCTGCTGTTGAATATTCTGTCCCTGACACTGAGTTCTGTCCCTGCTTTTCGACATTTTGTCCCTGACACTGAGCTTTGTTCCTGCTGGTGAACATTCTGTCAATTTCACTGAGTTTTGTCCCTGCTGGTGAATATTCTGTCACTGACACTGAGCCTTGTTCCTGCTGGTGAACATTCTGTCTCTCAAAATGACCCTTGTCCCTGGGGGTGAATATTTTGTCAATTTCACTGAGCTTTGACCCTGGGGGTGAACATTCTGTCCCTGACACTGAGCTTTGTCCCTGCTGGTGAACATTCTGTCCCTGACACTGAGCTTTGTCCCTGCTGGTGAATATTCTGTCCCTGACACTGAGCTTTGTCCCTGCTGGTGAACATTGTGTCCCTGACGCTGAGGTTTGTCCCTGATGGTGAACATTTTGTGCTGACACTGAGCTTTGTCCCTGCGGGAGAACATTCTGTCCCTGACACTGAGCTTTGTTCCTGCTGGTGAATATTCTGTCACTGACACTGAGCTTTGTTCCTGCAGGTGAACACTCTGTCCCTGACTCTGATCTTTGACCCAACTGGTGAAAATTCTGTCAATTTCACTGAGCTTTGACCCTGCTGGTGAACATTCTGTCCCTGACGCTGAGGTTTGTCCCTGATGGTGACTATTCTGTCCCTGACACTGAGCTTTATCCCTGCTGGTAAATATTCTGTCACTGATACTGAGCTTTGTTCCTGCTGGTGAACATTCTGTCCCTGACACTGAGCTTTGTCCCTGCTGGTAAATATTCTGTCACTGATACTGAGCTTTGTTCCTGCTGGTGAATTTTCTGTCCCTGACACTGAGCTTTGTCCCTGCGGGTGAACATTGTGTTCCTGACACTGAGCTTTGTCCCTGCTGCCAACATTCTGTCCCTGACACTGAGCTTTGTCCCTGCTGCTGAACATTGTGTCCCTCAAAATTACCATTGTATCTGGGGGTGAATATTTTGTCCCTGCCACTGAGCTTTGCCCTTGCTGGTGAACATTCTGTCCCTGAGACTGAGCTTTGTCCCTGCTGCCAACATTCTGTCCCTGACGCTGAGGTTTGTCCCTGATGGTGAATATTCTGTCCCTGACACTGAGCTTGGTCCCTGCGGGTGAACATTCTGTCCCTGACACTGAGCTTTGTCCCTGCGGGTGAACATTCTGTCCCTGACACTGAGCTTTGTTCCTCCTGGTGAATATTCTGTCCCTGACACTGAGCTTTGTCCCTGCGGGTGAACATTCTGTTCCTGACACTGAGCTTTGTCCCTGGGGGTGAACATTTCATTCCTGACACTCAGCTTTGTCCCTGCTGGTGAACTTTCTGTCCCTGACACTGAGTTTTGTCCCTGCTTTTCGACATTTTGTCCCTGACACTGAGTTTTGTCCCTGCTTTTCGACATTTTGTCCCTGACATTGAGTTTTGTCCCTGCTGGTGAATATTCTGTCACTGACACTGAGTTTTGTCCCTGCTGTTGAATATTCTGTCCCTGACACTGAGTTCTGTCCCTGCTTTTCGACATTCTGTCCCTGACACTGAGCTTTGTTCCTGCTGGTGAACATTCTGTCAATTTCACTGAGTTTTGTCCCTGCTGGTGAATATTCTGTCACTGACACTGATCCTTGTTCCAGCTGGTGAACATTCTGTCTCTCAAAATGACTCTTGTCCCTGGGGGTGAATATTTTGTCAATTTCACTGAGCTTTGACCCTGGGGGTGAACATTCTGTCCCTGACACTGAGCTTTACCCTTGCTGGTGAACATTCTGTCCCTGACACTGAGCTTTGTCCCTGCTGGTGAACATTCTGTCCCTGACACTGAGCTTTGTCCCTGCTGGTGAATATTCTGTCCCTGACACTGAGCTTTGTCCCTGCTGGTGAACATTGTGTCCCTGACACTGAGCTTTGTCCCTGCTGCTGAACTTTCTGTCCCTGACACTGAGTTTTGTCCCTGCTTTTCGACATTTTGTCCCTGACACTGAGTTTTGTCCCTGCTTTTCGACTTTTTGTCCCTGACATTGAGTTTTGTCCCTGCTGGTGAATATTCTGTCACTGACACTGAGTTTTGTCCCTGCTGTTGAATATTCTGTCCCTGACACTGAGTTCTGTCCCTGCTTTTCGACATTTTGTCCCTGACACTGAGCTTTGTTCCTGCTGGTGAACATTCTGTCAATTTCACTGAGTTTTGTCCCTGCTGGTGAATATTCTGTCACTGACACTGATCCTTGTTCCTGCTGGTGAACATTCTGTCTCTCAAAATGACCCTTGTCCCTGGGGGTGAATATTTTGTCAATTTCACTGAGCTTTGACCCTGGGGGTGAACATTCTGTCCCTGACACTGAGCTTTGTCCCTGCTGGTGAACATTCTGTCCCTGACACTGAGCTTTGTCCCTGCTGGTGAATATTCTGTCCCTGACACTGAGCTTTGTCCCTGCTGGTGAACATTGTGTCCCTGACGCTGAGGTTTGTCCCTGATGGTGAACATTTTGTGCTGACACTGAGCTTTGTCCCTGCGGGAGAACATTCTGTCCCTGACACTGAGCTTTGTTCCTGCTGGTGAATATTCTGTCACTGACACTGAGCTTTGTTCCTGCAGGTGAACACTCTGTCCCTGACTCTGATCTTTGACCCAACTGGTGAAAATTCTGTCAATTTCACTGAGCTTTGACCCTGCTGGTGAACATTCTGTCCCTGACGCTGAGGTTTGTCCCTGATGGTGACTATTCTGTCCCTGACACTGAGCTTTATCCCTGCTGGTAAATATTCTGTCACTGATACTGAGCTTTGTTCCTGCTGGTGAACATTCTGTCCCTGACACTGAGCTTTGTCCCTGCTGGTAAATATTCTGTCACTGATACTGAGCTTTGTTCCTGCTGGTGAATTTTCTGTCCCTGACACTGAGCTTTGTCCCTGCGGGTGAACATTGTGTTCCTGACACTGAGCTTTGTCCCTGCTGCCAACATTCTGTCCCTGACACTGAGCTTTGTCCCTGCTGCTGAACATTGTGTCCCTCAAAATTACCATTGTATCTGGGGGTGAATATTTTGTCCCTGCCACTGAGCTTTGCCCTTGCTGGTGAACATTCTGTCCCTGAGACTGAGCTTTGTCCCTGCTGCCAACATTCTGTCCCTGACGCTGAGGTTTGTCCCTGATGGTGAATATTCTGTCCCTGACACTGAGCTTGGTCCCTGCGGGTGAACATTCTGTCCCTGACACTGAGCTTTGTCCCTGCGGGTGAACATTCTGTCCCTGACACTGAGCTTTGTTCCTCCTGGTGAATATTCTGTCCCTGACACTGAGCTTTGTCCCTGCGGGTGAACATTCTGTTCCTGACACTGAGCTTTGTCCCTGGGGGTGAACATTTCATTCCTGACACTCAGCTTTGTCCCTGCTGGTGAACTTTCTGTCCCTGACACTGAGTTTTGTCCCTGCTTTTCGACATTTTGTCCCTGACACTGAGTTTTGTCCCTGCTTTTCGACATTTTGTCCCTGACATTGAGTTTTGTCCCTGCTGGTGAATATTCTGTCACTGACACTGAGTTTTGTCCCTGCTGTTGAATATTCTGTCCCTGACACTGAGTTCTGTCCCTGCTTTTCGACATTCTGTCCCTGACACTGAGCTTTGTTCCTGCTGGTGAACATTCTGTCAATTTCACTGAGTTTTGTCCCTGCTGGTGAATATTCTGTCACTGACACTGATCCTTGTTCCAGCTGGTGAACATTCTGTCTCTCAAAATGACTCTTGTCCCTGGGGGTGAATATTTTGTCAATTTCACTGAGCTTTGACCCTGGGGGTGAACATTCTGTCCCTGACACTGAGCTTTACCCTTGCTGGTGAACATTCTGTCCCTGACACTGAGCTTTGTCCCTGCTGGTGAACATTCTGTCCCTGACACTGAGCTTTGTCCCTGCTGGTGAATATTCTGTCCCTGACACTGAGCTTTGTCCCTGCTGGTGAACATTGTGTCCCTGACACTGAGCTTTGTCCCTGCTGCTGAACTTTCTGTCCCTGACACTGAGTTTTGTCCCTGCTTTTCGACATTTTGTCCCTGACACTGAGTTTTGTCCCTGCTTTTCGACTTTTTGTCCGTGACATTGAGTTTTGTCCCTGCTGGTGAATATTCTGTCACTGACACTGAGTTTTGTCCCTGCTGTTGAATATTCTGTCCCTGACACTGAGTTCTGTCCCTGCTTTTCGACATTTTGTCCCTGACACTGAGCTTTGTTCCTGCTGGTGAACATTCTGTCAATTTCACTGAGTTTTGTCCCTGCTGGTGAATATTCTGTCACTGACACTGATCCTTGTTCCTGCTGGTGAACATTCTGTCTCTCAAAATGACCCTTGTCCCTGGGGGTGAATATTTTGTCAATTTCACTGAGCTTTGACCCTGGGGGTGAACATTCTGTCCCTGACACTGAGCTTTGTCCCTGCTGGTGAACATTCTGTCCCTGACACTGAGCTTTGTCCCTGCTGGTGAATATTCTGTCCCTGACACTGAGCTTTGTCCCTGCTGGTGAACATTGTGTCCCTGACGCTGAGGTTTGTCCCTGATGGTGAACATTTTGTGCTGACACTGAGCTTTGTCCCTGCGGGAGAACATTCTGTCCCTGACACTGAGCTTTGTTCCTGCTGGTGAATATTCTGTCACTGACACTGAGCTTTGTTCCTGCAGGTGAACACTCTGTCCCTGACTCTGATCTTTGACCCAACTGGTGAAAATTCTGTCAATTTCACTGAGCTTTGACCCTGCTGGTGAACATTCTGTCCCTGACGCTGAGGTTTGTCCCTGATGGTGACTATTCTGTCCCTGACACTGAGCTTTATCCCTGCTGGTAAATATTCTGTCACTGATACTGAGCTTTGTTCCTGCTGGTGAACATTCTGTCCCTGACACTGAGCTTTGTCCCTGCTGGTAAATATTCTGTCACTGATACTGAGCTTTGTTCCTGCTGGTGAATTTTCTGTCCCTGACACTGAGCTTTGTCCCTGCGGGTGAACATTGTGTTCCTGACACTGAGCTTTGTCCCTGCTGCCAACATTCTGTCCCTGACACTGAGCTTTGTCCCTGCTGCTGAACATTGTGTCCCTCAAAATTACCATTGTATCTGGGGGTGAATATTTTGTCCCTGCCACTGAGCTTTGCCCTTGCTGGTGAACATTCTGTCCCTGAGACTGAGCTTTGTCCCTGCTGCCAACATTCTGTCCCTGACGCTGAGGTTTGTCCCTGATGGTGAATATTCTGTCCCTGACACTGAGCTTGGTCCCTGCGGGTGAACATTCTGTCCCTGACACTGAGCTTTGTCCCTGCGGGTGAACATTCTGTCCCTGAGACTGAGCTTTGTCCCTGCTGCCAACATTCTGTCCCTGACGCTGAGGTTTGTCCCTGATGGTGAATATTCTGTCCCTGACACTGAGCTTGGTCCCTGCGGGTGAACATTCTGTCCCTGACACTGAGCTTTGTCCCTGCGGGTGAACATTCTGTCCCTGACACTGAGCTTTGTTCCTCCTGGTGAATATTCTGTCCCTGACACTGAGCTTTGTCCCTGCGGGTGAACATTCTGTTCCTGACACTGAGCTTTGTCCCTGGGGGTGAACATTTCATTCCTGACACTCAGCTTTGTCCCTGCTGGTGAACTTTCTGTCCCTGACACTGAGTTTTGTCCCTGCTTTTCGACATTTTGTCCCTGACACTGAGTTTTGTCCCTGCTTTTCGACATTTTGTCCCTGACATTGAGTTTTGTCCCTGCTGGTGAATATTCTGTCACTGACACTGAGTTTTGTCCCTGCTGTTGAATATTCTGTCCCTGACACTGAGTTCTGTCCCTGCTTTTCGACATTCTGTCCCTGACACTGAGCTTTGTTCCTGCTGGTGAACATTCTGTCAATTTAACTGAGTTTTGTCCCTGCTGGTGAATATTCTGTCACTGACACTGATCCTTGTTCCAGCTGGTGAACATTCTGTCTCTCAAAATGA